>NC_080377.1:66862309-67192460 GCF_014773155.1 Arachis stenosperma | reverse complement strand
GAGCAATAAAGTGAAAAGGAAAGAAACAATAAGAAACAATGCTAGGCACCAAGGTTTTAAGATTGAGGCATGTGTCTGTGGTGTTCATGTGCAAGGGATATGCTTGGATGAATAAGCTCTTAGGGGTGCCTCATCACTTGGTAACTTGGATTAACTAATCCGGGATTATCAGCTGAAAGTCCACTATCAAGAGTGACTTTTGCTACAGAACACTTAATAACCCAAAGAGGTGCTGGACACCAAGGTCTCAAGAAAGAAAAATAACAAACCATGTGCCTGTGGTGTGTATGTATGAGGGAAAGAGACTTGGGGGAGTAAGTTCGTAGGGGTGTCTTAACACCTAGCACCTTGAGCCAACTGGTTCGGGAGTGTTGACTGAAAACTTATCATAAAGAGTCACCCTCTTACAGAGCACTTAGCCAAAAGAAGAATGTAATAAACCTTGGAAAAGAAGGAAGGATCAACAATTAAGAAGTCTCAAAGGATGTAATCAAGAGTGACCAAGGACTTGATAAAGGCCTGAAACCTAGTAAAAGAAAGAACCTAAGTTGCTATGCATAAACCCCATAAACAGGAATTCTGCTTCTATATTATCTTCTTGCTCTTTCATTCATTCTTCATATGTTTCAGTACTTGCTTAGGGACAAGTAAGCTTTAAGTTTGGTGTTGTTATGCCAGGGCATCTAGGCCAGTTCACTGACATTTTCTTTACTGTTTTAAGGTATTTTCATTCATTTTCTTAGTGAATAAGGCAAGTTTTGGATGAAAATACACTTACACCTTGATTCAAGCAACATTGTGAATTTCACATGATTTTATGAGGATTTTGCTAGAATTGAATGATAAATTGATGATGCATAATCTCATGACTTTGGCTAGAGCTTTGATGCACTTTATTTGCTTGATTTCAGGACAAAGGAAGCAAGGAAGAACCACATTATTACTCACGTTAATCTAGTTAACGTGACCACTAACGTGGAAGAGAGGAACAATGCCAAGGTTAGTGACACTCACCTTTGTCAATAACGTTGGAAGATGGCATTACTACCACGTTAGTGACCACGTTAACTTAGTTAACGTGAGCTCTAACGTGGAGAGTAGGGGCACTTTGAGCGTTAGAGACAAAGGTAAGTGTCACTAACGCTCTCGAAGGTGAGGCATAGCCACGTTAAGAGCCACGTTAGTTACACTAACGTGAACTCTAACGTAGGGACAAAGGGCATAAGGCAACGTTAATGGGAAAGGTGAATCCCAATAACGCTTGCGAAGGGTTATAAGCCACGTTATTGGGAAAGGTGAGTCCCAATAACGCTAGCGAAGGTTTACAAGGCAACATTAGTGGTCACGTTAGTGCCACTAAACGTTGGAGTTAACGTAGGCTATATGGGGTTGGAACGTTAGTGAAAATTGTGATTGCCACTAACGTTTTCGAACCCACAATGTCACTTAACGTTAACTTCACTAACGCCCATGCCTAATTCATACTTCCCTACAAGCTGGGCCCACAAAAGATTGGAACTGCTTCAACTCAAGATCCAAAGCCCACATCCAAGACTTGAAGAACTCACTAGAAGATCAAGAGGAGTAGTATATAGGAGTAGTTTTGAACTATAGAGAGGCTTGGCACTTTGGAGACTACTCTCTGTATATTTACTTTTCTGCACTTTTAGCTTGGATGTATTATTTTCTGCCATTTTTCATTTCTAGAGCTATGAACAACTAAACCCTTTTCATTGGGTTAGGGAGCTCTGTTGTAATTTGATGGATCAATTATATTTTTCATTCTCTTCTTCTTCTTCTCTTTTGATTTACTAGAAAGCTTTCGATCTTAATTCAATTGGTTAGTTGTCTTGGAAAAGAAACTCCATAATTGGATCTCCTTTGAGCCTTGGAAAAGGAATGAGGAGACCATGCTAGAAATGCTTTCTCATGTTGGACCAAATTGGGGTCTGGGCGGATATAGTGACATAATCCTCCCAATACTTTGATTTGGAAATACATGTGGTATAATCAGTGACCATACTTCATCTCTTCCCATGAGCAATTAAATCAAGAAATTGGGCAATTGTTCAAGCTTAGAGAGATTATTACCAAGGAATTGGAATCTAATCACCTAAGATTGCCAAGGAGATCAATAGATGCATTGATTGAGGAAGAGATGAAAATGAACTTGATCCGGAGAATACAACATCTCCTGAGCCCAATGAATTCCCCATTTCTGATCTTACCCATTCTTTTTATTTTCTGTCATTATTTCATGTCATTACCCCAATCCCCATTTAAGATTCTACACTTTATTTTATGCTATTTACTTTTCTGCCATTTAATTTTCTGCAATTCTCAAACTACACTCTGTTTAGCTCAACTAGCATACTCTTCCAACTAAAGTTTCTTGACCAATCAATCCCTGTGGGATTCAACCTCACTCTATTGTGAGTTTTTACTTGATGACAAATTCGGTATACTTGTCGAAGGGAAATTTGTTGAGAGACAAGTTTTCATGCATCACCCATGAAAAGCATTCTACAGAAGACAGACTTAGCTGGAAGAATTCTACAATGGACAGTCAAAACTATCTTAGTTTGATCTTCAATATGATGCTCGGACAGCCATCAAGTCCCAATATTTGGCAACTTCATTGCTGAGTACACTAACACTCTGGGAATTCCTACAAAATGGAATCTCTATATAGACGGGTCCTCAAACAAAACTGGAAGTGGTGCAGGTGTGATAATAGAAAGTGACCAGGGAACCCAACTCGAACTCTCCCTTAAATTCGGGTTCCCTGCTTCAAACAACCAGGCCCAATACGAGGCAATACTAGCTAGTTTGAAGCTGGCTAAGGAGGTTGGAGCTCAAAAGCTTATCATCTTCAACGACTCACAAGTAGTCACCTCATAAATAGTAGGAAGTTACCAAGCTAAGGACCCTACTATGAAAAAGTACCTGGACAAAACTAGGGAACAACTCGGACAACTCGGGGAGTATGAGGTCCGCCATATACCTCGGGAGCAGAATGTCTGAGCTGACGCACTTTCAAAATTAGCCAGCACCAAACCAGGGGGCAACAATAGAAGCCTCATCCAGGAAATACTGCAGAGCCCATCAATTTCAGAGGAAGAAAGGTCCTAGCCATATTAGGTCAGGATCAAGGATGGATAACTCCCATAATCAGCTACCTCAAATCCGAGATACTCCCTACAGATAAGAAGGATGCAAAGAGGTTAAAACGAGAGGCACAATACTACACCATCATAAACAACATCCTATACAGAAGAGGGATCTCAACCCCTCTATTGAAATGTGTACCGACCACTAACATGAAAGAAGTTTTTGAAGAAGTACACATTGGCATCTGTGGCAATCATCTCGGAGCGCGAGCTCTTGCCAAGAAAGTACTCTGAGCCGGATTCTTTTGGCCGATGGTGCACGAAATTGTGATCACTAATAATGGCATTCAACTTGGTATGCACGTTTATAACTCAGCACTTTCTTCACAACTCCGTACAACTAACCAGCAAGTGCATTGGGTCGTCCAAGTAATAAACCTTACGTGAGTAAGGGTCGATCCCACGGAGATTGTTGGTATGAAGCAAGCTATGGTCATCTTGTAAATCTCAGTTAGGCGGATAATAATTGGTTATGGAGTTTTTAAATAATAATAATAGAGAAATAGAAAATAAAGATAGAATACTTATGTAAATCATTGGTGAGAATTTCAGATAAGTGTATAGAGATGCTTTGTCCTGTTGGATCTCTGCTTTCCTACTGCCTTCCTTCAATCCTTCTTACTCCTTTCCATGGCAAACTGTATGTAGGGCATCACTATTGTCAATGGCTACATCCCATCCTCTCAGTGAAAATGGTCCAAATGCTCTGTCATAGCACGGCTAATCATCTGTCGGTTCTCGATCATGTTAGAATAGAATCCATTGATTCTTTTACGTTTGTCATCACGCCCAACAATCGCGAGGTTGAAGCTCGTCACAGTCATTCAATCCCTGAATCCTACTCGGAATACCACAGACAAGGTTTAGACTTTCCGGATTCTCATGAATGCCGCCATCAATTCTAGCTTATACCACGAAGATTCTGATTAAGGAATCCAAGAGATATGCGCTCGGTCTAAGGTAGAACGGAGGTGGTTGTCAGTCATACGTTCATAGGTGAGAATGATGATAAGTGTCACGGATCATCAAATTCATCATGGTGAAGTGCAACGAATATCTTAGAACAGGAATAAACTGAATTGAATAAAAAATAGTAATAATTGCATTAAAACTCGAGGTACAACAGAGCTCCACACCCTTAATCTATGGTGTGTAGAAAACTCCACCGTTGAAAATACATAAGTGATAGTGGTCCAGGCATGGTCAAATGGCCAGCCCCCCTAAATGATCAAAAGACCGAATGGTCAAAGACTATACTGTCAAAAGACTTCTAATACAATAGTAAAATGTCCTATTTATGCTAGACTAGCTACTAGGGTTTACAGAAGTAAGTAATTGATGCAGAAATCCACTTCCGGAGCACACTTGGTGCGTGCTTGGGCTGAGCTTGAGTTTTACACGTGTAGAGGCTTTTTGGAGTTGAACGCCAAGTTGTAACGTGTTTTTGGCGTTCAACTCTGGTTCATGACGTGTTTCTGGCGTTTGACTCCAGAATGCAGCATGGAACTGGCATTGAAACGCCAGTTTGCGTCATCTAATCTCAAATAAAATATGGACTATTATATATTGCTAGAAAGCTCTGGATGTCTACTTTCTAACGCCGTTGAGAGCGCGCCATTTGGAGTTCTGTAGCTCCAGAAAATACATTTCGAGTGTAGGGAGGTCAGAATCCAACAGCATCAGCAGTCTTTTGTCACCCTTCTATCAGAGTTTTGCTCAGGTCCCTCAATTTCAGCCAGAAAATACCTAAAATCACAAAAAAACACACAAACTCATAGTAAAGTCCAGAAATGTAAATTTAGCATAAAAAACTAATGAAAACATCCCTAAAGTAGCTAGATCCTACTAAAAACTACCTAAAAACAATGCCAAAAAGCGTATAAATTATCCGCTCATCACAACACCACACTTAAATTGTTGCTTGTCCCCAAGCAACTGAAAATCAATTAGGATAAAAAGAAGAGAATATACTATAATCTCAAAATATCAATGAATATTAGTTCTAACTAGATGAGCGGGACTTGTAGCTTTTTGCTTCTGAACAGTTTTGGCATCTCATTTTTCCTTTGAAGTTTAGAATGATTGGCATCTCTAGGAACTTAGAATTTCAGATAGTGTTATTGATTCTCTAGTTAAGTTTGTCAATTTTTGAACATAGCTACTTTATGAGTCTTGGCCGTGGCCCTAAGCACTTTGTTTTCCAGTATTACCACCGGATACATAAATGCCACAGACACATGACTGGGTGAACCTTTTCAGATTGTGACTCAGCTTTGCTAAAGTCTACAGTTAGAGGCATCCAGGGTTCTTAAGCACACTCTTTTTGCTTTGGATCACGACTTAACCACTCAGTCTCAAGCTTTTCACTTGGACCTGCATGCCACAAGCACATGGTTAGAGACAGCTTGATTTAGCCGCTTAGGCCTGGATTTTATTTCCTTGGGCCCTCCTATCCATTGATGCTCAAAGCCTTGGATCCTTTTTACCCTTGCCTTTTGGTTTTAAGGGCTATTGGCTTTTCTGCTTGCTTTTCTTTTTCTTTCATATAATTTTTTTTTGCCAAAATATTTTTTTATTTTTATTTTTTTTCGCAAGCTTTTGCTATTCACTGCTTTCTTGCTTCAAGAATCAAATTTATGATTTTCAGATTATCAGTAACATTTCTCTTTGTTCATCATTTTCTCAAGAGCCAACAATTTTAACATTCATAAACAACAAGATAAAAAATATGCTTTGTTCAAGCATCCATTCAGAAAACAAAAAGTATTGTCACCACATCAATATAATTAAAACTAATTTCAAGGACAATTTCAAAATTCATGTACTTCTTGTTCTTTGAATTAGAAATATTTTTCATTTAAGAGAGGTGAAGGATTCATGAAATTATTCATAGCCTTAAGACATAGTTACTAAATACTAATGATCATGTAATAAAGACACAAACATAGACAAACATGAAGCATAAAAATCGAAAAACAGAGATAAGAAACAAGGAAGTTAAGGAATGAGTCCACCTTAGTGAGGGTGGCACTTTTTTTGAAGGACCAATGGTGCTTTTTGAGCTCTTTTATGTCTTCCTTGCCTCTGTTGCTTGATCCCTAGTGATTTTGGTGCTCCTATCCTTAGTTGCTCCCAATAATTATGTGGAGGAAAATGTATCCTCTGAGGTATCTCAGGGATTTCTTGATGAGGGAATTCCTCATGCGCTCTTGAGATGAATCTCTCCATCTCCCATGACTCAGAGGTGGAAGCAATTGCCTTCCTTTCCTCTTTCTAGAGGTTTCTCTGGCCTTAGGTGCCATCAGTGGTTATGGAAAAAAAAAAAACTATGCTTTTACCACACCAAACTTAGAATGTTGCTCGTCCTCGAGCAAAGTGAAGATAGAATAGAAGAATAAGAGGAAGATATGGAGGAGAGGGAGAGAGGTTTATGTTTTGGCCATTTAAGGTGGGTTTGGGTGGGAAGTGGATGGATGTGAGTGGTGAAGAGGTGATGGGAAGAGTGATTGAGGTGATTGTGTGAAGAAGATAAGGTAAGTTGAGGTAGGTGGGGATCCTGTGGGGTCCACAGATCCTAAGATGATCCTGTGGGGTCCACAGATCCTGAGGTGTCAAGGATTTACATCCCTGCACCAATGAGGCGTGTAAAATGCCCTCTGCATGCAATCCTGGCGTTTAACACTATATTGATGCTTGTTTCTGGCATTGGACACCAGCTTCATGTTTGTTTTGGACGTTCAACGCCCATTTGCAGCATGTTTCTGGCGTTGAACGCCAGTTCCATGCTTGTTTCTGGCATTCAGCGCCAACTCTCCTCAGGGTGTACTCCTAGCATTTAAATGCCAGGATGTTGCTTGTTTCTGGCATTCAACGCCAGATCCATGCTCTATTCTGGCATTTAACGCCAGCCAGATGCTCCTTACTGGCGTTTAAACGCCAGTAAGCCCTTCCTCCAAGGTGTTCTTTTCTTCTGCTATTTTTATTCTGTTTTTAATTTTAGTATTTATTTTGTGTCCATATGATCATGAACCTAATAAAACATAAAGAACAAAAAAGAAAAATAAAATTAGATAAATAAAAATTAGGTTGCCTCCCAATAAGCGCTTCTTTAATGTCAATAGCTTGACAGTGGGCTCTCATGGAGCCTCACAAGTGATCAGGTCAATGTTGTAAACTCCCAACACCAAACTTAGAGTTTGGATGTGGGGATTCAACACCAAACTTAGAATTTGGCTGTGGCCTCCCAATACCAAACATAGAGTTGATTATAGGGGCTTTGTTTGACTGTACTGAGAGAAGCTTTTCATGCTTCCTCTCCATTGTTACAGAAGAACACCCTTGGGTCTTAAACACAAGGTAGTCCCCATTCAATTGAAGGACTAATTCTCCTCTGTTAACATCTATCACAGCTCCTGCTGTGGCTAGGAAATGTCTTCCAAGGATGATGCATTCATCCTCCTTCCTAGTGTCTAAGATTATGAAATCAGCAGGGATGTAAAGGCCTTTAACCTTCACTAGCACATCCTCTACCAATCCATAAGCTTGTCTTACTGACTTGTCTGCCATTTATAATGAGAATATGGCAGGCTATACCTCAATGATCCCCAGCTTCTCCATTACAGAGAGTGGCATAAGATTTATGCCTGACCCCAGGTCACATAGAGCCTTCTCAAAGGCCATGGTGCCTATGGTACAGGGTATTAAGAATTTATCAGGGTCTTGTTTCTTTTGAGGTAAAGTTTGCTGAACCCATGTATCTAGTTCACTAATGAGCAAGGGAGGTTCATCTTCCCAAGTCTCATTACCAAACAATTTGGCATTCAACATCATGATGGCTCCTAGATATTGAGCAACTTGCTCTCTAGTTACATCTTCATCCTCTTCAGAGGAAGAATAGTCTTCAGAGCTCATGAATGGCAGAAGGAGGTTTAATGGAATCTCTATGGTCTCTATATGAGCCTCAGATTCCTTTAGGTCCTCAATAGGGAATTCCTTCTTGCTTGAGAGACGTCCCATGAGGTCTTCCTCATTGGGATTCGTGTCCTCTCCTTCCTCTCTAGGTTCGGCCATGTTGATTATGTCAATGGCCTTGCACTCTCTTTTTGGATTCTCTTCAGTGTTGCTTGGGAGAGTACTAGAAGGAGTTTTAGTGATTTTCTTACTCAGCTGGCCCACTTGTGCCTCCAAATTTTTGATGGAGGACCTTGTTTCACTCATGAAACTTAAAGTGGCCTTAGACATATCAGAGACTAAGTTTGCTAAATTAGAGGTGCTCTGCTCAGAATTCTCTGTCTGTTGTTGAGAAGATGATGGATAAAGCTTGCTATTACTGAGCCTATTTCTTCCACCATTATTAAAGCCTTGTTGAGGCTTTTGTTGATCCTTCCATGAGAAATTTGGATGATCTCATGATGAATTATAGGTGTTTCCATAAGGTTCGCCCATATAATTTACCTCTGCTATTGCAGGGTTTTCATGATCATAACTTCTTCTTTAGAAGATGCCTCTTTAGTACTGTTGGATGCATTTTGCCATCCATTCAGACTTTGAAAAATCACGTTGACTTGCTGAGTCAACATTTTGTTCTGAGCCAATATGGCATTCAAAGCATCAATTTCAAGAACTCCCTTCCTTTGAGGCGTCCCATTATTCACGAAAATTCTCTCAGAAGTGTACATGAACTGGTTATTTGTAACCATGTCAATAAGTTCTTGAGCTTCTGCAGGCATTTCTTTAGGTGAATGGATCCACCTGCAGAATGGTCCAATGACATCTTGGAGAACTTAGATAGACCATAATAGAATATATCCAGAATGGTCCACCCTGAAAGCATGTCAGAATGACACCTTTTGGTCATCTGTTTGTATCTTTCCCAAGCTTCATAGAGGGATTCACCATCTTTTTGTTTGAAGGTCTGAACATCCACTCTAAGCTTGCTCAGCTTTTGAGAAGGAAAGAACTTAGCCAAGAAGGCCGCGACCAGCTTATTCCAAGAATTCAGGCTATCTTTAAGTTGTGAGTCCAACCATGTTCTAGCTCTGTCTCTTACAGCAAAAGGAAAAAGCATGAGCCTGTAGACTTCAGGATCTACTCCATTAGTCTTAACAGTCTCACAGATCTGCAAGAACTCAGTTAAAAACTGGTAGGGATCTTCTGATGGAAGTCCATGAAACTTGCAGTTCTGTTGTAGTAGAGCAACTAGTTGAGGTTTCAGCTCAAAATTGTTTGCTCCAATGGCAGGGATTGAGATGCTTCTTCCATCGAACTTGGAAGTAGGTGTAGTGTAATCACCAAGCATCCTCTTTGCATTATTATTTTCGGCTGCCATCTCCTCTTCTTTTTCGAAATTTTCTGTAAGGTTGTCTCTGGATTGTTGTAATTTAGCTTCTCTTAGTTTCCTCTTCAGAGTCCTTTCAGGTTCAGGATCTGCTTTAACAAGAATATTCTTGTCCTTGCTCCTGCTCATATGAAAAAGAAAAGGGAACAGAAAATAATAATAGGGATCCTCCTTACCACAGTAGAGAGATTCCTTTATGTTAGTAGAAGAAGAAAGGAATGGAAGAAGGAAAAGGTAAGAATCCAAACACAAGGGTGAAGATAGGTTCAGATTCTTGAGATGAAGAGAAGTGTTAGTAAATAAATAAATAAATAGAAGAAGATGAGAGGGAGATAATTCGAAAATTAATTTTAAAAAGGGGTTAGTGATTTTCGAAAATTAAAGGAAGAATTAAAATTAAAATTAAAATTTAAAACAATCAGTTAATTAAAAGAATTTTGAAAAAGAGGGAGGTAATTTTCAAACATTAGAGAGCTAAAATTAGTTAGGTGGTTTTGAAAAACATAAGATATAGTTAAAATAAACAAAAAGTCAACTAGTTAGTTGAAAAAGATTTGAAATTTAATTTTGAAAAGATAAGAAGTTGGAAGATATTTTGAAATCAAAATTTTGAAAGATAAAAAGATATGATGAAAATATTTAATTAAAAGATATGATGGAAAAGATATTGAAAAAGATTTGATTTTTAAAATCAAATTTGATTACTTGACTAACAAGAAACTAAAAGATATGACTCTAGAATTTAAAGATTGAACCTTTCTTAACAAGAAAGTAACAAACTTCAAATTTTTGAATCAATCACATTAATTGTTAGTAAAGTTTTCGAAATTTTGAAATAAAGATAAGAAAAAGATTTTGAAAATTAAATTAAAAATTTTCGAAAAATAGTAAGAAAATGAAAAAGATTGATTTTTGAAAAGTTTTGAAAAATAAGATTTTTTAAAATTGAAAATTTGACTTGACTTATAAGAAACAACTAATTTTAAAAATTTTTGATTAAGTCAACTCAAATTTTCGAAATTTTGAGAGAAATAAGGAAAGATATTTTTTTTGAATTTTTAATGATGAGAGGGAAAACATAAAAATGACCCAAAACATGAAAATTTTTGGATCAAAACCAATTATGCATGCAAGAACTATGAATGTCAAGATGAACACCAAGAACACTTTGAAGATCATGATGAACATCAAGAACATATTTTTGAAAAACTTTTTATGCAAAGAAACATGCAAGACACCAAACTTAGAAATCTTTCATGTTTAGACACTATGAATGCAAAAATACACATGAAAAACATCATATAACACAAAACAAGAAAATTTAAAGATCAAACAAGAAGACTTACCAAGAACAACTTAAAGATCATGAAGAACACTATGAATGCATGAATTTTTGAAAAATTCAAGAACAAGATGAATATGCAATTGACACCAAACTTAAACATGACACAAGACTCAAACAAGAAACACAAAATATTTTTGAAATTTTTTCGATTTTATAAATTTTTTTTGGATTTTATTTATATTTTTTGAAACATATTTTGGAAAAAGGAAGGAATGAATCCAAAGTCCTCAATCAGAATTCCAAGAATCATGTAATGTTGGTCAAAGCTGCGGTCCAGGAATTAGACATGACTTATAGCCAACCAGGCGTCAACATGTTACATGAAACTCTAGAATTCATTCTTAAAAACTCTAAAAATTTTCGAAAACAGGTGATAAATTTTTGAAAGATTTTTGAAAAATTTTTGAAAATAAAACAAAAAGAAAATTACCTAATCTGAGCAACAAGCTGAACCGTCAGTTGTCCAAACTCGAACAATCCCCGGTAACGGCGCCAAAAACTTGGTGCACGAAATTGTGATCTCTAATAATGGCTTTCAACTTGGTATGCGTGTTTATAACTCAGCACTTTCTTCACAACTCCGCACAACTAACCAGCAAGTGCACTGGGTCGTCCAAGTAATAAAACATACGTGAGTAAGGGTCGATCCCACGGAGATTGTTGGTATGAAGCAAGCTATGGTCATCATGTAAATCTCAGTTAGGCGGATAATAATTGGTTATGGAGTTTTAAATAATAATAATAAATAAATAGAAAATAAAGATAGAAATACTTATGTAAATCATTGATGAGAATTTCAGATAAGTGTATGGAGATGCTTTGTCCCTGTTGGATCTCTGCGTTCCTACTGCCTTTCTTCAATCCTTCTTACTCCTTTCCATGGCAAGCTGTATGTAGGGCATCACCGTTGTCAATGGCTACATCCCATCCTTTCAGTGAAAATGGTCCAAATGCTCTGTCACAGTGGTGCACGAAATTGCAATCACACTTTTGCAACCCCGCCAACTAACCAGCAAGTGCACTGGGTCGTCCAAGTAATACCTTACGTGAGTAAGGGTCGATCCCACGGAGATTGTCGGCTTGAAGCAAGCTATGGTTATCTTGTAAATCTTAGTCAGGATATCAGAAATTATCAGGGTTGATTGTGAAAAGCAAAAGAACATGAAATAAGTACTTGTTATGCAGTAATGGAGAATAGGCTGAGGTTTTGGAGATGCTCCATCTTCTGAATCTCTGCTTTCCTACTGTCTTCTTCATCAAACACGCAAGGCTCCTTCCATGGCAAGCTGTATGTAGGGTTTCACCGTTGTCAATGGCTATCTCCCATCCTCTCAGTGGAAATGTTCAACGCACCCTGTCACGGCACAGCTATCCATCTGTCGGTTCTCAATCAGGCCGGAATAGAATCCAATGATTCTTTTGCGTCTGTCCCTAACGCCCCGCCTTCAGGAGTTTGAAGCTCATCACAGTCATTCAATCATTGAATCCTACTCAGAATACCACAGACAAGGTTTAAACCTTCCGGATTCTCTTGAATGCCGCCATCAGTTCTAGCTTATACCACGAAGATTCTGATTAAAGAATCCAAGAGATATCTACTTAATCTAAAGTAGAACGGAGGTGGTTGTCAGGCACGCGTTCATAGTTGAGAATATGATGAGTGTCACGGGTCATCATATTCATCCGGGTTAAGAGCAAGTGATATCTTAGAACGGAAGCAAGCATGATTGAATAAGAAACAGTAGTAATTGCATTAATCCATCAAGACACACCAGAGCTCCTCACCCCCAACCATGGGGTTTAGAGACTCATGCTGTAAGAAGTACACAAAGAAACGTGTAAAGTGTCATGAGGTACTGATACAATGTCAAAAGATCCTATTAATAGTGAACTAGTAACCTAGGGTATACTGAAATGAGTAAATGACGTAAAAATCCACTTCTGGGTCCACTTAGTGTGTGCTTGGGCTGAGCATTGAAGCTTTTATGTGTAGAGACCTTTTCCGGAGTTAAACGCCAGCTTTCATGCCAGTTTGGGCGTTTAACTCCAAGTTTTATGCCAGTTCCAGCGTTAAACGCTGGAAGTTCTGAGGCTGATTTGCAACGCCGGTTTGAGCCCTCAAATCTCGGGCAAAGTATAGACTATTATACATTTCTGGAAAGCCCAGGATGTCTACTTTCCAATGCCGTTGAGAGCGCGCCAATTAGGCTTCTGTAGCTCCAGAAAATCCACTTCGAGTGCAGGGAGGTCAGAATCCAATAGCATCTGCAGTCCTTTTCAGCCTCTAAATCAGATTTTTGCTCAGATCCCTCAATTTCAGCCAGAAAATACCTGAAATCACAGAAAAAACACACAAACTCATAGTGAAGTCCAGAAAAGTGAATTTTAATTAAAAACTAATAAAAATATACTAAAAACTAACTAAATCATACTAAAAACATACTAAAAACAATGCCAAAAAGCGTATAAATTATCCGCTCATCACAACACCAAACTTAAATTGTTGCTTGTCCCCAAGCAACTGAAAATCAAAATAGAATAAAAAGAAGAGAATATACTATAGACTCCAAAATATCAAAGAAACATAGTTCCAATTAGATGAGCGGGACCAGTAGCTTTTTGCTTCTGAACAGTTGTGGCATCTCACTTTATCCTTTGAAGTTCAGAATGATTGGCATCTTTAGGAACTCATAACTCAGATAATGCTACTGATTCTCCTAGTTAAGTATAGTGATTCTTGAAAATAGCTAGTATATGAGTCTTGGCTGTGGCCCAAAGCACTCTGTCTTCCAGTATTACCACCGGATACATACATGCCACAGACACATAATTGGGTGAACCTTTTCAGATTGTGACCCAGCTTTGCTAGAGTCCCCAATTAGAGGTGTCCAGGGTTCTTAAGCACACTCTTTTGCTTTGGTTCACAACTTTATTTCTTTCTCTCTTTTTTTTTCTTTTTCTTTCTCTTCTCTTTTTTTTTTTTTCTTTTTCGTCTCTTTTTCTCTCTTTCTTTTTTTTTTGTATTCACTGCTTTCTTGCTTCAAGAATCATTTTGATGATTTTTCAGATCCTTAGTAACATGTCTCCTTTTTCATCATTTTTTCAAGAGCCAACAATTTTAACATTCTCAAAACAACAAATTCAAAAGACATATGCACTGTTCAAGCATTCATTCAGAAAACAAAAAGTATTGTCACCACATCAAACTAATTCAACTAGTTTCAAGGATAAATTCGAAATCCTGTACTTCTTGTTCTTTTGTGATTAAAGCATTTTTCATTTAAGAGAGGTGATGGATTCATAGGACATTCATAGCTTTAAGACATGAATTCTAAATTTTATTAATTATGAATTAAGAACAAGACTCAAAAATAGATATAAGATGAGACTAAAAATAGAAAACAAAAATTTAAACAGGCTCCTAATGATAGAGGTTTTTCACAGAGTTAGGACTCAACAACCTTGATTTTGAGAAGTGGATGCTCCCTCAAATTGAGGGGAGAACTTTTGGCGTTTCAGTTCTTGAAGTTCACGCCCCTGCTTCTCTTGTTCCTTCAGCAATTTGCAGAGCATGCAGTTCTGATTCTGCTGTTCTTCCTTAAGTTGCTCCATAGTCTCTTGCAACTTGGTGATAGATGCTTCTAGGCTGGCCCAGTAGCCAATTCAGGAAATTCAGGGAGGAACTCCTGCGCCCTCCTTTTGATAGAGTTGTCTTGCATTTATCCTTCCATTGACTTCTTGGTGATGGATGTTCAATGGGTATGAATTCATCTACTCCCATCTTTACCCCAGCCTCTTTACAGAGCAAGGAGATCAAGCTTGGGTAAGCCAGTTTGGCTTCAGTGGAATTCTTATTTGCAATTGTGTAGATCTCACAAGCAATCACATGATGAACCTCCACTTCTTTTCCAAGCATAATGCAATGAATCATCACTGCTCTCTTGATAGTGACCTCATAACGGTTGCTAGTGGGCAATATGGAACGCCCAATAAAGTCTAGCCAACCTCTTGCAATTGGTTTGAGGTCTCCCTCTTGAGTTGGTTTGGGACACCCTTTGAATTGGTTATCCACTTAGTTCCAGGAGGCATATGTCCTCTAGAACTTGATCCAACCCTTTATCTGCTCTCACCATTCTCCTATTAAAGGATCAGGATCATCTTGCAGTTGAGGCAATTTGAAGATTTCTCTTATTTTGTCCAGATGGAAGTACATAACTTTCCCTCTGACCATGGTTCTGTAAGTATGGTAAGCGGTTCCAGTCATTCTCTGCTTATCTGTTAGCCACAGATTTGAGTAGAATTCCTGAACCATATTCCTTCCAACCTTTATCTCAGGATTGGTTAGAACTTCCCATCCTCTGTTTCGGATTTGCTCTGGATCCCCGGATATTCATCTTCTTTCAGGTCAAATTTTACTTCCGGGATCACTGACCTCAGACCCATTATTTTGTGATAATGGTCTTCATGTTCTTTGGTTAAGAACTTCTCTTGATTCCAAAGATTCTTTGGATTGTTCTCTTTCTTTCCTCTTAAATTGGTTTGTTTTCCCTTAGGAGCCATGACCTTGATGAATCTTGGCTTAATGATCACGGAAAAGCACACCAAACTTAGAGGTTTGCTTGTCCTCAAGCAAACGAAAGGAAAGAAGAGAGAGAGGAGAAGAGCAAATTCGAATGGTGTGGGGGAATGAGGAGGCCGAACTTGTTTTTATAAGGGGGAAGGAGATTCGAAAAATTGAAAAGAGATTTGAGAAGATATGGAGAGGATTTGAGAGAAGGGTGAGTTTTTGAATTAGATTGGGATTGATTTGAGATAGATTTAAAGAATGGTTTTGATTTTTGAAGATTTGAAAGTGAATGATGAAAGGTTGAAGTATGTTTATGTAGAAAAGTATGGGTAAGAAAAGGAAAGTTTTGAAAAAATTTGATTGAAAAACAAAATCTTGGTCCCCCACCTTTCTGGCGTTAAACGCCCAGAATGGCATCCATTCTGGCGTTTAACGCCCATTTGATGCCCATTGTGGGCGTTTAACGCCCAGCCAGGTGCCCTGGCTGGCGTTAAACGCCAGAATCCCCTTTGTCACTGGGCGTTTTGCTAAACGCCCAGGATGCTGCACACCTGCGTTAAACGCCCAGAATGGTGCCCATTCTGGCGTTTAACACCCAAAATGGCACCTTTACTGGCATTAAACGCCCAGAATGGTGCCCATTCTGGCGTTTAACGCCCAAAATGCCCCTTACTGGCGTGTTTTTTCGCCAGTAAGCTCATTTTCTCTGCTTTTTGCGCTGAATCCTTCTGGAACTCTGTGAGTTCCTTCATTTTTGATACTCGCCTTTGTAAAACAAAACATATAACCTGCTAATGACTGGGTTGCCTCCCAGCAAGCGCTTCTTTACTGTCTTTAGCTGGACCTTTACTGAGAATCACTCAAGTCTCAGTTTTGAGCATTCCTGCTCAAAATTGCCTTCAAGATAATGCTTGATTCTTTGCCCATTAACAATGAACTTTCTGTCAGAATCAATATCCTGAAGTTCAACATATCCATATGGTGACACTCTTGTAATCACATACGGATCCCTCCACCGGGATTTAAGTTTCCTGGAAACAATCTGAGCCTAGAGTAGAACTTTTTGTCCTGGCTCAAAGACTCTGGTTGACAACTTCTTGTCATGCCACTTCTTTGCCTTTTCCTTATAAATTTTTGCATTTTCAAAGGCATTGAGTCTGAACTCCTCTAGCTCATTTAACTGGAGCAATCTTTTTTCACCAGCTAACTGAGCATCCATATTTAGGAATCTAGTTGCCCAGTAGGCTTTATGTTCCAGTTCCACGGGCAGATGACAGGCCTTCCCATACACCAGTTGGTATGGAGAGGTTCCTATAGGAGTCTTGAATGCTGTCTGTATGCCCACAGAGCATCATCCAAACTCTTTGCCCAATCCTTTCTTCGGGCTATCACAGTCTGTTCTAGGATTCTTTTTAGTTCTCTGTTAGAGACTTCAGCTTGCCCATTTGTCTGTGGATGATATGGAGTTGCCACTTTGTGGCTAATTCCATATCTGACCATAGCAGAGTATAGCTGTCTATTGCAGAAATGAGTGCCCCCGTCACTGATTAGTACTCTGGGAACACCAAACCTGCTGAAGATGTGTTTCTGGAGGAATTTCAGCACGGTCTTGGTATCATTAGTGGTGTAGCAATCGCTTCTACCCACTTAGATACATAGTCCACTGCCACCAGAATGTAAGTGTTTGAGTATGATGGTGGGAATGGACCCATGAAGTCGATTCCCCATACATCAAACAATTCTATCTCTAATATCCCTTGTTGAGGCATGGCATATCCGTGAGGCAAGTTACCAGCTCTTTGGCAACTGTCACAGTTACGCACAAACTCTCGGGAATCTTTATAGAGAGTAGGCCAGTAGAAGCCACATTGGAGGACTTTAGTGGCTGTTCGCTCACTTCCAAAATGTCCTCCATACTGTGATCCATGGCAATGCCATAGGATCCTTTGTGCTTCTTCTCTGGGTACACATCTGCGGATCATTCCGTCTGCACATCTCTTAAAGATATGGCTCATCCCATAGGTAGTACTTGGCATCTGAAATTAATTTCTTTCTTTGCACTCTGCTGTACTCCTGGGGTATAAACCTCACAGCTTTATAGTTTGCAATATCTGCAAACCATGGAGCTTCCTGAATGGCAAAGAGTTGCTCATCTGGGAAAGTCTCAGAGATCTCAGTAGAAGGGAGGGACGTCCCAGCTACTGGTTCTATTCGGGACAGATAATCAGCTACTTGGTTCTCTGTCCCTTTTCTGTCTCTTATTTCTATATCAAACTCTTGCAGAAGCAACACCCATCTTATAAGCCTGGGTTTTGAATCCTGCTTTGTGAGTAAGTATTTAAGAGCAGCATGGTCAGTGTACACAATCACCTTTGATCCCACTAGATAAGATCTAAACTTGTCAATGGCATAGACCACTGCAAGTAATTCTTTTTCTGTGGTTATGTAATTCTTCTGTGCATCATTTAGAACACGGCTAGCATAATAAATGACGTGTAGAAGCTTGTTATGCCTCTGTCCCAACACTGCACCAATGGCATGGTCACTGGCATCTCACATTAGTTCAAATGGTAATGTCCAATCTGGTGCAGAGATGACTGGTGCTGTGACCAGCTTAGCTTTCAGGGTCTCAAATGCCTGCAGACACTGTGTGTCAAACACAAATGGTGTGTCAGCAGCTAGCAGGTTACTCAAAGGTTTTGCAATTTTTGAAAAATCCTTTATAAACCTTCTGTAGAATCCTGCATGCCCCAGAAAGCTTCTGATTGCCTTAACATTGGCAGGTGGTGGTAATTTTTCTATTACCTCTACCTTTGCCTTATCCACCTCTATTCCCCTGCTTGAAATTTTGTGTCCAAGGACAATTCCTTCAGTCACCATAAAGTGACATTTCTCCCAGTTTAAAACCAGGTTAGTCTCTTGGCACCTTTTCAGGACAAGTGATAGGTGGTTAAGACAGGAGCTGAATGAGTCTCCATATACTGAGAAGTCAACCATGAAGACTTCAAGAAATTTCTCCACCATATCAGAGAAGATGGATAGCATGCATCTCTGAAAGGTTGCAGGAGCATTACACAGACCAAAAGGCATCCTCCTGTAGGCAAACACGCCAGAAGGGCAAGTAAATGCTGTTTTCTCTTGGTCCTGAGGATCTACTGCAATTTGGTTGTAACCTGAATAGCCATCCAAAAAGCAGTAATAATCATGACCAGCTAGTCTTTCTAGCATTTGGTCTATGAATGGTAAAGGAAAATGATCCTTTCTGGTGGCCGTATTGAGCCTTCTGTAGTCAATACACATACGCCACCCTGTGACTGTTCTTGTAGGAACCAGTTCATTTTTTTCATTATGAACCACTGTCATGCCTCCCTTTTTGGGGACAACCTGGACAAGGCTCACCCAGGGGCTATCAGAAATAGGATAAATAATCCCAGCCTCTAGTAATTTAGTGACCTCTTTCTGCACCACCTCCTTCATGGCTGGATTTAGCCCCCTCTGTGGTTGGACCACTGGTTTGGCATTATCCTCCAACAGGATCTTGTGCATGCATCTAGCTGGGCTAATGCCCTTAAGATCACTTATGGACCACCCAAGAGCTGTCTTGTGTGTCCTTAGCACTTGAATCAGTGCTTCTCTTCCTGTGGATTCAAAGCAGAGCTTATAATCACTGGAAAAGTGTCACCTCTCCCAGAAATGCATACTTCAGGGATGGTGGTAGTGGTTTGAGTTCAGGTTTGGGAGGCTTATCCTCCTCCTGAGGAATTTTCGAAAATTCCTTTGTTTCCTGTGGTTCTTCTTGATCAAGCTGAGCATCCTTGAAGATGTCTTCAAGCTCTGATTCTAGGATTTCAGTCATATTGATCTCTTCCACCAAAGAGTCAATAATGTCAGCGCCCATGCAGTCATTTGGTGTGTCTGGATACTGCATAGCTTTCACAGCATTCAACTTGAACTCATCCTCATTGACTCTCAGGGTTACTTCCCTTTTTGTACATCAATGAGAGTTCGTCCAGTTGCTAGGAAGGATCTTCCTAGAATGAGAGTTGCACTCTTGTGCTCCTCCATTTCCAGCACCACAAAGTCAGTTAGAAAGGTAAATGGCCCAACCTTGACAATCATATCCTCTATTATGCCTGATGGATGTTTGATGGAGCCATCAGCAAGTTGGAGGCATATCCGGGTTGGTTTGACTTCTCCAGTCAACCCAAGCTTTCTGATAGTGGATGCAGGTATTAGATTGATGCTTGCTCCAAGATCACATAGGGCTGTCTTGGTGCAAGCGCCTTCTAATGTGCATGGTATCATAAAGCTTGGATCTTGAAGCTTTTCTGGTAAGCTTTTCAGAATGACTGCACTGCATTCTTCAGTGAGAAATACTTTTTCAGTTTTTCTCCAATCCTTCTTATGACTTAAGATCTCTTTCATGAACTTAGCATAAGAAGGTATTTGCTCAAGTGCCTCTACAAACGGAATCTTTATTTCAAGAGTCCTTAGATAATCTGCAAAGCGGGCAAATTGCTTATCCTGCTCCGCTTGGCGGAGTTTCTGAGGATAAGGCATCTTGGCTTTATATTCTTCAACCTTAGTTGCTGCAGGCTTGTTCCTTACAGAAGTGGTTGAAGAGTCCTTTTTAGAGGGATTACTGTCAGCACTCTCAGGTGTCTGATCCTCCCTTGGCGTCTGAACGCCAGGATTGGGTGGAAAATGGGCGTTAAACGCCAACTTTTCCCCTTTTTTGGCGTTTGAACGCCAGAACTGGGCAGGGAATGGGCGTTTAACGCCAGCTTTCCCTCCCTTTCTGGCGTTTGAACGCCACTAGCATTCCTCTCTGGGCTCTTACTGTCCTCAGAGGGATTTTGAACAGTGGTTTGGTTATCCTCTGTTAATTGTTCCTTATTTGACTTTTTACTCTTTTGAGTGGTGTTGTTCAGTGTCTTCCCACTCCTCAGTTGAACTGCTTGACACTCTCCTGTTATCTGTTTAGATATCTGCTGTTTTGCTTGATTCAACTGCAGTTCTTTGTTTTTGTTAGCAACTTTAGTTTCATGGAGCATCTCTTTAAATTCTGCTAACTGTTCTGTCATCAGGAGCAATTGTTGATTAAGCTCAATCATCTGTTCTTGAGGACTAGGATCAGTGACTACTGCCATGACTTCCTCTTTTGGAGAGAACTCATTGCTAGAGTATAAATATTGGTTTCTAGCAACAGTGTCTATAAGCTCTTGAGCCTCTTCAATTGTCTTCCTCATGTGTATAGATCCACCAGCTGAGTGGTCTAAAGACATCTGAGCTTTTTCTGTAAGCCCATAATAGAAGATGTCTAACTGTACCCACTCTGAAAATATTTCAGAGGGGCATTTTCTTAGCATACCTCTATACCTCTCCCAGGCATTATAAAGGGATTCATTATCCTCTTGTTTAAAGCCTTGGATGTCCAGCCTTAGCTGTGTCATCCTCTTTGGAGGGTAAAAATGATTCAGGAATTTGTCTGATAACTGTTTCTATGTCTTTATGCTTGCTGTAGGTTGGTTATTCAACCACCTTTTCGCTTGATCTTTTACAGCAAATGGAAACAGTAATAGTCTGTAGACATCCTGATCCACCTCTTTATCATGTACTGTGTCAGCAATTTGTAGGAACTGTGCCAGAAACTCAGTAAGTTTTTCCTGTGGAAGACCGGAATACTGGCAATTTTGCTGCACTATGATAATGAGTTGAGGATTTAGCTCAAAGCTGCTTGCTTTGATGGGAGGTGTACAAATGCTACTCCCATATGCTGCTGTAATGGGGTTGGCATATGACCCCAGAGTCCTTCTGGACTGATCAATCCCACTTAGGTTCATAGTGGATAAAGGGAACTGATATGGATTGCAAATAGATAATAAATTTTTTTTGAATTAACCGAAAAATAAAATAAAAACAAAAGGAAAATAAAATAAAAAAATTCGAAAATTGAAAGAAATAAGATAAAAGCAAATTAAAAACTGAATCAATTAGTTAATTAAAAAGATATGATTGAAAAAATTTTTTTTTATGAAAAAGATTTGATTTTTGAAAGAGGAAAGAGAAAAACAACAAAATGACACCAAACTTAAAATTTTTAGAAAATCAAACAATAATTTTCGAAAATTTTTAAGGGAAAAACACAAAGAGGACACCAAACTTAGAATTTTTACTGATCAGAAAGGGACTAAGGACATGCAAATCGAAAATTAAAAGAAAAGCAAAAGCATGCAGTTGACACCAAACTTAAAATATGAAACTAGACTAAACTAAAAGACTCTAAAATAACAAAATTAAAACAGTCCTAATCTAAGCAACAAGATAAGCCGTCAGTTGTCCAAACTCGAACAATCCCCGGCAACGGCGCCAAAAACTTGGTGCACGAAATTGCAATCACACTTTTGCAACCCCGCACAACTAACCAGCAAGTGCACTGGGTCGTCCAAGTAATACCTTACGTGAGTAAGGGTCGATCCCACAGAGATTGTCGGCTTGAAGCAAGCTATGGTTATCTTGTAAATCTTAGTCAGGATATCAGAAATTATCAGGGTTGATTGTGAAAAGCAAAAGAACATGAAATAAGTACTTGTTATGCAGTAATGGAGAATAGGCTGAGGTTTTGGAGATGCTCCATCTTCTGAATCTCTGCTTTCCTACTGTCTTCTTCATCAAACACGCAAGGCTCCTTCCATGGCAAGCTGTATGTAGGGTTTCACCGTTGTCAATGGCTACCTCCCATCCTCTCAGTGGAAATGTTCAACGCACCCTGTCACGGCACGGCTATCCATCTGTCGGTTCTCAATCAGGCCGGAATAGAATCCAATGATTCTTTTGCGTCTGTCACTAACGCCCTGCCTTCAAGAGTTTGAAGCTCGTCACAGTCATTCAATCATTGAATCCTACTCAGAATACCACAGACAAGGTTTAGACCTTCCGGATTCTCTTGAATGCCGCCATCAGTTCTAGCTTATACCACGAAGATTCTGATTAAAGAATCCAAGAGATATCTACTTAATCTAAAGTAGAACGGAGGTGGTTGTCAGGCACGCGTTCATAGTTGAGAATATGATGAGTGTCGCGGGTCATCACATTCATCCGGGTTAAGAGCAAGTGATATCTTAGAACGGAAGCAAGCATGATTGAATAAGAAACAGTAGTAATTGCATTAATCCATCAAGACACAGCAGAGCTCCTCACCCCCAACCATGGGGTTTAGAGACTCATGCTGTAAGAAGTACACAAAGAAACGTGTAAAGTGTCATGAGGTACTGATACAATGTCAAAAGATCCTATTAATAGGGAACTAGTAACCTAGGGTATACAGAAATGAGTAAATGACGTAAAAATCCACTTCTGGGTCCACTTAGTGTGTGCTTGTGCTGAGCATTGAAGCTTTTATGTGTAGAGACCTTTTCTGGAGTTAAACGCCAGCTTTCATGCCAGTTTGGGCGTTTAACTCCAAGTTTTATGCCAGTTCCAGCGTTAAACGCTGGAAGTTCTGAGGCTGATTTGCAACGCCGGTTTGGGCCCTCAAATATCGGGCAAAGTATGGACTATTATACATTTCTGGAAAGCCCAGGATGTCTACTTTCCAATGCCATTGAGAGCGCGCCAATTGGGCTTCTGTAGCTCCAGAAAATCCACTTCGAGTGCAGGGAGGTCAGAATCCAACAGCATCTGCAGTCCTTTTCAGCCTCTAAATCAGATTTTTGCTCAGATCCCTCAATTTCAGCCAGAAAATACCTGAAATCACAGAAAAACACACAAACTCATAGTGAAGTCCAGAAAAGTGAATTTTAACTAAAAACTAATAAAAATATACTAAAAACTAACTAAATCATACTAAAAACATACTAAAAATAATGCCACAAAGCGTATAAATTATCCGCTCATCAACACCCTACATATAGCTTGCCATGGAAGGAGCCTTGCGTGTGGAAAAAGGATTTCAAGGAAGAGTTGAAATTCAGAGGACAAAGCATCTCCAAAACTCCAACATATTCTCCATAATTAAAGTAACAATTATTTATTTCATGCTCTTTTATTTTTCTAATAATTCCTACTGATAATTTTAATTGATATCCTGACTAAGAATAATAAAATAAACATAGATTGCTTCAAACCAATAATCTCCGTGGGATCGACCCTTACTCACGTAAGGTATTACTTGGACGACCCAGTGCACTTGCTGGTTAGTTGTGCGGATTGCAAAAGTGTGATTGCAATTTCGTGCACTAGATATCATGGACAAAGACCATTCTACAATGCATACCAAGATGATAGGTATGGTGGACCTCCTTGTAATTACCAACAAGCCCCATCATATGCCAATAAACCACCTCCTCAACATAGCTTTGAACCCCACACTCACAAGCCCCTTTCCACCATTCACCTCCATATGACCCCAATCCTTATTCACCACACCAACCACCATATGAACCATACCCAGAACCACCACCTCAATATACACCATCTCTTATCATTATCAAGATGAACCACCTTCCTACAATGAACCCTTTCTCCCAACAAATGAACCCTCCTATCCACCCCAAACCTCCATGGAGAAAGCATTTGCCGATCTAAACTCTACTATACAAGCTCTCGCCACCCAAATCGGACCACCAAATACCTTCAACAATCAACCCTCAAGCTCCAATGCACTTCCATCTCAACCACATAATGATCCACCCATATCATCACCACCATCCACGGAAGAGCACCAACATCTATCAATCCAAAAGCAACATGATCCCACTAATACAATTGACATGGAACAAGAGAGAGAGGATCATCTTCACGAATCCATACTTCATAAGGAGCTAGAGGAGGCACTAAAGGTGAAGATAGGAGAGACCCTTGAAAATGAAGGAGAAATTGAAGGGAGTTGTCATGGAAAGGTAATCATCAAGGAGGAACAAGAGTCAAGGGATCATTTCCAGGAAATAGTGGATCAATTTCATGCAACCCTTCATCAATTGAATCAAGCGATAAATCAATTAGCTTCCCGACGTTCGGACACTCAAGGAACCCCCATGGCTTCATGTGGACAATCTAATGAAGAACGTAGCATGAAGGAGACATTAGAAACTTCGGTAGACAGTAAGGAGCATGAATTTGTACTGGAACAAGTGGAGGAAGCCGGAATTATTAAAGAAGAAGAAGTGGTTGAAGACTTAGGAGATGCTGAACCTCCATTGGAAAGTCCATTCATAAAGCCTCCTTCCAAGATGCTTGAAATTAATGTTGAAGAGGTGTACAACCTCCAAGGCATGTCATGGTTGAAGACTTGGAAGAGGTTGATCAAGAGATGGAGACTAAGGAAGAAGAAGCACGACCTCCCATGCCCTTGGTAAGCAATGAAGAAGAGATTGAATTGGAAGAAAGCTATCAAGAGGAAGAGGTTGATATTGAAGAAACTTGCAAAAAGGTGGTAGTTGTCAAAGAAGAACACAAAGGAGTGGAGCTTGCACGTTCATTGGAAACACCTCCCCCTAAGTTGTCATCATCCTTCACAACATTCAAGTGGTGAAATTCATATCCCTTAGCTTTCTAATTCCACTTGAATATGGGCTACTGGAGACGGATGGTCAACTTAGAGCTCTTTGTGGCATTAAGAGTAGGAGGAAGATGGTCAATGGTAAGAATTGTCCTGCAAGGTTCATTATGGTCAGAAGCTCTGAGTTTAAACGCAAAGGTTGGTGTAGAGCTCAACTGAATGGGTCTAGGAAGTCATTGGGCTGCTTCAGTGAGAATTCAGACTGCTCGCCACCCAGATGGAACATATTGCTCAACAAGAAGACGGGTGTAAAAGTAAGGTTTGGGACCCCGGAATTCAATCTAGAAATCAATATTTTTGGGGCCTTGTCAATTGCTTTAGCTTGCTCGAAGGCCTTCTGCGCCTAGTTTGGGATCCTGGAGGCTGTGGGAATTCCAAACACTGGTGGAGATTCTTGGATGAATACAAGCACAAGCCGCCATAACAAGAATCTCACTAGAATGTCCAACTTAAGGACTTTAACTAAAAGTGCTAGGTGGGAGACAACCCACCATGGTATGACCATTCCTTTTTCAGTTTTTATTTTAGTCTATTTTGTTTGTTTTTGAGTTTTGATTGAGCCTGGAATCATGCATATCATTCATATTAGCACTGCATTCTGCATTTTGCATTAAAAAAAAAAAGAAGAAAAGGGCACGCGACGCGATAGCGTCACCGACGCGTCCGCGCCCCCTGTGCCTTAGGAAGAAAGAGACTTTACAGAGAGTCACGCGAGAGCGTGGCTGGAGGCGTCCTTTGGCACAAATTAATCCACGCGACCGCATGGATGATGCGATCGCGTCATTAACGAAATAGCCTCCCCACGCGTCCGCGTCACCCACGCGACCGCGTGGCCCTGTAAATCGACGTCAAAAGGATGTATGGCTGAAAGTTACGCTGAAGCTGGGCTGAACCTGTGCTAGCCACATAAGCCCTGCTGCGCGAACGCGTGCCTCACGCATCCGCGCCGTTTTCATAATTTAGCCATCCACGCGATCGCGTCAACCACGCGACCGCGACACCCTCAAAAGTGGCAATATGATTTTCGAACAGAGAGTTATGCGAGCGCGAGGCTGCCCTCGCGCCACTAGCACAAACCATGTTGCAAGGGATGGTAGGATTGTCCCTGATGACCAGGATGATGATGATGCTGACCCTCCCCCAGTGCCTTCTCTTAAAGTGTCGACCTCCTCGGTTCCTCCCGTTACGTCCGATTCGGATTGCCAGATTCTGAACCGGGATGATGGAATTGTAGAAGCTGTGCCTATTCAGACTTGCCCTCCTTCTCCCCGTACCGATGCTGCCGGAAGGCTCCAGATCTTGGTTGACTTCCTTTTTAAGTATTTGTGTAAATAGCCCGGTTTGTGGGCTTTGAACACTTTTTTTTTGTAAATGATGCTTTGTTTGACTATTGATACTCCAGTTGCTATTTTTAGCAACTTTATTTTGAAAAACAAAATGGTTTCTCTGGCTCTTGGGGTTGGCTTTCAAGCGACCTGTTGAGTCTTTATTTTATGATAATTGTGATATGCTTGTTTGCAGCCTGGGATTTTCAGAGTTGTTTTTTATCCATCCTCTTTGATCGCTTTTGTGGCGAGGTCAAGGTCTATCGGGTCGAATTATCTCCCCTCTGTTGGTTGATCTTCTAAATTGATCTTTTCGAGCAACCCCTTGGGATTACTTTTTATAACTTTTTGTAGCTTCAGTTCGATTTCTTCATGTCGGTCCCTGATAAACCCATATTTCATGAGTTCTTTTGTGCTTAATTTGAGTGATTTATATAATCTTTCACCTACTTATTCACATTAATTGCATGATTTTACTTTCCTTTCCTTATTATGTCATATTGTGAAAAAACATGTTTTCTAAGCTTTGAAAATTAATTATTTTAATTACCTTTATTTCCATTCGATGCCGTGATTAGTGTTGAGTAGTTTTAGATTTTCTAAGGCAGAATGACTTAAAGGATGAAAAAGGAAACATACTAAAAGGAAAGGAGAAAGCAAAATGGAGCTTTAAGGAAACTGGTATCCACACGATCGCATGGACGACGCGATCGCGTGCCAAGCACGAATCAGCAGCGACGCGACCGCATGACTGACGCGACCGCGTGCCTTAGGCAGAACGCACATGACGCGGTCGCATGACTGACGCGACCGCGTGGCAAGGAAAAGCTCCGAATGACGCGACCGCGTGACCCACGCGGACGAGTGACCCACGCGGACGCGTGACAGAGGCCACGCATAAGCAAATTACAGAACACGCCCCAGCGAGTTCTAAAGCCCTTTTTGGCCCAAATCCAAGTCCAGAAAGCATAGACCAGAGGTTATGAAGTGAGAAATGCATCCATTCAGAGGGGGCTGGCATAATTTTAGTTTTCAATGATTTAGATCTAGTTTGGAGAGAGGTTCTCTCTCTCTTTTAGGATTTAGGATTTCTTCTTGTTTCAAGAGTAACTCTGGATCCAAGTTTTTAAATGTTCTTTTATTTTAGTTCTATAATTATTTATTCCAGCAATTGAATTGATCATTTACTTTTATAATTTAATTTTAGAATTATTCCATGTTACAGATAATTATTTGAATTAATGGTATTGAGATATTTTCAGTTTATTATTACTCTTGTTAATTTATGATTATCATTGTTTACGATTTGAAGATATTTTTTATTATTCCAGCAATCTTACTTCTTCCCCTTTTGGTTCTGATTAAGAATTTAGTAATTCAACAATTGTTGAACTCAACGTAATTAATAATCGTTATCTTGCTAATTGAGCTGAACCTAATAATCTCAACCTTTTCTTAGGAAATAATTAGGATTTAAAGGTCAATTTAATTAGTCCCTTGACTTTCCTTTGCCCTGGTAAAGGTTGACCAAGTGGAGTTTAGATTCAACTTTTATTATAGTTGAGAGAGATAACTAAGTTAGACCTCTAAATTCCCTTATCTTGCCAAAAGTTGTTTTACAGTTATTTATTTATTTTTAATTGCCATTTATTTTACTTGTCATTTAAATCACTTGCTTCTCACCTTCTAAACCCCGATTACAATCTTTGTAACCAATAATAAGAACATACTTCCTCACAGTTCCTTGAGAAGACGACCCGAGGTTTGAATACTCGGTTAACAATTTCTAAAGGGGTTTGTTACTTGTGACACCCAAAACGTTTGTACGAAGGGATTTTTGTCGGTTTAGAGACTATATCTACAACGCGACTGTTTTTATGACATTCTTTACTGGCAAAAATCCTAACGTCAAAATGGCGCCGTTGCCGGGGAACTGCTAACGTGTGCCTTATTATTGGTTATTGTAAATATTTTTCTTTTGCTTGTTTATTTATTTTCGTTTTTCCTTTTTATCTTTATTTGCTACTATGAACTCTCACCCCTCTCGCTTTGAGTTTGGTTCTAATATTGTTAAAGGAAATAGAAGTTACAGTAGGAATGTACATCAAGGTTAGACCAATCAAGGATGGATGGAACCAAGAGGATCTAATCAATCCTTTTGGCAGCAACACCCTCCGAGATATCCTAGACAAAGACCATTCTACCGCGCATACCCAGCTGAAAGAAATGGTGGACAACCTTGTAACTACCAACAAGGCCTACCCCGTGCATACGAACCGTCCTTTCAACATAACCTCGAACCACCATACTCACAAGCTTCTCTTCACCATTCGCCATCATATGATCCTTCCTTACCCCAATACCAATCCAATCGCTCCCAGTCATCACCACTTCCCTATGTATCATGTCTAAGTCCAGCAAACCACGAAGCAGAGGATCGCCTAAAAGAAACAATAACTAAATTTCAAACAACCATTCAACAACTGGAGCACGCACTAATCCAATGGGCCACTAAACGCTCAAATATACAAGGATCAACCACAGTTCCATGTGGACAACCCGATGAAGAGCGTAGCATGAAGGAAATACTAGAGACTCCAGTGGACAAGGCAGAGAATGAATTTGTACTAGAACAATTAGAAGAAGCTGTCGTTGTTCAAGAAGAAGAGTTGGTTGAAGATCTAGGCAATGCTGAACTTCCTTGGGAATCCAGAATTGAGGAAAACTCCATCCAGGATGCTACAATTGATGCTAAGGAAGATACTGTACAATCTCCAAGGCAAGTCATTTATGAGGAATCAGACGGAACAATCCAAGAAGCAAATTCCCTTGATGATGATATTCACAAGTCTAGCTCTCTCGGTGATGAACTTGCATCCGCAAGTGAACTCTCTGAAATCGAAGAATCTTCGCCAAGTGAATATGAAGATGATACAGAGGTAGATTTCTCTCAACCTCCAATCTATGACTTGAGTGATGAGGAAGACATAGAAGACTTTGACCAGGATACAGATACAATTGAAGATCTTTGCAAAGAAGTGGAAGAATTCACAGAAGAGCATAAGGGAGTAAAACTTATAGAACCACCAGAAACACCTATCCCAAGGCCACTACCACCTAATACAAGCTTCAAGTGGGTACAATCCTTAACTTATGACTTTACTTATTCACTTGAATATGGTTTACTTAAAACAGATGGCCAGCTTAGAGTTCTCTGCGGCTTTAAGAGTAAAAGGGAAATGGCTCGTACTCAGAGCTGGTGTACAAGGTTCAATAAAGTTCCACGCTTCACCTCGAAGTACACGGATTGATATCATGCTCAATTGCATGGATCACGGAGAACGTTTGGTCACCACGGTGAGATTCTACTTTTTAACCCGCCCGAATGGAAACTTACAAATCAAAACGGGGGCGGATTTAAAAGCAAGGCTTGGAATCCTGGAGTTTATTCTGACATTTGTCGTCCCGGGAGCCGAACAATATCTTTAAAGCTGCTCAGAAGCTTCACATGCCTAGTTTGGGACCCCGGAGGCTATTGGCATTCCAAGCACTGGTGGAGATTTTTGGACGAATTTAAACATAAACCACCATAACAGGATACTCCTCCAATGTCCAACTTAAGGACTTTAACTAAAAGTGATAGGTGGAAGACAACCCACCATGGTATGGTCGCTTCTTTTTTCAATTTATTTCTTGTTAATTGCTTTCATTTTTTTTCTTTTTCATTTTAATTTATTAAACCTGGAATCATGCATAAGCATTCATGATAGTCACTGCATTCTGCATTTTTCATGCATAAAAAAAAACAAAAAAAAAAACAAAAAGGAGTTGCACGACGCGACCGCATGCCCTATGCGATCGCGTCATATCGCAAAAAACACCACTCATGCGACCGCGTGACCCACGCGGCCGCGTGATATATATCGGCATAAGGATCCAACGAACAGAAAGTTAGGCTGGAATCGTGCGGCCCTTGTGCGCTTCGCACAAATTGGTCCACGCGATCGCATGCTTCAGGCGATCGCATCACTTACCCAATAACAATCTCACGCGATCGCGTCGCATGGATTGTACATCACCCCAAAAGGAGACAGAGAGTTGTGCTGAAACGGCGCTGGAGTCATGCGTTTAGCACGAATTCCAGCGATGCGATCGCGAGACCCACGCGATCGCATCAATCTTATTTTCCCCCTCTCAGGCGATCGCGCACTCCACGCGATCGCGTCACTCCCATTTTCGCCACAACCACGCGACTGCGTGCCCCACGTGGCCGTGTGGATTCGAAAGCATAACCCCCCCAGCCACGCAAACCCTATCATTCGCGCAGCCCCCCCACCCCCAATCCTCTTATCCCTCTCCGCTCCCTCTCCCTCCAACCACCACCCAGCCGCTACCGCCGACCACCCAGACGACGCCGCCACCCCGTACGCCGCCGCCCTACACCCATCCCCCCTCCCCTTCTCTCTTCTTCCTTCTTCCTCCTCTTCCCCTTCCCTCTCCGCCACTGCCACCGCGAGCGCCGCCCACCACCGCGCTGCCTCTCTCTCTGCCACCCAACCGCGCCCCCTTCTTCTATCACCAACCTAAACCCTAGCCATCACTACCCCCTCAGCCGCCACCGCGTCACCGTGCACCACCACCGCGCCGGACGCCGCCGCAGCCACTTCTTCGCTATTCCACCCCTTCCGCTTACCAGGTTCCGCAACACGCAACCATTTTTATCCGTTCGTCATTTTTTGTAATTTTTTTTCCGTCTCTGTTCATAATTAGGATAGCTAGACTTGCATGTTGTAGTGGATTTTTAGGTTGTTAGGTAGCTTAGGCTGTGGTTAGTGGATATAGGCCTGTTTACTTGCACTGTTCTTACTTCTGTTTTATCCTATGTGCAATTCTGCTGCTGCTATATTCTTGATTCATATGCTGCTTTCTTGTATATCGCTGCTGTTTACATTGCATTTTTATGTTTATTTTATATCTATGTACATGCAGCTTGATTTTTTTATTTCATATGAACTGATATGATTGCTGTTTATTTTCCGGGACAATCCAATTTTAGCCGGAATGCTGCCCAAATTTTTTTTTGAAATTTTTTTTTCATTCATGTTTTGGTTTGGCATTTTTGAAATCTGTTTCACTCTGCTTTACCCAGACTATTTCATGAATGCTATGGCAGACTTTCTTATCCTTTTTGATTTTCTGGTTCATAAACTGCTTGTTCAATTATGAGTACTTCTATTCTTACCTGTGAATCATTGTTATTTGGAATTTTTCTATGCTACTTACTTTCACCCGCACTTTACTAACTCACTGATTTTAATTTACTAATTTCTTTTCAAATCCTAACCGTACTAACCCTTTTGATCTCTTTTCTGGTTCTTTTTCACTTTCCTCTAACTTTCTCACTATGGCATATTGATTTTTTTCTTTCCATTTAACATTCATTCAGTCACATTTCAATTATTCATTTTCCTTCTTTTATTTCTCCCTTAGCGCTTTGAGTTTCATTTGTTTCAATTGCCTACTTGCTTTCCTATTTTATCCATATCCTGGTTTTCTGCTTTTCAGGATGTCTGCCTCCCAAAGGAAAGGCAAAGGTAAGGCTACTGGCAAGCGCAAGAGAGGAACTTCCTCCCAGTCCATCATTGCTCTAATGCACGATTCTTCATGGCGGGAGAAGAACTTCACACAGCAGGAAAAAGCTGACCAGCTGCTCCCTTCGACTGATCCTATTAAATTTGCAAACCGGTACTGTGAACTGAAGTACCCGACTTTTGCAGACTCCAGAAATCTATTCCTGGAACGAACTCTGAAAATTCCAGAAGCCCTCCAGCAGTACACCACTGGGACTCCAGCTGCCATCCCTACCAGTGATGACACCCCTTCACACCCGGCTTGATTGAGCATCGGGGACGATGCTTCATTTTAAGTGTGGGGAGGTCGCCATCTCTGGCGTTTATTTTGGTGAACCACTACATACTTTTCTTTTATTTTGGATATTTTTCTGTATTTTTCTTTTTACTGTTATTTTCTGAGTACTTATACATTGCTTTTATGTATTTTTACTCTATTTTCTGCATTTTGCATCTTCAGTTCATATTTTAGCCATTTAGTTTATTTTAGTTATTTAGTTTAGTTTGCAATTCTGATTTATTAGTGGATTAATTAGTATAGTTTACCCCCTTTTTAGCATAAGATAGTATAGTTTAAATAGAAAAATATAAAAGGGAAGTAAGCTAGGAAATTGAACATATCAGATTTAAATCCATAAACCTTATATAGCATTACATGATGTAGTTAAGCTGACAGCATTTCATCAAGGAGGAACATTAAAACTTGAAAAGCTACTCTAAATAATTTTTTTATGAGAATAATGGGAAATTTTAACTAAACCTGCATACAATATATAAATGATATATGATGCTTGAGTTAGAGAACACACAGCTTGTGAGTCTTGAGCTTAAATTATATGGTTGCATTTAAACCATAATTTTATTTCTGTATGTTACATTTCTTTTTATTCTGATGTTCTTTCCTTTGCTTTAATCTATATGTCCAATTATAGAACATAGAATAGATACATACCAAGAGAATGATTGAGGCCATTATTTGATTTTAGCTTACTTACCCCAAATTAGCCTGCCTTTTACATCACCCTTGTTAACCCCCTTGAGCCTTTTAAAACCCCTTTATTCTATTTAACCAAATTACTAGCCTTAAGCAGAAAAACAAAAGAAAACCCCAAGTGAATCCTTGGTTAGCTTAAGATAGAAAATCATAAATAGAGTTAAAAGTGGAAAACCTTGTGGGAACATGAGTGATAGAAACAAAGGGTTAGGAAGATCAAAAGGAAAAAAAAAAAATTAAATTTGGGAAGCATGCTCATGAGAAAATCAAAGTGATTCAATTACCATGTGCATTTAAATTTTTTTTTTTCAGCATTTAAATAAAAGGGGATACAAAAAGAAATTCCCCAATGAAAACAATGCACATGGGATAAAAAAAAAATAAAAATAAAAAGTGAAACATGAGCATGTAACAATAAGTGGGAAAAATGGGAAACTAAGTAAAGAAGTTTTATCTTGCTAAATATGTATGTTAGGTGAGATCTTAGTCTAATTAAGGATTCACTTATTAGCTCACTTGACCATATACATAAATCCTTACCTTTACCTTGGCCCCATTACAACCTTAATTAAAGACCTCATGACTTTTTGGTATAACTATATTTTATAATTGTTGATTGGTTAGATGAAAAACAAAGCTATAATAAAGTAAGAATAAAAAGAAAAATAGAGTGAATAAACCCAATAAACACTGAGTGACTAGAGAGTAAACACAAAATCCAGTGAGGGTTCAATAACTCATCAACATATATCTGTGCTTGAAATTTAATAATTGTTTTGCAAGTTTATACAATGTTTTCTTTCCCCATCTCATTTGCTAAATTGCTTTATTATTTAAGGGTTGGCTATATATATCTATATGTATATACATAACTCCTTGAGAATGTGAATTAACTTAGCTACATGTAAGCTTTATATATGAGTGAATAAATTAGAGTTGCATGATGCATCATTCATTTAGGTAGTTGCATTTAAATTAGGTTGCATTGCATGATATCCCATCACTATAACCTTAATTATTTACCTTGGATTTAGCATGAGGACATGCTAGTGTTTAAGTGTGGGGAGGTTGATAAACCCATATTTTATGAGTTCTTTTGTGCTTAATTTGAGTGATTTATATAATCTTTCACCTACTTATTCACATTAATTGCATGATTTTACTTTCCTTTCCTTATTATGTCATATTGTGAAAAAACATGTTTTCTAAGCTTTGAAAATTAATTATTTTAATTACCTTTATTTCCATTCGATGTCGTGATTAGTGTGTTGAGTAGTTTCAGATATTCTAAGGCAGAATGACTTAAAGGATGAAAAAGGAAACATACTAAAAGGAAAGGAGAAAGCAAAACGGAGCTTTAAGGAAACTGGTATCCACGCGATCGCATGGACGACGCGATCGCGTGCCAAGCACGAATCAGCAGCGACGCGGCCGCATGACTGACGCGACCGCGTGCCTTAAGCAGAACGCACATGACACGGTCGCATGACTGACGCGACCGCGTGGCAAGAAAAAGCTCCGAATGACGTGACCGCGTGACCCACGCGGACGCGTGACAGAGGCCACGCATTAGCAAATTACAGAACACGTCCCAGCGAGTTCTAAAGCCCTTTTTGGCCCAAATCCAAGTCCAGAAAGCATAGACCAGAGGTTATGAAGTGAGAAAATGCATCCATTCGGAGGGGCTGGCATAATTTTAGTTTTCAATGATTTAGATCTAGTTTGGAGAGAGGTTCTCTCTCTCTCTTTTAGGATTTAGGATTTCTTCTTGTTTCAAAAGTAACTCTGGATCCAGGTTTTTAAATGTTCTTTTATTTTAGTTCTATAATTATTTATTCCAGCAATTGAATTGATCATTTACTTTTATAATTTAATTTAAGAATTATTCCATGTTACAGATAATTATTTGAATTAATGGTATTGAGATATTTTCAGTTTATTATTACTCTTGTTAATTTATGATTATCATTGTTTACGATTTGAAGATATTTTTTATTATTCCAGCAATCTTACTTCTTCCCCTTTTGGTTCTGATTAAGAATTTAGTAACTCAACAGTTATTGAACTCAACGTAATTAATAATCGTTATCTTGCTAATTGAGCTGAACCTAAATAATCCCAACCTTTTCTTAGGAAATAATTAGGATTTAAAGGTCAATTTAATTAGTCCCTTGACTTTTCTTTGTCCTGGTAAAGGTTGACCAAGTGGAGTTTAGATTCAACTTTTATTATAGTTGAGAGAGATAACTAAGTTAGACCTCTAAATTCCTTTATCTTGCCAAAAGTTGTTTTACAGTTATTTATTTATTTTTAATTGCCATTTATTTTACTTGTCATTTAAATCACTTGCTTCTCACCTTCTAAACCCCGATTACAATCTTTGTAACCAATAATAAGAACATACTTCCTCGCAGTTCCTTGAGAAGACGACCCGAGGTTTGAATACTCGGTTAACAATTTCTAAAGGGGTTTGTTACTTGTGACACCCAAAACGTTTGTACGAAGGGATTTTTGTCGGTTTAGAGACTATATCTACAATGCGACTATTTTTATGACATTCTTTACTGGAAAAAATCCTAACGTCAGTCCCTGTTCCGAGGGTTACCTGAAACTGTAGGTCGATCTCGGACGAGATCTTCTGTGTTAGTCGGAGCTGACGTGTCCGGCAGGTGTACAGTGGCCGGAGCTGGTGTGTCTGACTTGTTGGACTTGGTGGTGGTGCTGATCCTTTGTCCCCGGAGGGTGGGGTGGTACCTGCAAGGGACTCCGATGCTTAAGTTAGCAATGGTATTAAGCAGGTATTGAGTAGAATCAGAGTATGAGTTATACTTGGGTGCTCCAGTGTATTTATAATGGTGAGATGTGGCCTCCTATGGATAAGATAAGTTAGTTTTCTTCATCTTATCTTTATCTTATCTCTTAATGAGGTCATTTTTAAGGGAACCGCCTTTATCTCTACGGGCTTGGGCTGCCCATAGATTTGGGACGTGTTCCTCTATTTGGGCCCTTTGTTTGGGCTTTCCTGTGACTTGTCCGAGCTCTTTGAGAAGAGGTCGGGTTGTCCTGACCTGAAGAGGTCGGTCGCTTTGTCTGTAGAATCTCCCGGGTCGGACAGCTCAATCCAGGGTATGAATAGTGCCCCTGCTTGAGCTCGGTCTTCTTTTTCGAGGCCGAGTCTCTGACTTCGGTCCTTTCCTCAGTGAAGTCGAACTTAAGCATTTTGTCGATTCCTTTCTTTGTAGAATCTTTTTTGAATGTAGAACATTTTCCTCTAAAAGCGTGCGCTTTTGTATTAGTGCTTTTTTGGGAACGCAAGCGGTTTTAACATCCGCATTTAATTGGCATTAATTGCCCCATTCTCTCTTGGCTTTTATTTTGAATATCTTTAATCAAAAAACGGTTTCTCTTCTTCACTTCTTCTCCGTAACTCCTTCCTTTACTCTCTCATTTTCTATTTCTTGCCCAGAGTTTATAGTTTCTTTGTCTGTTCTGCTACTGTGTTTTCGGAAGAGGGCTGTTTCCACATTTTTTTCTTCTGTCTTCGCATTCTTCCTATTTGAGGGGGTGGCTTTGTTGCTTCTGCTTTTCAGCTTTCTTCGAGGTTTCCTTCTATTCTCCTGGTTAGTCTCATTTCGTGTTTCCTCGTTTATTTCTAATTTTGCGATGGGGTTTTCCTTTTGATCTTCCTTTTGGAGAAAGTTTGGATCTTTCTGTTTTTATCGTGCTTGACTTGTTGCATGCTCTGGTTTTTTCTCTTTTTCAGTGCAAATCTTTTGTTTGCTTGAATCTTTTTCCTTTTGCATGTTGTCGCCGTTTCTGTTTGTGCCTTTGGCTGATGATTTTTGCTTGATTTTGAAAAGTTCGTGCCTTTGCTATTTTTCTATTTTGGCCTTTTTTGGTGTTCTGACAAACTGTAGCAGTAGTGCTGGTAAAATGTAGAAGCAATGCTTTTCCTGATAAACTGTAGAAGGGTGGACCTTTTGCATTTTTTGCTTCCTTTGTTTTCTTTTCTGGATTTTATTTTGATGAGTGCCGAGATGTAGACTGTAGAAATGATTTGAAGACCTTTCTTGTTTACTGCCTCCAAGGGATGCTCCAAGACTTTTTATCTTGAGTCTTGGGGTTTTCCCCTTTTTGGTTTATCCGCCCGTCGAGATGTTTTGACCCATGTCCGAGATGGTTTTAAGTAATCCACTCTTTTTTTTCTTTTTGTAATTTAGTTGGCCTCATGTCTTCCTGAAATAACGTTGTAGAGATGCCTTCCCAGGTTCCTGCAGGTATGCCCGATTGGGTGGACTCCATGGTTCTCCTGTGTGTCTCGCTGGCTGATTCTGAATTTTGCACTCAGCTTAGGCAGTTTCATAGTGTCTGTAGCAATTCTGGTGATGAGAAGAACTATGAACTTGTCCCTCCTTCCTCTGACGAGAGAGTCTGTTTTTCAACTCGGGTTGTTGATGGTCGCCCTTTCTTTTATGCTTATGACTTTTTCTTTGGTCAGTTGGGTATCACCCTTCGCTTTACTCAATTTGAAATCGACCTGTTATGGTCTTGTAATGTTGCCCCTTCTCAACTTCACCCCAACTCCTGGGGTTTCATAAAAATTTTCCAATTGTTGTGCAATGGCTTTGGTATTCCTGCTTCCCAATCTCTTTTCTTCTATTTGTTTGTCTTGACTAAGCCTGGAGTGGTAAAAAAGAAGGCAGCCTGGGTCTCCTTTCGTTCCACCCAGGGAAAGAAAGTTTTTTCCATGTTTGACGAGTCATTCTGCGATTTTAAAAACAATTTTTTCAAGTCCGAGCTGTTAAAGGAACTCGCCCCTTTTTTCTGGATGAAAATGATGAGCCTGCCTTTCCCCTGGAATGGCAAAAAGATGTGAGGGTCTCCAGGTATTCTTGGGACATGTTGGATGAGGCTGAGCAGGCCTTTGTGACTATTTTGGAAGAGCGCTGGGGTCAACCTCCCCATCTTGATACAAAGAAATTTCTAACCAATCCTTCTCTTCTTCAAACTGAACTGGGTATCTTGTGTTTTCTTTGCTATCTGTTTATGTTTACTTGTAGCTATATTTCTGACTTGTTCTATTTGTAGCTTGACTTCTGTTTTATTTGCAGAGGCAATGAAGAATAACGAATCTATGAAAGCTTTTAAGAGGGCGCAGAAGGCGACTGCTGCCAGGAATATTGCCGCCAAGGCGGCTGGGGAGGGATCCTCCCTAGTGCGCGAGAAGCCATCAGTGCCGAGTTCCCCCGGGGTGAGGAAGGTGATCCCAACGCCTCGGGTCCGTTTGGTGGACCCTCACCCTACTTCTGCCGCTCCATCTGCTGCCCCTCCAAGTAAGAAGCAAAAGACGGTCGAGCCCTTCGATCTCAATGCCCCTGACTTCAATGTTGTTGAGTTTATAGATCAACAAATTGGGCCCTACGGTACCCTCTCAATGGACGACGTGTCCATCCTCCATCATTTGGAATTTATGGCTCGGAATCACGTACAGATGGCGTATATGGCGGCCGCTATACACCGGACTGCTCAAAGTCTCCCTCTTCATGCCACCAAGGCATTTATGGAGGAGGCAAAGTAGGAGTTTGACCGGATAAAGGGGCTGAAGGAGGAGCTTGAATTAAAGGTGACCAAGTTAGAGAAGGATCTAGAAAATGAGAAGGCAAGTTCTCTTTCACTGGCGGCTTCTTTGAGGTTGGCCGAGGACACAGCCTTGATGCATAAGGAGAGTTATGTTACGACTTATTGGGAGGTGATGCGCCTGAGGGAGGAGTTTGAACAATGCCCGGGAGGATTATTCTGAGCTCCAAGGTCATCTCGTGGGTAGTGTGACTGCTGCTTACGAGAACTTGAAGGAGCAAGCTCGAGTCATTGCCCCCGAGGCCGATCTCACCCCTTTCAGCCTGGACAATGTTGTCAGGGATGGCAAGATTGTCCCTGATGACAATGGTGATGATGATGCTGATCCTCCTCCTGTGTCCTTTGCCGAAGTGTCGACTTCTTCTATTCCTCTGGTTGCGCCTGATTCGGATTGCCAGGTTCTGAACTGGGAAGATGGAACTATAGATGCCGTTCCTATTCAGACTCGTCCTCCTTCTCCTTGTCCTGATGATGCCAAGAAGGTTCCTGAAGCTTGTTGATCTGTAGCTGGCCCGGCTTGTGGGCTTTTGAAACTTTTTTATTTAATTGCTGACACTTCTAGCAACTTTTATATTTTGAACAATAGCTTGCTGTCTTTTGATAGTACGTTTTGGTGGCCTTTCACGGCCTTTTAAAAAAAAGTAGTTTTTTTTTGACTTGGCCTTTTCTTCTGTTTTCTGCTGATGTTGAAATCTTGCAGCTCGACCTCCTCGGATTGTTTATTGTTTGTAGCTTTTGATCCTTTGAGGTTGTGACTCAGGGGTCCAACTTGTTTCTTGACGGGTCTTTTGCGCTGGTCCCTCTTTCAGATCTCTTTCAGGGACTACTTTGGTATCTTTTAAGTGATAGAAGTCCGACTTGGTTGTGTCGGTCTCCTTTAGGTTATTTTTCGTAGTCCTCTTTCTTGGATCTTTGTCAGATCTCTTTTAGGGGCTATTTGTATAACTTTTTTAGTGATAGGAGTCCGACTTGGTTGTGTCAGTCTCCTTTAAGTTATTTTTCGTAGTCCTCTTTCTTGGATCTTTGTCAGATCTCTTTCAGGGACTACTTGTATAACTTTTTAGTGATAGGAGTCCGACTTGGTTGTGTCGGTCTCCTTTAAGTTATTTTTCGTAGTCCTCTTTCTTGGATCTTTGTCAGATCTCTTTCAGGGACTACTTGTATAACTTTTTTAGTGATAGGAGTCCGACTTGGTTATGTCGGTCTCCTTTAAGTTATTTTTGTAATCCTCTTTTGTGGACCTTTATCAGGTCTCTTCCAGGGATTACTTTGATAACTTTTTAATGGTAGGAGTCCGACTTGGTTATATCGGTCTCCTTTAAGTTATTTTTTGTAGTCCTCTTTCTTGGATCTTAGTCAGATCTCTTTCAGGAACTACTTGTATAACTTTTTAGTTTGGGACTGACTTTGTTATGTCAGACCCTTCTAAGTTAAAGTAATCCTCTTTAATAGGGTTGGCCAGACCTCTTTCCAGGGTTTACTTATAACTTGGGTTGACTTTGGTCCGACTTCTGAACGTCGGCCAGTCTTTAAGTTATTATATTAGCTATCCGTAAGACCTCGTCAGGTTCTTTTTTTTTTGGATTGCTTTCGATAACTTCTTACATTATTCTGTGTTCATCTTTGCCGATTTGTAGAAAAATGGTTGGCGTCTTTAGATCGTCCTTTGGGTGAATCGCGTTTTCACCTTTATCGGACGATTGTCTTTATCGTGGTCGCGCAGTGAATTTGTTTTTCACTTTCTGCCGACCTGTTGCTTTATAATCGGACGATGAATACTTCAGATTAATGCATCTTGGAATCTTGTAGAATATCTAAATAAACTTTATTCAAAGAAAAAATGCAAATGTATACTTGTGGGAATTTCCTTGTCCCTTTAAGCCGGGTATGATCTAGGTCTCGACATGGTGCCTCATTAAAAAACCTTTTTAGTGAGATCCTTTACCTTTTCTAACTGTAGTATCTTCTTAGGTTGTAGGCGTGCCATGATCGGGGAAGCTCTCGTCCATCAAGCTCGGACAGTCTGTAGTAGCCCTTCCCCAGTACCTCAATGACTCGGTATGGTCCTTTCCAGTTTACTGCCAGCTTTCCTTCTCCAAGTCGAGTTGTTCCAATGTCATTTCTAATTAGGATGAGATCATTCTCTGTAAAACTTCTCGGCACTATCTTTTGATTATATCTGGAAGCCATTCGTCGCTTTAGAGCTTCTTCCCTGATCCGAGCTCTTTCTTGGATTTCTGGTAACAAGTCGAGCTCTTCTCTTTGAAGTTGGGAGTTTGCTTGTTCATTGTAGTGGACTACTCGGGGAGATCTTTCTTCGATTTCTATTGGAATCATTACCTCCGCTCCGTATGCCAGTCGGAATGGTGATTCATTTGTAGTAGAATGCGGGGTTGTTCGATACGCCCATAGGACTTGTGGAAGTTCCTCGGCCCAAGCTCCCTTTGCTTCTTGTAGCCTCCGCTTTAGTCCGGCCAATATAACTTTGTTGGCCGCTTCGGCTTGTCCATTGGCTTGGGGATGTTCGACAGAGGTGAACTGGTGTTTTATGTTCAAGTCGGCCACCAATTTTCTGAAGCCTGCCTCTGTAAATTGGGTACCGTTGTCCGTGGTGATGGAGTATGGTACCCCGAACCTCGTAATAATGTTCCTATATAGGAATTTTCGACTTCTTTGAGCGGTGGCGTTGGCTAGGGGTTCTGCCTCGATCCATTTTGTGAAATAGTCTACTCCTACTATGAGGAATTTTACTTGTCCCGATCCCTGTGGGAAGGGTCCGAGAAGGTCGAGTCCCCATTTCGCAAATGGCCAGGGTAAGGTCACACTGATGAGCTTTTCTGGTGGGGCAATGTGAAAGTTGGCATGCTTCTGGCATGGTGGGCATGTCCTCACCAATTCTGTAGCCTCCTTTTGTAGAGTTGGCCAATAGAATCCCGCCCGGAGTATCTTTTTGGTGAGAGCTTACGCTCCAAGATGATTACCACAAATGCCGCTGTGCACTTCCTCCAAGACTTCCTTTGTGTTAGAAGTCGGTACGCATTTTAGTAAAGGTGTTGATATCCCTCTTTTGTATAGTGTGTTGTTTATGATAGTGTAGTACTGTGCCTTCTTTTTCAGCCTCTTTGCCTCCTTTTCATCTGTAGAGAGTGCTTCTGTTTTGAGGTAGTTTATTATGGGGGTCATCCATCCTTGATCCTGACCTATTATGGCTAGGACATTTTCTTCTTCCGCTATTGACGGGTTCTGTAGTATCTCCTGGATGAGGCTTCTGTTATTGCCCCCTGGTTTGGTGCTGGCTAATTTTGAAAGGGCATCCGCTCGGGCATTTTGTTCACGAGGTATGTGGTAGATCCTATATTCCCCGAGTTGTCCGAGCTGTTCTTTGGTTTTATCCAAATATTTTTTTCCTGGTCGGATCTTTGGCTTGGTAGCTTCCTGTTATTTGTGAGGTGATGACTTGTGAGTCACTGTAGATGTTGAGTTTCCGAGCTCCAACCTCCCTAGCTAGCTTCAAACCTGCTAATAGTGCTTCGTATTCTGCCTGGTTATTTGAGGCCGGGAATCCAAATTTAAGGGAGAGCTCAAGTTGAGTTCCTAGGTTGCTTTCGATGATCACACCCGCACCGCTTCCTGTTTTATTCGAGGATCCGTCCACGTATATGTTCCATTCTATGGGGATTTTCGGGGTGTCTGTGAATTCTGCGATGAAGTCAGCCAGGTGTTGTGATTTGATGGCTGTCCGCGCCTCGTATTGGAGGTCGAACTCAGACAACTCGATTGCCCATTGTAGGATTCTTCCTGCTAGATCTGTTTTCTGCAATATCCCTTTTATGGGTTGGTTGGTCCGAACTTTAATGGTATGCGCTTGGAAATATGGGCGAAGCCGCCGGGATGTGAGGATCAGAGCGTAGGCAAACTTTTCTATTTTCTGGTAGTTCAGCTCAGATCCCTGTAGCGCTTTGCTAATGAAGTAGACGGGGTTTTGCCCATGTTCATCTTCTCTGACTAGTGCTGAGGCTATTGCCCGGCTCTCTACTGCGAGATATAATATGAGTGGTTCTCCTTCTTGTGGCCGAGATAGGATAGGTGGCCGTCCTAAGAACTCTTTGAAGTCTCGGAAGGCTTGCTCACATTCTGTCATCCATTCGAACTATTTTCCCTTTCTTAAAGTAGCATAGAAGGGAAGAGATCTTATCACAGCTCCTGCTAAGAATCGGGATAGAGCGGCCAGCCTCCCGTTGAGTTATTGTACTTCTTTGACACAAGCTGGGCTCTTCATGTTGAGTATGGCTTGACACTTGTCTGGATTTGCTTCAATCCCCCTTTGTTTGAGCATGAAGCCCAAGAATTTGCCTGCTTCTACCGCGAAAGTGCATTTTGCGGGATTGAGCCGCATGTCGTGTTTTCTGATAGTGTAAAACACTTGAGCCAGGTCGGATAATAATGTATCTTCACTTTGTGTCTTTATCAACATGTCGTCTACATAAACTTCCATGGTTTTCTCGATGTGATCTGAGAAAACTTTATTCATTAGCCTTTGATAAGTAGCTCATGCGTTCTTGAGACCGAAAGGCATCACGATGTAACAGTAATTTTCTTTAGGCGTTAGGAACGAGGTCTTTTCTTGATCTGGCGGATACATGGGGATTTGGTTGTACCCTGAATACGCGTCCATGAACGAGAAATACTTATATCCTGATGAAGCATCTACTAGAGCGTCGATGCTTGGGAGTGGGTAAGGGTCTTTTGGGCAGGCTTTGTTCAGGTCGGTGTAGTCGGTGCACATTCGCCACTTCCCATTTGACTTTTTCACCAAGACGACATTTGCTAGCCATAGTGGGTATTTGACTTCCCTTATGAACCCGGCCTCTAGTAGCGCCTGTACTTGTTCTTCTACAGCTTGAGCTCGTTCTGGTCCGAGTTTTCTTCGTCTTTGTTGTACCGGCCGGGATCCCGGGTAGACTGCCAATTTGTGGTTCATTAGTTCGGGATCAATGCCTGGCATGTTGGCAGTTTTCCATGCAAAGAGATCAACATTATCTCGTAGGAACCGTATTAGTGATTCCTTTGTGTCTCCTTTCAGGATTGTGCCAATATTAGTTGTTTTATCCGAGGTGTCTCTGATCTGGACTCTTTCTACTTCTCCTTCGGGTCGTGGTCGGAATTCTTCTCGCCTCTGAACTCCACCGAGCTCGATTGTGTGGAACTCTCCTCCTTCACCTCGGAGGTTTAGGCTTTCGTTATAACAGTGACGTGCCATCTTTTGATCTGCCTTTATTGTAGCTATCCCTTCCGCAGTTGGGAATTTCATACATAGATGTGGAGTTGAAACTATTGCGCCGAGTTGATTTAACGTTGTCCGACCTATTAAGGCATTGTAGGCTGAGCTCACGTCGACCACGATGTAGTCTATCTTGAGTGTTCTGGATTGGTTCCCCTTTCCGAAGGTTGTATGCAGCGATACGTATCCCAGCGGTTGAACTGGGGCATCTCCTAGTCCGAACAGGCTGTTTGGGTACGCTCTTAGCTCTTTTTCTTCTAGACCGAGTTTGTCAAAGGCAGTTTTGAATAAGATGTCGGCAGAGCTTCCTTGGTCAATTAGTGTACGGTAAAGGTTGGCGTTTGCCAGTATGATCGTAATGACCATGGGGTCGTCGTGTCCCGAGATGATTCCAGATGCGTCTTCCTTGGTAAACGTGATTGCTGGGATGTCTGGGGCATCCTTTTTTCCTTCGACGTGGTACACTTCTTTGAGGTGTCGCTTGCGGGATGATTTGGAGATTCCTCCTCCAGCAAATCCGCCGTGTATTACGTGAACGTGTCTTTCCGGTGTGCGAGGTGATCGTTCAGATCGTCCAACATCCTCATCCCTTCTTCTTTTTCTTGGTTCGTCATCCCGATTGGCCAAAAACCGATCTAGCTTTCCTTCTCTTACTAGTTTTTTTATGACGTTTGTCAAGTCGAAGCATTCGTTGGTGGAATGCCCTCGAAGTCGGTGATATTCACAGTATTCATTCCGATTTCCTCCTCTTTTTTTGCCTTTAAGTGGCCGAGCTGGAGGAATTTTCTCTGTATGGCAGACTTCTTTGTAAACATCTACCAAGGATACCCTAAGAGGAGTATAGTTATGATATTTTTTTATTTTCTCTCCGGAGCGATCTTCCTTTTTCTTAGATTCTTTATCTCGGTAGGCAGAACCGAACCTTGAGGCTTCGCCAAGTCAAGAATTTTCCTCCATGTTGATGTATTTCTGTGCCCATTCTTGTACTTCGTCTAAGGATGTCGGGTATCTCTTTGATATAGATTGGCTAAATGGTCCTTCTCGTAGGCCATTTATGAGGCTCATAATGGCAGCTTCTGTTGGTAGACTTTGTATGTCCATGCATGTTTTGTTGAATCTTTCCATGTAGTTGCGAAGGCTCTCCCGATCTCGTTGCTTGATCCCTAGTAGGCTAGGTGCGTGTTTGGCTTTGTCCTTTTGTATGGAGAATCGGGCCAAGAACTTCTTGGCCAGGTCGTCGAAACTCGAGATGGATTTTGGAGGTAGGTTGTCAAACCATTTAATGACTGCATCTAAGGCATCAGTAAGGTACATTCTACTTCTGAAGTTGCTGAGATGATGGTTGGGGTCCGAGGTGCCGTCATATAGAGTCATATCCAGAAGCTTGAAATCTTTTGGAATTTTGGTCTTCATAATTTTTCTGGTGAATGGATCTTGATCTTTCTGAGAGCTATCCTCTGTGGATGATCGAGTAGCTTTAGTTTTGAGATCAGCTTCGAGTTTTATAAGCTTATCTTCTAATTCTCTGCGTCGCCTTATCTCCCAGCGTAGATCTTCTTATTTTTCACGTCGATGTTGGGCTTCTTTCTCAAGTTGCTCCAATCAATTTTGAAGTGCTTCTATTACTCCTGGATTTGATGAATTTTTGTCTCCGTTGGTTTCTGGAGTATCTTTGAGTATTGTGTCCGTGTTTTTATACGGCGTTCTGTCTTCCAAACTTGAATCGTGGTCGTTGTCATGGTCATCCACCATGTTAATGGGATGACTTCCAGGTTCCCCGGCAACGGCACCAATGTTCCGAGGGTTACCTGAAACTGTAGGTCGATCTCGGATGAGATCTTCTGTGTTAGTCGGAGCCGACATGTCCGGCAGGTGTACAGCGGCCGGAGCTGGTGTGTCCGACTTGTTGGACTTGGTGGTGGTGCTGATCCTTCGTCCCCGGAGGGTGGGGGGTACCTGAAAGGGACTCCGATGCTTAAGTTAGCAAGGGTATTAAGCAGGTATTGAGTAGAATCAGAGTATGAGTTATACCTGGGTGCTCCAGTGTATTTATAATGGTGAGATGTAGCCTCCTGTGGATAAGATAAGTTAGTTATCTTTATCTTATCTTTATCTTATCTCTTAATGAGGTCATCTTTAAGGGAACCGCCTTTATCTCTACGGGCTTGGGCTGCCCTTGGATTTAGGACGTGTTCCTCTATTTGGGCCCTTTGTTTGGGCTTTCCTGTGACTTGTCCGAGCTCTTTGAGAAGAGGTCGGGTTCTCCTGACCTGAAGAGGTCGGTCGCTTTGTCTGTAGAATCTCCCGGGTCGGACAGCTCGATCCAGGGTATGAACAGTCCCCGTTTCGTTACTAGGTGATCCTTTTTTCTTAGATCTTGTTCAGATCTTTTTTGAGGTTTTGCCTTTTGTAACTTTATCTTTTTCGGGCCGACTTCGTCATACCGGACTCTGTCGAGTTTTTGATAATCCTCCCTTTTTTTTGGACCGTGTTCAGGTCTCTTTCAGGGATTATTTTGTTTTATAGGAGACTGACTTCGTTGGGTCGATTTCTTCTAAGTTGTTTTTGTGATCCTCTTTCTTGGACCTTTGTTAGGTTTCTTTTAGGGATTACTTTTACAACTTGTCTTGTAGGAGACCGACTTCGTTAGGTCGGTCTCTTCTAAGTTGTTTTTATAATCCTCTTTTTTGGACCTTTGTTAGGTCTCTTTCAGGGATTACTTTTTACAACTTGTCTTGTAGGGGATCGACTTCGTTAGGTCGATCTCCTCTAAGTTGTTTTTGTAATCCTCTTTCTTGGACCTTTGTTAGGTCTCTTTCAGGGATTACTTTTTACAACTTGTCTTGTAGGGGATCGACTTCGTTAGGTCGATCTCTTCTAAGTTGCTTTTGTAATCCTCTTTCTTGGACCTTTGTTAGGTCTCTTTCAGGGATTATTTTTTACAACTTGTCTTGTAGGGGATCGACTTCGTTAGGTCGATCTCTTCTAAGTTGTTTTTGTAATCCTCTTTCTTAAACCTTTGTTAGGTCTCTTTCAGGGATTACTTTTTACAACTTGTCTTTTGTAGGAGACCGACTTCGTTAGGTCGATCTCTTCTAAGTTATAGCAATTCCTCTTTAATAGGGTTGGCCAGACCTCTTTCCAGGGATTTGCTGATAACTTGGATTGACTTGGTCTGACTTTTTAGTGTCGGCCAGTCTTTTTAAGTTATTATATAGCAATCCATAAGACCTCGTCAGGTTCTTTTTGGGATCACTTTCGATAACTTCTTGCATTATTGTGTGTTTAACTTTTGCCGATTTGTAGATGGTGGTTTCTGTCCTGGTTTAATCGACCTTTAGATGAATCGCATTTTCAGCTTTGTCGGTCGATCATTCTTTTCGAGATCGTATAGTGAATCTGTTCTTCACTTTCTGTTCGATCCATTGCTTTATAATCGGACGATGAATGCTTCAGATTAATGCGTCTTGGGAATTTGTAGAATATCTGAAATGTATTTTATTTAAAGAAAGTGCAAATATATACAGGCGGGAGTTTTTCATACCCTTAAGCCGGATTAAGTCTCAATCTTGACGCCTCATTAAAAAACTTTTTCAGGAAAAAGAGTGCATCTTGTGATGAGACCTTTATCTAACTATAGTACTGGTGCACAAAATTGTGATCACTACTTTTCACAACTCAAATAATCCCTAGTAATGTCTACTTTCCAACGCCGTTGAGAGCGCGCCAATTGGGCTTCTGTAGCTCCAGAACATCCACTTCGAGTGCAGAGAGGTCAGAATCCAACAGCATCTGCAGTCCTTTTCAGTCTCTGAATCAGATTTTTCTCAGGTCCCTCAATTTCAGCCAGAAAATACCTGAAATCATAGAAAAACACACAAACTCATAGTAAAGTCCAGAAAAGTGAATTTTAATTAAAAACTTATAAAAAATATACTAAAAACTAACTAAATCTACTAAAAACATACTAAAAACAATGCCAAAAAGCGTACAAATTATCCGCTCATCACAACACCAAACTTAAATTGTTGCTTGTCCCCAAGCAACTGAAGATCAAATAAGATAAAAAGAAGAGAATATGCAATGAATTCCAAAAATATCTATGAAAATCAGTATTAATTAGATGAGCGGGGCCTTTAGCTTTTTGCCTCTGAACAGTTTTGGCATCTCACTCTATCCTTTGAAATTCAGAATGATTGGCTTCTATGGGAACTTAGAATCCAGATAGTGTTATTGATTCTCCTAGTTAAGTATGATGATTCTTGAACACAACTACTTTATGAGTCTTGGCCGTGGCCCAAAGCACTCTGTCTTCCAGTATTACCACCGGATACATACATGCCACAGACACATAATTGGGTGAACCTTTTCAGATTGTGACTCAGCTTTGCTAGAGTCCCCAATTAGAGGTGTCCAGGGTTTTTAAGCACACTCTTTTTTCCTTGGATCACAACTTCATTTCTTTTCTTTTTCTTTTTCTCCCTTTTTTTTGTATTCACTGCTTTTTCTTGCTTCAAGAATCATTTTTATGATTTTTCAGATCCTCAGTAACATGTCTCCTTTTTCATCATTCTTTCAAGATCCAACAATTTTAACATTCATGAACAACAAATTCAAAAGACATATGCACTATTCAAGCATACATTCAGAAAACAAAAGTATTGCCACCACATCAAAATAATTAATCTGTTATAAAATCTGAAATTCATGCAATTCTTCTCTTTTTTCAATTAAGAACATTTTTTTTATTTAAGAAAGGTGATGGATTCATAGGACATTCATAACTTTAAGGCATAGACACTAAGACACTAATGATCATAAGACACAAACATGGATAAACATAAGCATGAAAATTCGAAAAACAGGAAAATAAAGAACAAGGAGATTAAAGAACGGGTCCACCTTAGTGATGGTGGCTTGTTCTTCCTCTTGAAGATCTTATGGAGTGCTTGAGCTCCTCAATGTCTCTTCCTTGTCTTTGTTGCTCCTCTCTCATGATTCTTTGATCTTCTCTAATTTCATGGAGGAGGATGGAATGTTCTTGGTGCTCCACCCTTAGTTGTCCCATGTCGGAACTCAATTCTCCTAGGGAGGTGTTGATTTGCTCCCAATAGTTTTGTGGAGGAAAGTGCATCCCTTGAGGTATCTCAGGGACTTCATGATGAGTGGGGTCTCTTGTTTGCTCCATCCTTTTCTTAGTGGTATCCATGAGGACTTGGTCCAACCTTTGATCAAAGTTGACCTTTTTTGAGTTTGAAAGGGACCTCGGAGATCACCTTCTTCTTGGCCACAACTTCATAGAAGTGGTCTTGATGCACCCTTGAGATGAATCTCTCCATCTCCCATGACTCGGAGGTGGAAGTTTTTGCCTTCCCTTTCCTCTTTCTAGAGGTTTCTCCGGCCTTGGATGCCATAAATGGTTATGGAAAAACAAAAAGCAATGCTTTTACCACACCAAACTTAAAAGGTTTGCTCGTCCTCGAGCAAAAGAAGAAAGAAAAGAGAAGAATAAGAAGAAATAGAGGAGATGGAGATGGCTTTATGGTTCGGCTAAAGGGAGAGAAGTAGTGTTTAGGGTGTGTGAAAATGAAGGATGGATGTGAGTGGTGAAGAGAATAGTGGGATTTGATAGGTGATGGGTTTTTGGGGAAGAGTGGTTGAGGTGATTGGTGAATGGGTGAAGAAGAAGAGAGAGGGTGGTGGGGTAGATGGGGATCCTGTGGGGTCCACAGATCCTGAGGTGTCAAGGAAAATTCAACCCTGCACCAAGTGGCGTGCAAAAATGTACCCTTTGCCAATTCTGGCGTTAAACGCCGGGCTGGTGCCAATTTCTGGCGTTTAACGCCAGCTTCTTGCCCTTTCCTGGCGTTTAACGCCATTCTGGTGCCCCTTTCTGGCGTTAAACGCCCAGAATGGTGCCAGACTGGGCGTTAAACTCCCATTTACTGGCCTTACTGGCGTTTAAACGCCAGCAAGGTCTTCCTCCAGGGTGTGCTGTTTTTCTTTCTGTTTTTCATTCTGTTTTTGCTTTTTCAATTGATTTTGTGACTTCTCATGATCATCAACCTATAAAAATCATAAAATAACAAAGGAAAATAGATAAAATATAACATTGGGTTGCCTCCCAACAAGCGCTTCTTTAATGCCAGTAGCTTGACAGTGGGCTCACATGGAGCCTCACAGATACTCAGAGCAATGTTGGAACCTCCCAACACCAAACTTAGAGTTTGAATGTGGGGGTTCAACACCAAACTTAGAATTTGGTTGTGGCCTCCCAACACCAAACTTAGAGTTTGACTGTGGGGGCTCTGTTTGACTCTGTTTTGAGAGAAGCTCTTCATGCTTCCTCTCCATGGTGACAGAGGGATATCCTTGAGCCTTAAACACAAAGGATTCTTCACTCACTTGAATGATCAATTCTCCTCTGTCCACATCAATCACAGCCTTTGCTGTGGCTAGAAAGGGTCTGCCAAGGATGATAGATTCATCCATGCACTTCCCAATCTCTAGGACTATGAAATCAGCAGGGATGTAATGGTCTTCAATCTTTACCAAAACATCCTCTACAAGTCCATAAGCTTGTTTTTTTGAATTGTCTGCCATCTCTAGTGAGATTCTTGCAACTTGCACCTCAAAGATCCCTAGCTTCTCCATTACAGAGAGAGGCATGAGGTTTATACTTGACCCTAGGTCACACAGAGCCTTCTTAAAGGTCAAGGTGCCTATGGTACAAGGTATTAAAAACTTCCCAAGATCTTGTCTCTTTTGAGGTAAAATCTGCCTAGACAAGTCATCCAGTTCTTTGGTGAGCAAAGGAGGTTCATTCTCCCAAGTCTCATTACCAAATAACTTGTCATTTAGCTTCATGATTGCTCCAAGATATTTAACAACTTGCTCTTCAGTGACATACTCATCCTCTTCAGAGGAAGAATACTCATCAGAGCTCATGAATGGCTGAAGTAAATCCAATGGAACCTCTATGGTCTCAGTGTGAGCCTCAGATTCCCATGGTTCCTCATTAGGGAACTCATTGGAGGCCAGTGGTCGTCCATTGAGGTCTTCCTCAGTGGTGTTCACTGCCTCTCCCTCCTCTCCAAATTCGGCCATGTTGATGGCCTTGCACTCTCCTTTTGGATTTTCTTCTGTATTGCTTGGAAGAGTACTAGGAGGGAGTTCAGTAATTTTCTTGCTCAGCTGTCCCACTTGTGCCTCCAAGTTTCTAATGGAGGACCTTGTTTCAGTCATGAAACTTTGAGTGGTTTTGATTAGATCAGAGACCATGGTTGCTAAGTCAGAGTGGTTCTGCTTAGAACTCTCTGTCTGCTGCTGAGAAGATGATGGAAAAGGCTTGCCATTACTAAACCTATTTCTTCCACCATTATTGTTGTTGAAACCTTGTTGAGGTCTCTGTTGATCCTTCCATGAGAGATTTGGGTGATTTCTCCATGAAGAATTATAGGTGTTTCCATAGGGTTCTCCCATGTAATTCACCTCTTCCATTGAAGGGTTCTCAGGATCATACGCTTCTTCTTCAAATGAAATGTCCTTAGTACTGCCTGGTGCAGCTTGCATTCCAGACAGACTTTGAAAAATCAAATTGACTTGCTGAGTCAATATTTTGTTCTGAGCCAGTATGGCATTCAGAGTATCAATCTCAAGAACTCCTTTCTTCTGATTTGTCCCATTGTTCACAGGATTCCTTTCAGAAGTGTACATGAATTGGTTATTTGCAACCATTTCAATTAGTTCTTGAGCTTCTGCAGGCGTCTTCTTCAGATGAAGAGATCCTCCAGCAGAGCTATCCAAAGACATCTTGGACAGTTCAGACAGACCATCATAGAAGATACCTATGATGCTTCATAGAGGGATTCACCTTCCTTCTGTCTGAAGGTTTGGACTTCCACTCTAAGCTTACTCAATTTTTTGAGGTGGAAAGAACTTTGCCAAGAAGGCATTGACTAGCTTTTCCCAAGAGTTCAGGCTATCTTTAGGTTGTGAGTCCAACCATATCCTAGCTCTGTCTCTTACAGCAAAAGGGAATAGCATAAGTCTGTAGACCTCAGGGTTAACCCCATTAGTCTTGACAGTGTCACAGATTTGCAAGAATTCAGCCAAAAACTGATGAGGATCTTCCAATGGAAGTCCATGGAACTTGCAATTCTGTTGCATTAGAGAAACCAATTGAGGCTTAAGCTCAAAGTTGTTTGCTCTAATGGCAGGGATAGAGATGCTTCTCCCATAGAAGTCGGGAGTAGGTGCAGTAAAGTCACCCAGCACCTTCCTTGCATTGTTGGCATTGTTGTTGTTTTCGGCTGCCATGGGTTCTTCTTGTTTGAAGATTTCTGTTAGGTCCTCTACAGAGAGTTGTGCCTTAGCTTCTCTTAGCTTTCGCTTCAAGGTCCTTTCAGGTTCAGGGTCAGCCTCAACAAGAATGCTTTTGTCTTTGCTCCTGCTCATATGAAAGAGAAGAGAATAAGAAAGTATGGAATTCTCTATGTCACAGTATAGAGATTCCTTGAGGTGTCAGAGGAAAAGAAAAGTAGAAGGAATGAGTAGAGAATTCGAACTTATCAAGAAAGATGGAGTTCGAATTGTGCATTAAGGAATAGTGTTAGTCCATAAATAGAAGGATGTGAGAAGAGGGGAAGAAATTTTTGAAAATAAATTAAAAAGATTTTAAAAACATTTTGAAAAACTTTAATTGATTTTCGAAAACCAAGAGTGGAAAAGAAATCAAGTGATTTTTGAAAAAGATTTTGAAATTAGAAATTAAAAAGATATGATTGAAAACTATTTTGAAAAAGATGTGATTAAAAAGATATGATTGAAAAGTTATGGTTTTAAAAAGATATGATTGAGAAGATATGATTTGAAAAACAATTTAAAAAGATTTGATTTTAAAAATTTGAAAACTTGAAAAAAAATGATTTGAAAACAAAATCTTCCCTCTTGTGCCATCCTGGCGTTAAACGCCTAGAATGGTGCACATTCTGGCGTTTAACGCCCAAAGCACTACCCTTTTGGGCGTTAAACGCCCAGCCAGGTATCCTGGCTGGCGTTTAAACGCCAGTTTTTCCTTCTTCATTGGGTGTTTTGAACACCCAGCTTTTTCTGTATAATTCCTCTGCTGCATGTACTGAATCTTCAGTTCCCTGTATTATTGACTTGAAAATAGAACCAAGATCAAATAAACAATGCATGCAAGACACCAAACTTAAAATGAGACACTAGACTCAACAAGAAACATAAAATATTTTTGGTTTTTATGATTTTGTAATTTTTTTGGATTTTTTTCGAAAACTAAGTGGAAAAGAAAATAAAGGTATCAAAATTCTTAATGAGAATTCCAGGAATCATGCAATGTTAGTCTAAAGCTTCAGTCTAAAGAAATTAGACATGGATAGCCAAGCTTCAGCAGGACATTGCATTCAAAAGCTAAATTGATGAGAATCAATCAGCTTTGGTGATGATAAAATCATCACCTTGAAACACTAGAATTCATTCTTAAGAACTCTGAAAAATACCTAATCTAAGCAACAAGATGAACCGTCAGTTGTCCATACTCGAAACAATCCCCGGCAACGGTGCCAAAAACTTGGTGCACGAAATTGTGATCACTACTTTTCACAACTCAAATAATCCCTAGTAATGGCCCCAAAGACTTGGTGCTCAATACCATGGCATAAACACAACTTCGCACAACTAACCAGCAAGTGCTCTGGGTCGTCCAAGTAATAAACCTTACGCGAGTAAGGGTCGATCCCACGGAGATAGTTGGTATGAAGCAAGCTATGGTCACCTTGTAAATCTCCGTCAGGCAGACTCAAATGGTTATGGATGATATATGAATAAAATATAAGATAAAAATAGAGATACTTATGCAATTCATTGGTGAGAACTTCAGATAAGCGTATGAAGATGCTTTGTCCCTTCCGTCTCTCTGCTTTCCTACTGTCTTCATCCAATCCTTCTTACTCCTTTTCATGGCAAGCTGTATGTTGGGCATCACCGTTGTCAATGGCTACAATCCCGTCCTCTCAGTGGAAATGTTCAACGCACCCTGTCACGGCACAGCTATCCAGCTGTCGGTTCTCGATCATGTCAGAATAGAATCCAGTGATTCTTTTGCGTCTGTCACTAACGCCCCACAATCGCGAGTTTGAAGCTCGTCACAGTCATTCAATCATTGAATCCTACTCAGAATACCACAGACAAGGTTTAGACCTTCCGAATTCTCTTGAATGCAGTCATCAATTCTAGCTTACACCACGAAGATTCCGGTTAAAGAACCCAAGAGATAAACATTCAAGCCTTGTTTGCTTGTAGAACGGAAGTGGTTGTCAGTCACGCGTTCATAAGTGAGAATGATGATGAGCATCACATAATCATCACATTCATCATGTTCTTGGGTGCGAATGAATATCTTGGAATAAGAACAAGCTGAATTGAATAGAAGAACAATAGTAATTGCATTAATACTCGAGGTACAGCAGAGCTCCACACCTTAATCTATGGTGTGTAGAAACTCCACCGTTGAAAATACATAAGAACAAGGTCTAGGCATGGCCGTGAGGCCAGCCTCCCAAAGAGGGTTCAATCATAAAAACATGATCAAAAGATGATCCTAAGATCTAAAGTGATCAAAAGATGAAAATACAATAGTAAAAGGTCCTACTTATAGGGAACTAGTAGCTTAAGGTTTACAAAGATGAGTAAATGACATAAAAATCCACTTCCGGGCCCACTTGGTGTGTGTTTGGGCTGAGCATTGAAGCATTTTCGTGTAGAGACTCTTCTTGGAGTTAAACGCCAGCTTTTGTGCCAGTTTGGGAGTTTAACTCTCATTCTTGTGCCAGTTCCGGCGTTTAACGCCGGGCATTCTTGAGCTGATTTGGAACGCCGGTTTGGGCCATCAAATCTTGGGCAAAGTATGAACTATTATACATTGCTGGAAAGCCCAGGATGTCTACTTTCCAACGCCATTGAGAGCGCACCAATTGGGCTTCTGTAGCTCCAGAAAATCCACTTCGAGTGCAAGGAGTTCAGAATCCAACAGCATCTGCAGTCCTTTTCAGTCTCTGAATCAGATTTTTGCTCAGGTCCCTCAATTTCAGCCAGAAAATACCTGAAATCATAGAAAAACACACAAACTCATAGTAAAATCCAGAAAAGTGAATTTTAATTAAAAACTTATAAAAAATATACTAAAAACTAACTAAATCTACTAAAAACATACTAAAAACAATGCCAAAAAGCGTACAAATTATCCGCTCATCAAGTACCTTCTTAGGTTACAGGCATGCCATGATCTGGGGAGTTCTCATCCCTTGAGTTCGGATAGTCTGTAGTAGCCCTTCCCAAGTACTTCTGTTACTCGGTAGGGTCCTTTCCAGTTGGCTGCCAGCTTTCCTTCTCCGGGTCGAGTTGTTCCAATATCATTTCGGATTAAGATGAGATCATTCTCAGGGAAACCTCTTGGCACTACCTTTTGATTATATCTGGAAGCCATTCGCCACTTTAGTGCTTCTTCTCTGATCTGAGCTCTTTCTTGGATTTCCAGAAGTAGGTCGAGCTCTTCTCTTTGAAGTTGAGAGTTGGTTTGTTCATTGTAGTGGACTACTCGGGGAGACCCTTCCTCAAATTCTATTGGAATCATTGCCTCCACTCCATATGTTAATCGAAATGGTGATTCGTTCGTAGTGGAATGTGGAGTTGTTCGATACGCCCATAGGACTTGTGGAAGTTCCTCGGCCCAAGCTCCCTTTGCTTCTTATAGTCTCCATTTTAGCCCGACCAATATGACTTTGTTGGCTGCTTCGGCTTATCCATTGGCTTGGGGATGTTCGACGGAGGTGAACTGGTGTTTTATGTTCAAGTTGGCTACTAGTTTTCTGAAGCCTGCATCTGTGAATTGGGTGCCATTATCCGTGGTGATGGAGTATGGAACCCTGAACCTTGTAATGATGTTCCTATATAGGAATTTCTGACTTTTTTGAGCAGTGGCGTTGGCTAGGGGTTCTGCCTCGATCCATTTTGTGAAGTAGTCTACCCCTACTATGAGGAACTTGACTTGTCCTGATCCCTGGGGAAAGGGTCCGAGAAGATCGAGTCCCCACTTTGCAAATGGCCAGGGTGAGGTTACGCTGATGAGCTTTTCTGGCGGGGCGATGTGAAAGTTGGCATGCTTCTGACATAGTGAACACATCTTTACAAATTTGGTAGCTTCCTTTCGTAGAGTTGGCCAATAGAATCCCGCCCGGAGTACCTTTTTGGTGAGAGCTTACGCTTAGAGATGATTGCCATAAATGCCGCTGTGTACTTCCTCCAAGACTTCCTTTGTATTGGAGGTCGGTACGCATTTTAACAATGGTGTTGAGATCCCTCTTTTGTATAGGATGTTGTTTATGATAGTGTAGTACTGTGCCTCCCTTTTTAACCTCTTCGCCTCCTTTTCATCTGTGGGGAGCGCTTCTGTTTTGAGGTAGTTAATTATGGGGATCATCCATCCTTGATCCCGACCTGTTATGGCTAGGATTTTTTCTTCTTCCGATATTGATGGGTTCTGCAGTATTTCCTGGATGAGGCTTCTATTGTTGCCCCCTGGTTTGGTGTTGGCTAGTTTTGAGAGCGCGTCAGCTCAGGCATTTTGCTCGTGGGATATGTGGCAATTCCTATATTTCCCGAGTTGTCCGAGCTGTTCTTTAGTTTTATCCAAATATTTTTTCATGGTAGGATCTTTGGCTTGGTAGCTTCCCATTATTTGCGAGGTAACGACTTGTGAGTCACTGTAGATGTTGAGTTTCTAAGCTCCAACTTCCCTAGCCAGCTTCAAACCAGCTAATAACGCTTCATATTCCGCCTGGTTGTTTGAGGCCGGGAATCCGAATTTTAGGGAAAGCTCAAGTTGGGTTCCTTGGTTGCTTTCGATTATCACACCTGCATCGCTTCCAGCTTTATTCGAGGAACCGTCCACGTATATGTTCCACTCTATGGGGATTTCCATGGTGTCTGTGAATTCTGCGATGAAGTCGACTAGGTATTGTGATTTGATGGCTGTCCGTGCCTCATATTGGAGGTCGAACTCGGACAACTCTGTTTTCTGCAATATCCCTTTTATGGGCTGGTTGGTCCGAACTTTAATGGTGTGTGATGGTGTTTTTGCGGAAAACGAATTTCCAACACCCAAATCTAACCGGCAAGTGTACCGAGTCGCATCAAGTAGTAAAACTCACTTAGAGTGAGGTCGATCCCACAAGGATTGATGGATCAAGCAACTTTAGTGGGTAATTAGTTTAGTCAAGCTAACATTGAAGGGATATTGGATGAAATGTAGCCAATAGAATTGTAAATGACAGAAAATTTAAAGTTGCAGAAAGTAAAATTGCATAAAACTTAAAGTGCAAGAAAGTAAAATAGCTGAAACTTAAATTGCACAAAATGTAAATTGCATTAAATGTAAAGGGGATTGGGTGCAGGGAATTTAAAATTCAACAAGAAAATGTAAAGAGCAATCAAGCAGAGGAGTAAAAGATGAAATAAGTGCAGCAGATTTAAACAGAAATGGAAAATTGCTTGAAGAAGCAACACAGAATGTAATTAAGCTCAATTGTGAAATTTAAAGAGACAAATGAAGATCTCAGGGAATCAAAGAGATTAGAAAACAAGTCTAGATCTCAAGCCCTTCCTTGATTCAACAGCAGGCAGATTGAAGAAGAAATAAAGATGAAAGTAGTAGGAGAACTTTGATTTAAATTGCAATTCACTGAAATTATGCAGCAAGGCAAAACAAAGAGAAATCTCAAAGGGAGAATGAAATAGAATTCCTTCTATTCTCCACCCAAGATTTAAAACAAAGAAAAGAAAACTAAAAGAGAGAGCTCTCTACTACTACTCCTAATGCTCCCTAGTGGAGCTAGCCTTTCTATGAAAATGAAACAAATGCCTTTTTATAGGCTGAAAAATGAAATTCAAATTCTAAACAAATTACAATTAAAATAAATTCCTAAGCTAATTGATCCTTGTGCCTTTGAGTGATGATAATGGGCTTAGCTTGCTTTGGATTTGAGGATCTAGATGGCCTTGGTTCAATTGGTGAGGAATTGAATTTAAATGAATTTTTGGTTGAACTTTGGCCCATGGGTGACATTTCCAGGGCAATGCTCGGCTCATGGGGAGAGCGCAGCATTGGTGCTTGTTTCCTTGGCCCTTTTGGTATGCAACAAGGTTTGGTTGACAAGGGGGGAAATAGCGCTCAACTCTTGGCAAGAGCGCAGCATCCTCCTTGTCTTTTGTGGGCTTCCAAGTTCGAACCATTGAGAATGCACTTGCTGGCCAATTTCCTTGCATTTCTTTTGAGAGAGAGCACGACAATGCTCTCCAAGAGAGCGCTGTGCTCTCCAAGTGAGCGCTACTTCCTTGGTTTCCTTGTGTCTCCCTCTTCGAGCCTTGGTAGAAGCACTTTGGTTTATTTTTGCTTGTTTTTGGCCCTTAAAGATGCCTTTCCCTCATTCCTCAATTGTATGCCAAATACGGATTGCTATATATCGTTGGCAAGCTCTGAATGTCATCTTTCCAACACAACTAGAAGTACATCAATCGGACATCTGTAGCTCAAGTTATAGCCCTTTGAAGAAGGCATGGTCATGCTGTGAGCGCCCCAAATTTAACTTAGCGAAAATTTGCTTCCAACCTCACTTTTTGCATCACGATAATGCTCCGCTCTTGGCAAGAGCGCAACATTGTGTGTGCTGGTTGCTTTCTTCTTTGATTTGGTCATGGGCCACGCTTTTAAAAGCGTGGCCTAAGGCTCCAAAGTGTGCTCCAACTTCAAAGTGTGCCCCAAAGCTCTTTTTTTCTCCTTTTTAACTTATTTTGTGCTTCTTTGCTTCCTTTTCTTCTTATTTTCTACAAAATTTATAAAATTAAAAGATCAAGGAAATATACCATTTAAGTACAAAAAACATTCATTATTCAAGCACAAATCATCAATTTCTTGTATGAATAAGCATAGAAAAACATGACATGGTGACATGTCATCAGTGTGCGCTTGGAAATATGGGCGAAGTCGTCGAGATGCGAGTATCAGAGAGTAGGCAAACTTCTCTATTTTCTGGTAGTTCAGCTCTGACCCCTGTAGTGCTTTACTAATGAAGTAGACGGGTTGTTGTCCCCCTTCATCTTCTCTAATTAGTGCTGAGGCTATTGCCCGACTTCCTACTGCGAGGTACAGTATGAGTGGTTCTCCCTCTCGTGGTCGAGATAGGATGGGGGGCTGTCCCAAGAATTCTTTAAAGTCTTGGAAGGCTTGTTCACATTCCGTTGTCCACTCAAAGTTCTTTCCCTTCCTTAAGGTAGCGTAGAAGGGGAGGGATCTTATTGCTGACCCTGCTAGGAATCTGGACAAGGCCGCCAATCTCCCATTGAGTTGTTGTACCTCTTTGACGCGGGTTGGACTTTTCATGTTGAGTATGGCCTGGCATTTATCTGGATTTGCCTCGATTCCTCTTTGTGTGAGCATAAAGCCCAAAAATTTACCTGCTTCCACTGGGAAGGTGCATTTAGCCGGGTTGAGTCGCATGTCGTGCTTCCATATGGTGTCGAACACTTGAACTAAGTCGGTTAGTAATGTTTCTTCACTTTGTGTCTTTATCAACATGTCATCCACATAGACCTCCATGATTTTTCCGATGTGGTCCGAGAAGACTTTATTCATTAGCCTTTGATAAGTGGCTCCCGCGTTCTTAAGGCCGAAAGGCATTACGATGTAGCAATAATTTGCTTTTGGTGTGAGAAACAAGGTTTTTTCTTGATCTGGTGGATACATTGGAATCTGGTTGTAACCTGAGTATGTGTCCATGAACGAGAGATACTTATATCCTGATGAGGAATCTACTAGAGCATCGTTGCTTGGGAGTGGATAAGGGTCTTTTGGGCAGGCTTTGTTGAGGACGGTGTAGTCGGTGCACATTCGCCACTTCCCATTTGACTTTTTCACCAAGACGACATTTGCTAGCCATAGTGGGTATTTAACTTCTCTTATGAACCCTGCCTCTAGTAGTGCTTGTACTTGTTCTTCTACAGCCTGAGACCGTTCTGGCCCGAGTTTTCTTCGTCTTTGTTGTACCGGCCGGGATCCCGGGTAGACTGCCAGCTTGTGGCTCATAAGTTCGGGATCTATGCCTAGCATGTCGGCAGCTTTCCATGCGAAGAGATCAACATTATCTCGTAGAAACTGTATTAGTGATTCTTTTGCGTCTCCTTTCAGGATCGTGCCAATATTAGTTGTTTTGTCCGAGGTATCTCCGATATGGACTCTTTCTATTTCTCCTTCGGGTCGTGGGCGGAGTTCTTCTCGTCTCTGATTTTCGCCGAGTTCGATTGTGTGGAACTCTCCTCCTTCGCCTCGGAGGTTTAGACTTTCGTTATAACAGCGACGCGCCATCTTTTGATCTGCCTTTATTGTAGCTATCCCTTCTGCAGTTGGGAATTTCATACATAGATGTGGAGTTGAAACTATTGCGCCGAGTTGATTTAACGTTGTCCGACCTATTAATGCATTGTAGGCTGAGCTTACGTCGACCACGATATAATCTATCTTGAGTGTTCTGGATTGGTTCCTGGTAGCGCGAAATTGTGAACTATACTTTTTCACAACTCTCATAATCCCTGGTAATGGCTCCAAAAACGTGGTAGCTCAATACCATGGCATTACACAACTTCGCACAACTAACCAGCAAGTGCACTGGGTCGTCCAAGTAATAAACCTTACGTGAGTAAGGGTCGATCCCACGGAGATTGTTAGTATTGAAGCAAGCTATGGTCATCTTGTAAATCTTAGTCAGGCAAACTCAGATATAAATGGTGATGAACGAAAATAACATAAAAGATAAAGATAGTGATACTTATGTGATTCATTGGTAGGAACTTCAGATAAGCGCATGAAGATGCCTTCCCTTCCGTCTCTCTGCTTTCCTACTGTCTTCATCCAACCCTTCTTACTCCTTTCCATGGCAAGCTCGTATAGGGTCTCACTGTTGTCAGCAGCTACCTCCCATCCTCGCAGTGAAAGCTAATGCACACACTCTGTCACAGTGCTGCCAATCACCGGTGTGGTTCCCTCCCCTACCGGAATAGAATAACTCTTTTGCGTCTGTCACTAACGCCCAGTAGGTTACAGGTTTGAAGCACGTCACAGTCATTCAATCATTGAATCCTACTCAGAATACCACAGACAAGGTTAGACCTTCCGGATTCTCTTGAATGCTGCCATCAGTTCTTGCCTATACCACGAAGACTCTGATCTCACGGAATGGTTGGCTCGTTTGTCAGGCGAGCACTCGGTTGTCAGGCGATCAACCATGCATCGTGCAATCAGGAATCCAAGAGATATTCACTAAGCCTCAGATGCTTGTAGAACAAGAATGGTTGTCAGTCACCTTGTTCATGGGTGAGAATGGTGATGGGCGTCAATCATCACCTTCATCATGTTGAAGAACAAGTGATATCTTGGATAAAGAACAAGTGGAATTGAATGGAAGAACAATAGTAATTGCATTAATACTCGAGGTACAGCAGAGCTCCACACCTTAATCTATGGTGTGTAGAAACTCCACCGTTGAAAATACATAAGCATAAGGTCTAGGCATGGCCGAATGGCCAGCCTCCCAATGATCTAAGAACTAAAATGTCCAAAGATGATCTAGAGATCTAAAAGTGATCAAAAGATTTTTTTATACAATAGTAAAAGGTCCTACTTATAAGAAACTAGTAGCCTAGGGTGTACAGAAATGAGTAAATGACATAAAATCCTCTTCCGGGCCCACTTGGTGTGTGCTTGGGCTGAGCAATGAAGCAATTTCGTGTAGAGACTCCCCTTGGAGTTAAACGCCAGCTTTAGTGCCAGTTTGGGCGTTTAACTCCCAATTAGGTGCCAGTTCCGGCGTTTAACGCTGGAATTTCTTGAGGTGACTTTGAACGCCGGTTTGGGCCATCAAATCTTGGGCAAAGTATGGACTATTATATATTGCTGGAAAGCCCAGGATGTCTACTTTCCAACACCGTTGAGAGCGCGCCAATTGGGCTTCTGTAGCTCCAGAAAATCCACTTCGAGTGCAGGGAGGTCAGAATCCAACAGCATTTGCAGTCCTTTTGAGTCTCTGGATCAGATTTTTGCTCAGATCCCTCAATTTCAGCCAGAAAATACCTGAAATCACAGAAAAACACACAAACTCATAGTAAAGTCCAGAAAAGTGAATTTTAATTAAAAACTAATAAAAATATACTAAAAACTAACTATATCATATCAAAAACATACTAAAAACAATGCCAAAAAGTATACAAATTATCCGCTCATCACAACACCAAACTTAAATTGTTGCTTGTCCTCAAGCAACTGAAAATCAAATAAGATAAAAAGAAGAGAATATGCAATGGATTCCAAAAACATCTGTGAAGATCAGTATTAATCAGATGAGCGGGGCTTTTAACTTTTTGCCTCCGAACAGTTTTGGCATCTCACTCTATCCTTTGAAATCCAGAATGGTTGGCTTCTTTAGGAACTTAGAATCCAGATAGTGTTAATGATTCTCTTAGTAAAGTATGATGATTCTTGAACATAGCTATTTATTGAGTCTTGGCTGTGGCCCAAAGCACTCTGTCTTCCAGTATTACCACCGGATACATACATGCCACAGACACATAATTGGGTGAACCTTTTCAGATTGTGACTCAGCTTTGCTAAAGTCCCCAATTAGAGGTGTCCAGGGTTCTTAAGCACACTCTTATTGCCTTGGATCACAACTCTTATTCCTTTCTCTCTTTTTTTTTTCGTTTTTTTTTGAAATGCTTTTTCTTGCTTCAAGAATCATTTTATTGATTTTTCAGATCCTCAGTAACATGTCTCCTTTTTCATCATTCTTTCAAGAGCCAACATTCATGAACCACAAATTCAAAAGACATATGCACTGTTTAAGCATACATTCAGAGAACAAAAATATTGCCACCACATCAAAATAATTAAACTATTATAAAATTCAAAATTCATGCAATTCTTTCTTTTATCAATTAGGCACGTTTTTATTGAAGAAAGGTGATGGATTCATAGGACATTCATAACTTTAAGGCATAGACACTAAGACACTAATGATCATAAGACACAAACATGGATAAACATCAGCATTAAAATTCGAAAAACAGAAGAACAATAACAAGGAAATCAAAGAACGGGTCCACCTTTAGTGATGGCGGCTCTTTCTTGCTTTTGAAGATCCTATGGAGTGCTTGAGCTCCTCAATGTCTCTTCCTTGTCTTTGTTGCTCTTCCCTCATGATTCTTTGATCTTCTCTAATTTCATGAAGGATGATGGAGTGTTCTTGATGCTCCACCCTTAGTTGTCCCATGTTGGAACTTAGTTCTCCTAGGGAGGTGTTTAGTTGCTCCCAATAGTTTTGTGGAGGAAAATTCATCCCTTGAGGAATCTCAGGGATCTCATGATGAGTGAGATCTCTTGTGTACTCCATCCTTTTCTTGGTGATGGGCTTGTCCTCATCAATGGGGGTATCTCCCTCTATGTCAACTCCAACTGAATAACAGAGGTGACAAATGAGATGAGGAAAGGCTAACCTTGCCAAGGTGGAGGTCTTGTCCGCCACCTTATAGAGTTCTTGGGCTATAACCTCATGAACCTCTATTTCTTCTCCAATCATGATACTATGGATCATGATGGCCCGGTCTATGGTAACTTCGGACCGGTTGCTAGTGGGGATGATTGAGCGTTGTATGAACTCTAACCATCCTCTAGCCATGGGCTTGAGGTCATGCCTTCTCAATTGGATCGGCTTTCCTCTTGAATCTTGCTTCCATTGTGCGCCCTCTTCACATATGACTGTGAGGACTTGGTCCAACCTTTGATCAAAGTTGACCCTTCTAGTGTAAGGATGCTCATCTCCTTGCATCATAGGCAAGTTGAACGCCACCCTCACACTCTCCGAACTAAAATCCAAGTATTTCCCCCGAACCATAGTGAGATAGTTCTTTGGATTCGGGTTCACACTTTGGTCATGGTTCTTTGTGATCCATGCATTGGCATAGAACTCTTGAACCATCAAGATTCCGACTTGTTGAATGGGGTTGGTGAGTACTTCCCAACCTCTTCTTCGGATCTCATGGCGGATCTCCGGATATTCACCCTTTTTGAGTGAAAAGGGGACTTCGGGGATCACCTTCTTCAAGGCCACAACTTCATAGAAGTGGTCTTGATGCACCCTTGAGAGGAATCTATCCATCTCCCATGACTCGGAGGTGGAAGCTTTTGCCTTCCCTTTCCTCTTTTTAGAGGTTTCTCCGGCCTTGGATGCCATAAATGGTTATGGAAAAACGAAAAAGCAACGCTTTTACCACACCAAACTTAAAATGTTTGCTCGTCCTCGAGCAAAAGAAGAAAGAGGAGAGTAGAAGAAGAAGAAATGAGGAAGAGGGAGATGGTGGTGTATTCGGCCAAAGAGGGGGAAGAAAGGGTGTTTAGGTTGTGTGAAAATGAAGAGTTGAAGAAGGGTATTTATAGGAGAGAGGGGGGTGAAGGTTCGGCTATTATGGGTGGGTTTGGGAGGGAAAGTGGTTTGAATTTGAAGGGTGAGGTTGGTGGGGTTTTATGAAGGATGGATGTGAGTGGTGAAGAGAAAGATGGGATTTGATAGGTGAGGGGTTTTTGGGGAAGAGGTGTTGAGGTGATTGGTGAATGTGGGAAGAAGAGAGAGAGTGATGGTAGGGTCGTGTGGGGTCCACAGATCCTGTAGTGTCAAGGAAAAGTCATCCCTGCACCAAATGTTGCTCAAAATCACGTTTTGAGCCATTTCTGGCGTTAAACGCCGGGCTGGTGCCCATTCTTGGCGTTTAACGCCAGGTTCTTGCCCTTTACTGGCGTTTAACGCCAGTCTGGTGCCCCTTTCTGGCGTTAAACGCCCAGAATGGTGCCAGACTGGGCGTTAAACGCCCAACAGCTAGCAGTACTGGCGTTTGAACGCCAGTTTCTTCTCCTCCAGGGTGTGCTGTTTTTCTTCCTGTTTTTCATTCTGTTTTTGCTTTTTTCATTGTTTTTGTGACTTCTTATGATCATCACCCTACAAAAAAGATAAAATAACAAAAGAAAATAATTAATTATAAAACATTGGGTTGCCTCCCAACAAGCGCTTCTTTAATGTCATTAGCTTGACAGAGGGCTCTCATGGAGCCTCAGAAATGCTCAGAACCGTGTTGAAACCTCCCAACACCAAACTTAGAGTTTGAATGTGGGGTTTCAACACCAAACTTAGAGTTTGGTTGTGGCCTCCCAACACCAAACTTAGAGTTTGACTGTGGGGGCTCTGTTTGGCTCTGTTTTGAGAGGAGTTCTTCATGCTTCCTCTCCATGATGACAGAGGGATATCCTTGGGCCTTAAACACCAAGGATTTTTCATTCACTTGAATGATTAACTCTCCTCTGTCAACATCAATCACAGCCTTTGCTGTGGCTAGGAAGGGTCTGCCAAGGATGATGGATTCATCCATGCACTTCCCAGTCTCTAGGACTATGAAATCAGTAGGAATGTACTGGTCTTCAACTTTAACCAGAACACCCTCTACAAGTCCATGGGCTTGTTTTCTTGAGTTGTCTGCCATCTCTAATGAGTTTCTTGCAGCTTGTACCTCAAAGATCCCTAGCTTCTCCATTACAGAGAGAGGCATGAGGTTCACACTTGACCCTAAGTCACACAGAGCCTTCTTGAAGGTCATGGTGCCTATGGTACAAGGTAGGGAAAACTTCCCAGGATCTTGTCTCTTTTGAGGTAATTTCTGCCTAGACAAGTCATCCAGTTCTTTGGTGAGCAAGGGAGGTTCATCCTCCCAAGTCTCATTTCCAAATAACTTTTCATTTAGTTTCATGATTGCTCCAAGGTATTTAGCAACTTGTTCTTCAGTGACATACTCATCCTCTTCAGAGGAAGAATACTCATCAGAGCTCATGAATGGCAGAAGTAAGTCCAATGGAATCTCTATGGTCTCATTTTGAGCCTCAGATTCCCATTGTTCCTCATTGAGGAACTCAGAGGGGATTGGTGCACGCCCACTGAGGTCTTCCTCAGTGGCGTCCTCCTCCTCTCTTTCCTCTCCATATTCGGCCATGTTGATGGCCTTGCACTCTCCTTTTGGATTTTCTTCTGTATTACTTGGGAGAGTACTAGGAGGGAGTTCAGTAACCTTCTTGCTCAGCTGACCCACTTGTCCTTCCAAATTTCTGATGGAGGACCTTGTTTCATTCATGAAACTTTGAGTGGTCTTTATTAGATCAGAGACCATTGTTGCTAAGTCAGAAGTATTCTGCTTAGAACTCTCTGTCTGTTGCTGAGAAGATGATGGAAAAGGCTTGCCATTGCTAAACCTGTTTCTTCCACCATTATTGTTATTGAAACCTTGTTGAGGTCTCTCTTGATTCTTCCATGAGAGATTTGGGTGATTTCTCCATGAAGAATTGTAGGTATTTCCATAGGGTTCTCCTAGGTAATTCACCTCTTCCATGGAAGGGTTCTCAGGATCATAAGCTTCTTCCTCAGATGAAGCATCCTTAGTACTGTTTGGTGCATTTTGCATTCCAGACAGACTTTGAGAAATCAAATTGACTTGTTGAGTCAATATCTTGTTCTGAGCCAATATGGCATTCAGAGTGTCAATCTCAAGAACTCCTTTCTTCTGACTAGTCCCATTGTTCACAGGATTCCTTTCAGAAGTGTACATGAATTGGTTATTTGCAACCATTTCAATCAGCTCTTGAGCCTCTGCAGGCGTCTTCTTCAAATGAAGAGATCCTCCAGCAGAGCTATCCAAAGACATCTTGGATAGTTCAGAGAGACCATCATAGAAAATACCTATGATGCTCCATTCAGAAAGCATGTCTGAAGGACATCTTCTGATTAATTGTTTGTATCTTTCCCAAGCTTCATAGAGGGATTCTCCATCCTTCTGTCTGAAGGTTTGGACTTCCACTCTAAGCTTACTCCATCTTTGTGGTGGAAAGAACTTTGCCAAGAAGGCATTGACTAGCTTTTCCCAAGAGTCCAGGCTTTCTTTAGGTTGAGAATCCAACATATTCTAGCTCTGTCTCTTACAGCAAAAGGGAATAGCATCAGTCTATAGACCTCAGGGTTAACCCCATTAGTCTTGACTGTGTCACAGATTTGCAAGAATTCAGCTAAAAACTGATGAGGATCTTCCATTGGAAGTCCATGGAACTTGCAATTCTGTTGCATTAGAGAAACTAATTGAGGCTTAAGCTCAAAGTTGTTTCCTCCAATGGCAGGGATAGAGATGCTTCTCCCATAGAAGTCGGGAGTAGGTGCAGTAAAGTCACCCAGCACCTTCCTTGCATTGTTGGCATTGTTGTTGTTTTCGGCTGCCATGGGTTCTTCTTCTTTGAAGAATTCGGTCAGGTCCTCTAAAGAGAGTTGTGCTTTGGCTTCTCTTAGCTTTCTCTTCAAGGTCCTTTCGGGTTCAGGATCAGCTTCAACAAGAATGCCTTTGTCTCTGCTCCTGCTCATATGAAAGAGAAGAGAAAAAGAAAATGTGGAATCCTCTATGTCACAGTATAGAGATTCCTTGAAATGTCAGAGGAAAAGAGAAATAGAAAGAAGAAGGAGAAGAAGAATTCGAACTTTAATTAGATAAGGTTCGAATTGTGCATTTAGAAGGAGTGGTACTCCATAAATAGAAGGATGTGAAAAGGAGGGAAGAGAATTTTCGAAAATTCAATCAAAAGATTTTGAAAACATTTTGAAAATTTGATTGATAATTTTCGAAATTTGAAAGTGGAAGAGAAATCAAGTGATTTTTGAAAAAGATTTTGAAATTAGAAACTAAAAAGATTGGATTGAAAACTATTTTGAAAAAGATGAGGTTAAAAAGATTTGATTGAAAAGTTATGGTTTTAAAAAGATGTGATTGAGAAGATATGATTTGAAAACAATTTTAGAAGATATGATTTGAAAACAATTTGAAAAGATATGATTTTAAAAATTAATGACTTGCCTAACAAGAAAAGATATGATTCAAACATAAAACCTTTCTCAACAGAAAAGGTAACAAATTTGAGATGTTCAATCAAATCATTAATTGTTAGGAAGTATCTTTGAAAAAGGAAAGAAATTGACTTTGAAAACATTTGATTGAAAAGATATGATTTGAAAAAGATTTGATTTTGAAAAACTTTGAAAACTTGAAAAAAAAATTGATTTGAAAACAAAATCTTCCCCCTGGCACCATCCTGGCGTTAAACGCCCAGAATGGTATACATTCTGGCGTTTAACGCCCAAAATGCTACCTCTTTGGGCGTTAAACGCCCAACCAGGTACCTGATGAGCGGATAATTTGTATACTTTTTGGCATTGTTTTTAGTATGTTTTTGATATCTTTTAGTTAGATTTTAGTACATTTTTATTAGTTTTTATTTAAAATTCACTTTTCTGGACTTTACTATGAGTTTGTGTGTTTTTCTGTGATTTCAGGTATTTTCTGGCTGAAATTGAGGGACCTGAGCAAAAATCTGATTCAGAGACCAAAAAGGACTGCAGATGCTGTTGGATTCTGACCTCCCTGCACTCGAAGTGGATTTTCTGGAGCTACAGAAGCCCAATTGGTGCGCTCTCAACGGCGTTGGAAAGTAGACATCCAGGGCTTTCCAGCAATATATAATAGTCCATACTTTGTCCAAGATTTGATGGCCCAAACCCGCGAAGCAATCCGGCCTCAGGAATTCCAGCGTTAAACGCCGGAACAGGAATAAAAGTTGGAGTTAAACGCCCAAACTGGCATGGGAGCTGGCGTTTAACTCCAGAAAAGGTCTCTACACGAATTTCCTTGATTGCTCAGCCCAAGCACACACCAAGTGGGCCCGGAAGTGGATTTTATGTCATTTACTCATTTCTGTACACCTTAGGTTACTAGTTTACTATTAATAGGACCTTTTACTATTGTATTAGTAGACTTTGGTAGCTATCTTCACTTTTATGCTATCTTAGATCTTTGGGAGGCTGGCCATTCGGCCATGCCTGGACCTTATGCTTATGTATTTTCAACGGTGGAGTTTCTACACACCATAGATTAAGGGTGTGAAGCTCTGCTGTACCTCGAGTATTAATGCAATTACTATTGTTCTTCTATTCAATTCCGCTTGTTCTTTATCTAAGATATCACTCGTTCTTCAACCTATGAACAAGGTGACTGACAACCATTCTTGTTCTACAAGCATTCGAGGCTTTAGTGAATATCTCTTGGATTCCTGATTGCACGATGCATGGTTGATCGCCTGACAACCGAGTGCTCGCCTGACAAACGAGCCAGCCATTCCGTGAGATCAGAATCTTCGTGGTATAGGCAGGACCTGATGGCGGCATTCAAGAGAATCCGGAAGGTCTAAACCTTGTCTGTGGTATTCTGAGTAGGATTCAATGATTGAATGACTGTGACGTGCTTCAAACCCTGAGGGCGGGGCGTTAGTGACAGACGCAAAAGAATCACTGGATTCTATTCCGGCCTGATTGAGAACCGACAGATGAATTCCGCTATGACCGTGACAGGGGCATATGCAATCGCTTTCACTGAGAGGATGGGAGGTAGCTGCTGACAACAGTGAGACCCTATACGAGCTTGCCATGGAAAGGAGTAAGAAAGGATTGGATGAAGGCTGTAGGAAAGCAGAGAGACGGAAGGGAAGGCATCTTCATACACTTGTCTGAAGCTCATACACCAATGATATACATAAGTATCACTATCTTTATCTTCTATGTTATTTTCGTTCATCACCATATATATCTGAGTTTGCCTGACTAAGATTACAAGATGACCATAGCTTGCTTCATTACTAACAATCTCCGTGGGATCGACCCTTACTCACGTAAGGTTTATTACTTGGACGACCCAGTGCACTTGCTGGTTAGTTGTGCGAAGTGTGTAATGCCATGGTATTGAGCGCACCAAGTTTTTGGAGCCATTACCAGGGATTATGAGAGTTGTGAAAAAGTATAGTTCACAATTTCGCCGACCAAGTTTTTGGCGCCGTTGCCGGGGATTGTTCATGTTTTGAGCAAGCTTTTGGTAACATCAGAGCCAGATCCGGCAACAACATCAAATTTTGGTGTTATTGCCCGGGATTGTTTAGGCTGGACAACTGACGGTTCATCTTGTTGCTTAGATTAGGTATTTTTTTTTCGAAATTCTTGAAGGTGAATTCTAGAGTTTCATGATGATTTGTTGAAATCTGGCTGGCTGAGAAGCCATGTCTAATCTGATTGGACCGAGGTTTCAACTTATCACCACAAGAGCTTGTTGATTTCGTATCAATCTTGCTCTTGGAGCAGTGATCTGCTAAGATTTGGCTGACCTTTGGTCATGTCTAGTGTTTTGGACCGAAGCTTTCCTTGAAAGCTTGGCTGGCTGTGAAGCCATGTCTAATTCCTGGACCGGAGTCTTAGACTAGCATTGCACTGATTCCTGGAATTCTCATTAAGAATTTTGATACCTTTTTCCACTTAATTTTCGAAAATCACAAAAAAAATTACAAAACCATAAAAATCCAAAAATATTTCTTGTTTGAGTCTAGAGTCTCATCTTAAGTTTGGTGTCAAATGCATGTCTTTGTTATATTTTTCGAATCCATGCATATATTTTGTGTTCTAATCTTTGAATTCTATTGACTTGAAGTATTTTTTTGTGTCTCATATGCATTCTCATATTGTTAGTGTCAGTAGTACACAAACTGCTAAGTTTGGTGTCTTGCATGCATTGTTATTTGATTCTTGTTGCATTTTGATTATTAAAAATCCAAAATATTTTTAATTTGTGTCTTTTCAAGTCAATGATACAAAGAATTGAAGATTTAGAACATACTGCAGAGGAATTATACAGAAAAAGCTGAGCATTCAAAAATGCCCAGTGAAGAAGGCAGACTGGCGTTTAAACGCCAGCCAGGGTACCTGGTTGGGCGTTTAACGCCCAAAGAGGTAGCATTTTGGGCGTTAAACGCCAGAATGTATACCATTCTGGGCGTTTAACGCCAGGATGGTGCTAGGGAGAAGATTTGTTTTCAATCAATTTTTTCAAATTTTCAAAATCAAATCTTTTTCAAATCAAATCTTTTCAATCAAATGTTTTCAAAATCATTTCTTTCCTTTTTAAAAGATACTTACTAACAATTAATGATTTGATTGAACATCTCAAATTTGTTACCTTTTCTGTTGAGAAAGGTTTTTAATGTTTGAATCATATCTTTTCTTGTTAGGCAAGTCATCAATTTTTAAAATCATATCTTTTCAAATTGTTTTAAAATCATATCTTTTCAAATAGTTTTCAAATCATATCTTCTCAATCACATTTTTTTTCATATCTTCTTAACCACATCTTTTCAAAATAACTTTCAATCAAATCTTCTTAATTTCTAATTTCAAATTCTTTTTCAAAAATCACTTAATTTCTTTTCCACTTTTATTTTCGAAAATTAATTAATGTTTTTCAAAATAATTTCAAAATTTTCACTTGATTTTCGAAAATAAACTTCCCTCCTTCCACATCCTTCTATTTATGGAGTGCCACTCCTTCTCAATGCACAATTCGAACCTTATCTAACTAAAGTTCGAATTTATCTTCTCCTTCTTCTTTCTATTTCTCTTTTCCTCTGACACTTAAAGGAATCTCTATACTGTGACATAGAGGATTCCACATTTTCTTGTTCCCTTCTCTTTCATATGAGCAGGAGCAAGGACAAAGGCATTCTTGTTGAAGCTGATCCTGAACCTGAAAGGACTTTGAAGAGAAAGCTAAGAGAAGCCAAAGCACAACTCTCTTTAGAGGACCTGACCGAATTCTTCAAGGAAGAAAACATGGCAGCAGAAAAAACAACAATGCAAACAATGCAAGGAAGGTGCTGGGTGACTTTACTGCACCTACTCCTGATTTTTATGGGAGAAGCATCTCTATCCCTGCCATTGGAGCAACAACTTTGAGCTTAAGCCTCAATTAGTTTCTCTAATGCAACAGAATTGCAAGTTCCATGGACTTCCAATGGAAGATCCTCATCAGTTTTTAGCTGAATTCTTGCAAATCTGTGACACAGTCAAGACTAATGGGGTTGACCCTGAAGTCTATAGACTGATGCTATTCCCTTTTGCTGTAAGAGACAGAGCTAGAATATGGTTGGACTCTCAACCTAAAGAAAGCCTGGACTCATGGGAAAAGCTAGTCAATGCCTTCTTGGCAAAATTCTTTCCACCACAAAGATGGAGTAAGCTTAGAGTGGAAGTCCAAACCTTTAGACAAAAGGATGGAGAATCCCTCTATGAAGCTTGGGAAAGATACAAACAATTAATCAGAAAATGTCCTTCTGACATGCTTTCTGAATGGAGCATCATAGGTATTTTCTATGATGGTCTCTCTGAACTATCTAAGATGTCCTTGGATAGCTCTGCAGGAGGATCTCTTCATCTGAAGAAGACGCCTACTGAAGCTCAAGAACTGATTGAAATGGTTGCAAATAACCAATTCATGTACACTTCTGAAAGAAATCCTGTGAACAATGGGACTAGTCAGAAGAAAGGAGTTCTTGATATTGACACTCTGAATGCCATTTTGGCCCAGAATAAAATATTGACTCAACAAGTCAATTTGATTTCTCAAAGTCTGTCTGGAATGCAAAATGCACCAAACAGTACTAAGGAAGCTTCATCTGAGGAAGAAGCTTATGATCCTGAGAACCCTTCCATGGAAGAGGTAAATTACCTAGGAGAACCCTATGGTAACACCTATAATTCTTCATGGAGAAATCACCCAAATCTTTCATGGAAGAATCACGAGAGACCTCAACAAGGTTTCAATAACAATGGTGGAAGAAACAGGTTTAACAATGGCAAGCCTTTTCCATCATCTTCTCAGCAACAGACAGAGAGCTCTAAGCAGAATAATTCTGACTTAGCAACCATGGTCTCTGATCTGATCAAAACCACTCAAAGTTTCATGACTGAAACTAGATCTTCCATTAGGAATTTGGAAGGACAAGTGGGTCAGCTGAGCAAGAAAATTACTGAACTTCCTCCAAGCACTCTCCCAAGTAACACTGAAGAAAATCCAAAAGGAGAGTGCAAAGCCATAAACATGGCCGAATTCTGGGAGGAAGAAGAGGCAGTGAACGCCACTGAGGAAGGCCTCACTGGACGTCCACTGGCCTCTAATGAGTTCCCCAATGAGGAACCTTGGGAATCTGAGGCTCAGACTGAGACCATAGAGATTCCCTTGGACTTGCTACTGCCTTTCATGAGCTCTGATGAGTATTCTTCCTCTGAAGAGGATGAGTATGTCACTGAAGAGCAAGTTGCCAAATACCTTGGAGCAATCATGAAGCTAAATGACAAGTTATTTGGAAATGAGACTTGGGAAGATGAACCTCCCTTGCTCACCAAAGAACTGGATGACCTGTCTAGGCAGAAACTGCCTCAAAAGAGGCAGAATCCTGGGAAGTTTTCTATACCTTGTACCATAGGCACCATGACCTTCAAGAAGGCCTTGTGTGACTTAGGGTCAAGTGTAAACCTCATGCCCCTCTCTGTAATGGAGAAATTAGGGATCTTTGAGGTGCAAGCTGCAAAAATCTCACTAGAAATGGCAGACAACTCAAGAAAACAAGCCCATGGACTTGTAGAGGATGTTCGGGTTAAGGTTGAAAACCATTACATTCCTACTGATTTCATAGTCCTAGAGACTGGGAAGTGCATGGATGAATCCATCATCCTTGGCAGACCATTCCTAACCACAGCAAAGGCTGTGATTGATGTTGATAGAGGAGAGTTGATCATTCAAGTGAATGAAGAATCCATGGTGTTTAAGGCCCAAGGATATCCCTCTATCATCATGGAGAAGAAGCATGAAGAGCTTCTCTCAAACAGAGCCAAGCAGAGCCCCCACAGTCAAACTCTAAGTTTGGTGTTGGGAGGCCACAACCAAAATCTAAGTTTGGTGTTGAAACCCCACATTCAAACTCTAAGTTTGGTGTTGGGAGGTTTCAACAAGGTTCTGAGTGTTCTGAGGCTCCATGGGAGTCCTCTGTCAAGCTAATGACACTAAAGAAGCGCTTGTTGGGAGGCAACCCAATGTTTTATAATTAATTATTTTCTTTTGTTATTTTATCTTTTTTGTAGGATGATGATCATAAGAAGTCACAAAAACAATGAAAAAAGCAAAAACAGAATGAAAAACAGGAAGAAAAACAGCACACCCTGGAGGAAGATGCTGCTGGCGTTCAAACGCCAGTCAGCCTAGCAGTTGGGCGTTTAACGCCCAGTCTGGCACCTTTCTGGGCGTTTAACGCCAGAAAAGGGCACCAGACTGGCGTTAAACGCCAGTAAAGGGCAACAACCTGGCGTTAAACGCCAGGAATGGGCACCAGCCCGGCGTTTAACGCCAGAAATGGGTCAAAACGTGGATTTTGATGCCATTTGGTGCAGGGATGACTTTTCCTTGACACTACATGATCTGTGGACCCCACAGGACCCTACCATCACTCTCTCTCTTCTTCCCCCATTCACCAATCACCTCAACACCTCTTCCCCAAAAACCCCTCACCTATCAAATCCCATCTTTCTCTTCACCACTCACATCCATCCTTCATAAAACCCCACCAACCTCACCCTTCAAATTCAAACCACTTTCCCTCCCAAACCCACCCTCAAATGGCCGAACCTTTACCCCCCTCTCTCCTATAAATACCCTTCTTCAACCCTTCATTTTCACGCAACCTAAAGACCACTTCTTCCCCCTTTGGCCGAACACACTACCCTCCCCCTCTTCCTCATTTCTTCTTCTTCTACTCCTTTCTTTCTTCTTTTGCTCGAGGACGAGCAAACATTTTAAGTTTGGTGTGGTAAAAGTGTTGCTTTTTCGTTTTTCCATAACCATTATGGCACCAAAGGCCGGAGAAACCTCTAAAAAGAGGAAAGGGAAAGCAAAAGCTTCCACCTCCGAGTCATGGGAGATGGATAGATTCCTCTCAAAGGTGCATCAAGACCACTTCTATGAAGTTGTGGCCTTGAAGAAGGTGATCCCCGAAGTCCCCTTTTTACTCAAAAAGGGTGAATATCCGGAGATCCGCCATGAGATCCAAAGAAGAGGTTGGGAAGTTCTCACCAACCCCATTCAACAAGTTGGAATCTTGATGGTTCAAGAGTTCTATGCCAATGCATGGATCACAAAGAACCATGACCAAAGTGTGAACCCGAATCCAAAGAATTATCTTACTATGGTTCGGGGGAAATACTTGGATTTTAGTCCGGAGAGTGTGAGGGTGGCGTTCAACTTGCCTATGATGCAAGGAGATGAGCATCCTTTCACTAGAAGGGTCAACTTTGATCAAAGGTTGGACCAAGTCCTCACAGTCATATGTGAAGAGGGCGCACAATGGAAGCAAGATTCAAGAGGAAAGCCGGTCCAATTGAGAAGGCATGACCTCAAGCCCGTGGCTAGAGGATGGTTAGAGTTCATACAACGCTCAATCATTCCCACTAGCAACCGGTCCGAAGTTACCATAGACCGGGCCATCATGATCCATAGTATCATGATTGGAGAGGAAATAGAGGTTCATGAGGTTATAGCTCAAGAACTCTATAAAGTGGCAGACAAGACCTCCACTGTGGCAAGGTTAGCCTTTCCTCACCTCATTTGTCACCTCTGTTATTCAGTTGGAGTTGACATAGAGGGTGACATCTCCATTGATGAGGACAAGCCCATCACCAAGAAAAGGATGGAGTATACAAGGGACCCTACTCATCATGAGATCCCTGAGATTCCTCAAGGAATGAGTTTTCCTCCACAAAACTATTGGGAGCAACTGAATATCTCCCTAGGAGAGTTGAGTTCCAACATGGGACAACTAAGGGTGGAGCACCAAGAACACTCCATCATCCTTCATGAGATTAGAGAAGATCAAAGAATCATGAGGGAGGAGCAACAAAGGCAAGGAAGAGACATTGAGGAGCTCAAGCACTCCATAGGACCTTCAAAAGCAAGGAAGAGCCGCCATCACTGAGGTGGACCCATTCCTTGATTTCCTTGTTATTTATTCTTCTGTTTTTCGAATTTTATGCTTTATGTTATCCATGTTTGTGTCTTATGATCATTAGTGTCTTAGTGTCTATGCCTTAAAGTTATGAATGTCCTATGAATCCATCACCTTTCTTGAATAAAAATGTGCTTAATTGAAAAAGGAAGAATTGCATGAATTTTGAATTTTATAATAGTTTAATTATTTTGATGTGGTGGCAATATTTTTGTTCTCTGAATGTATGTGTAAACAGTGCATATGTATCTTGAATTTGTGGTTCATGAATGTTGGCTCTTGAAAGAATGATGAAAAAGGAGACATGTTACTGAGGATCTGAAAAATCAATAAAATGATTCTTGAAGCAAGAAAAAGCTATTCAAAAAAAAAAAAAAAAAAAAGAGAAAAAAAAACCGAAAAAAAAAAAAATCGAAAAAAAAAGAAAGAAAAGAAAGAAAAAGAAAAGAAATAAAGTTGTGATCCAAGGCAAATAAGAGTGTGCTTAAGAACCCTGGACACCTCTAATTGGGGACTTTAGCAAAGCTGAGTCACAATCTGAAAAGGTTCACCCAATTATGTGTCTGTGGCATGTATGTATCCGGTGGTAATACTGGAAGACAGAGTGCTTTGGGCCACAGCCAAGACTCAATAAATAGCTATGTTCAAGAATCATCATACTTTACTAGGAGAATCATTAACACTATCTGGACTCTGAGTTCCTAAAGAAGCCAACCATTCTGAATTTCAAGGGATAGATTGAGATGCCAAAACTGTTCAGAGACAGAAGGTTAAAAGCCCCGCTCATCTAATTAATACTGATCTTCACAGATTTTTGGAATTCATTGCATATTCTCTTCTTTTGATCTTATTTGATTTTCAGTTGCTTGAGGACAAGCAACAATTTAAGTTTGGTGTTGTGATGAGCGGATAATTTGTATACTTTTTGGCATTGTTTTTAGTATGTTTTGATATCTTTTAGTTAGATTTTAGTACATTTTTATTAGTTTTTATTTAAAATTCACTTTTCTGGACTTTACTATGAGTTTGTGTGTTTTTCTGTGATTTCAGGTATTTTCTGGCTGAAATTGAGGGACCTGAGCAAAAATCTGATTCAGAGACCAAAAAGGACTGCAGATGCTGTTGGATTCTGACCTCCCTGCACTCGAAGTGGATTTTCTGGAGCTACAGAAGCCCAATTGGCGCGCTCTCAACGGCGTTGGAAAGTAGACATCCAGGGCTTTCCAGCAATATATAATAGTCCATACTTTGTCCAAGATTTGATGGCCCAAACCCGCGAAGCAATCCGGCCTCAGGAATTCCAGCGTTAAACGCCGGAACAGGAATAAAAGTTGGAGTTAAACGCCCAAACTGGCATGGGAGCTGGCGTTTAACTCCAGAAAAGGTCTCTACACGAATTTCCTTGATTGCTCAGCCCAAGCACACACCAAGTGGGCCCGGAAGTGGATTTTTATGTCATTTACTCATTTCTGTACACCTTAGGTTACTAGTTTACTATTAATAGGACCTTTTACTATTGTATTAGTAGACTTTGGTAGCTATCTTCACTTTTATGCTATCTTAGATCTTTGGGAGGCTGGCCATTCGGCCATGCCTGGACCTTATGCTTATGTATTTTCAACGGTGGAGTTTCTACACACCATAGATTAAGGGTGTGAAGCTCTGCTGTACCTCGAGTATTAATGCAATTACTATTGTTCTTCTATTCAATTCCGCTTGTTCTTTATCTAAGATATCACTCGTTCTTCAACCTATGAACAAGGTGACTGACAACCATTCTTGTTCTACAAGCATTCGAGGCTTTAGTGAATATCTCTTGGATTCCTGATTGCACGATGCATGGTTGATCGCCTGACAACCGAGTGCTCGCCTGACAAACGAGCCAGCCATTCCGTGAGATCAGAATCTTCGTGGTATAGGCAGGACCTGATGGCGGCATTCAAGAGAATCCGGAAGGTCTAAACCTTGTCTGTGGTATTCTGAGTAGGATTCAATGATTGAATGACTGTGACGTGCTTCAAACCCTGAGGGCGGGGCGTTAGTGACAGACGCAAAAGAATCACTGGATTCTATTCCGGCCTGATTGAGAACCGACAGATGAATTCCGCTATGACCGTGACAGGGGCATATGCAATCGCTTTCACTGAGAGGATGGGAGGTAGCTGCTGACAACAGTGAGACCCTATACGAGCTTGCCATGGAAAGGAGTAAGAAAGGATTGGATGAAGGCTGTAGGAAAGCAGAGAGACGGAAGGGAAGGCATCTTCATACACTTGTCTGAAGCTCATACACCAATGATATACATAAGTATCACTATCTTTATCTTCTATGTTATTTTCGTTCATCACCATATATATCTGAGTTTGCCTGACTAAGATTTACAAGATGACCATAGCTTGCTTCATTACTAACAATCTCCGTGGGATCGACCCTTACTCACGTAAGGTTTATTACTTGGACGACCCAGTGCACTTGCTGGTTAGTTGTGCGAAGTTGTGTAATGCCATGGTATTGAGCGCACCAAGTTTTTGGAGCCATTACCAGGGATTATGAGAGTTGTGAAAAAGTATAGTTCACAATTTCGCCGACCAGTACCCTGGCTGGCGTTTAAACGCCAGTCTGCCTTCTTCACTGGGCATTTTTGAATGCCCAGCTTTTTCTGTATAATTCCTCTGCAGTATGTTCTGAATCTTCAATTCCTTGTATTATTGACTTGAAAAGGCACAAATTAAAAATATTTTTGGATTTTTAATAATCAAAATGCAACAAGAATCAAATAACAATGCATGCAAGACACCAAACTTAGCAGTTTGTGTACTACTGACACTATATGAGACACAAAAACACTCAAGCTAAAAGAATTCAAAGATCAAAACAAAGAACTATGTGCATGAATTCGAAAAATATAACAAAAACATGCATTTGACACCAAACTTAAGATGAGACTCTAGACTCAAACAAGAAACATCAAATATTTTTGGGTTTTTATGATTTTGCAATTTTTTTGTGTTTTTCGAAAATTAAATGGGAAAAGGTATCAAAATCCTTAATGAGAATTCCAGGAATCAGTGCAATGCTAGTCTAAGACTCCGGTCCAGGAATTAGACATGGCTTCACAGCCAGCCAAGCTTCCAAAGAAAGCTTCGGTCCAAAACACTAGACATGACCAAAGGTCAGCCAAGCCTTAGCAAATCACTGCTCCAAAAGCAAGATTGATACGAAATCAACAAGCTCTTGTGGTGATAAGTTGAAACCTCGGTCCAATCAGATTAGACATGGCTTCTCAGCCAGCCAGATTTCAACAAATCATCATGAAACTCTAGAATTCATCTTCAAGAATTTCGAAAAAAAATACCTAATCTAAGCAACAAGATGAACCGTCAGTTGTCCAGCCTGAACAATCCCGGGCAATAACACCAAAAAATTGATGTTGTTGCCGGATCTTGGCACTGATGTTACCAAAGGCTTGCTCAAAACTAGAACAATCCCCGGCAACGGCGCCAAAAACTTGGTAGCGCAAAATTGTGAACTATACTTTTTCACAACTCTCATAATCCCTGGTAATGGCTCCAAAAACGTGGTAGCTCAATATCATGGCATTACACAACTTCGCACAACTAACCAGCAAGTGCACTGGGTCGTCCAAGTAATAAACCTTACGTGAGTAAGGGTCGATCCCACGGAGATTGTTAGTATTGAAGCAAGCTATGGTCATCTTGTAAATCTTAGTCAGGCAAACTCAGATATAAATGTTGATGAACGAAAATAACATAAAAGATAAAGATAGTGATACTTATGTGATTCATTGGTAGGAACTTCAGATAAGCGCATGAAGATGCCTTCCCTTCCGTCTCTCTGCTTTCCTACTGTCTTCATCCAACCCTTCTTACTCCTTTCCATGGCAAGCTCGTATAGGGTCTCACTGTTGTCAGCAGCTACCTCCCATCCTCGTAGTGAAAGCTAATGCACACACTCTGTCACAGTGCTGCCAATCACCGGTGTGGTTCCCTCCCCTACCGGAATAGAATAACTCTTTTGCGTCTGTCACTAACGCCCAGTAGGTTACAGGTTTGAAGCACGTCACAGTCATTCAATCATTGAATCCTACTCAGAATACCACAGACAAGGTTAGACCTTCCGGATTCTCTTGAATGCTGCCATCAGTTCTTGCCTATACCACGAAGACTCTGATCTCACGGAATGGTTGGCTCGTTTGTCAGGCGAGCACTCGGTTGTCAGGCGATCAACCATGCATCGTGCAATCAGGAATCCAAGAGATATTCACTAAGCCTCAGATGCTTGTAGAACAAGAATGGTTGTCAGTCACCTTGTTCATGGGTGAGAATGGTGATGGGCGTCAATCATCACCTTCATCATGTTGAAGAACAAGTGATATCTTGGATAAAGAACAAGTGGAATTGAATGGAAGAACAATAGTAATTGCATTAATACTCGAGGTACAGCAGAGCTCCACACCTTAATCTATGGTGTGTAGAAACTCCACTGTTGAAAATACATAAGCATAAGGTCTAGGCATGGCCGAATGGCCAGCCTCCCAATGATCTAAGAACTAAAATGTCCAAAGATGATCTAGAGATCTAAAAGTGATCAAAAGATTTTTTTATACAATAGTAAAAGGTCCTACTTATAAGAAACTAGTAGCCTAGGGTGTACAGAAATGAGTAAATGACATAAAAATCCTCTTCCGGGCCCACTTGGTGTGTGCTTGGGCTGAGCAATGAAGCAATTTCGTGTAGAGACTCCCCTTGGAGTTAAACGCCAGCTTTAGTGCCAGTTTGGGCGTTTAACTCCCAATTAGGTGCCAGTTCCGGCGTTTAACGCTGGAATTTCTTGAGGTGACTTTGAACGCCGGTTTGGGCCATCAAATCTTGGGCAAAGTATGGACTATTATATATTGCTGGAAAGCCCAGGATGTCTACTTTCCAACGCCGTTGAGAGCGCGCCAATTGGGCTTCTGTAGCTCCAGAAAATCCACTTCGAGTGCAGGGAGGTCAGAATCCAACAGCATTTGCAGTCCTTTTGAGTCTCTGGATCAGATTTTTGCTCAGATCCCTCAATTTCAGCCAGAAAATACCTGAAATCACAGAAAAACACACAAACTCATAGTAAAGTCCAGAAAAGTGAATTTTAATTAAAAACTAATAAAAATATACTAAAAACTAACTATATCATATCAAAAACATACTAAAAACAATGCCAAAAAGTATACAAATTATCCGCTCATCGGTTCCCCTTTCCAAAGGTTGTATGTAACGATACGTATCCCAGTGGCCGTACTGGGGTATCCCCAAGTCCGAACAGGCTGTTCGGGTATGCTCTTAGCTCTTTTTCTTCTAAGCCGAGCTTGTCAAAGGCGGTTTTGAATAAGATGTCGGCAGAGCTTCCTTGGTCAATTAATGTACGGTGGAGGTTGGCATTTGCCAATATGATTGTGATGACCATGGGGTCGTCGTGTCCTGAGATGATTCCGGATGCATCTTCTTTGGTAAATGTGATTGCTGGGATGTCTGGCATCTCCTTCTTGCCTTCGACATGGTATACTTCTTTGAGGTGTCGCTTGCGGGATGATTTGGAGATTCCCCCTCCAGCAAATCCGCCGTGTATCACGTGGACGTGTCTCTCCGGTGTGCGGGGTGATCGTTCAGACCTTCCGACATCTTCATCCCTTCTTCTTTTTCTTGGTTCTTCGTCCCGATTGGCCAAGAACCGATCTAGTTTTCCTTCCCTTACTAATTTTTCTATGACGTTTTTCAAGTCAAAGCATTCATTGGTGGAATGTCATCGGACTCGGTGATACTCACAGTATTTGTTCCGATTTCCTCCTCCCCTTTTGCCTTTGAGTGGCCGAGCTGGGGGTATTTTTTCCATATGGCAGGCTTCTTTGTAAACGTCTACCAAGGATACCCTAAAAGGGGTGTAGTTATGATATTTTTTTATTTTCTCCCCGGAGCGATCTTCCTTCTTCTTGGATTCTTTATCTTTATCTCGGTAGGCAGAACCGAACCTCAAGGCTTCCCTAAGTCGAGAATTCTCCTCCATGTTAATGTACTTCTGTGCTCGTTCTTGTACTTCGTCTAGGGATGCTGGGGACTTCTTTGATATAGATTGGCTAAATGGTCCTTCTCGTAGGCCGTTTATGAGGCCCATGATCGCAGCTTCTGTTGGTAGACTTTGTATGTCCATGCATGTTTTGTTGAATCTTTCCATGTAGTTACGAAGACTCTCCCGATCTTCTTGCTTGATTCCTAGTAGGCTGGGTGCGTGTTTGGCTTTGTCCTTTTGTATGGAAAATCTGGCCATGAACTTTTTGGCCAGGTCGTCAAAACTTGAGATGGATTTTGGAGGTAGGTTGTCGAACCATCTAATGGCTGTCTTGGTAAGAGTTGTTGGAAAGGCTTTACAGCAAACTGCATCTGAGGCATCAGTAAGGTACATCCTACTTCTGAAGTTGCTGAGATGGTAGTTGGGGTCCGAGGTGCCGTCATACAGAGTCATATCCGAAAGTTTGAAATCTTTTAGAATTTTGGTCTTCATAATTTCCCTGGTGAATGGATCTTGATCTTTGTGAGAGCTATCCTCTGGGGTGGATCGAGTAGCTTTAGTTTTGAGATCAGCTTCGAGTTTTATAAGCTTATCTTCTAATTCTCAGCACCACCTTATCTCCCGATGTATATCCTCTTCTTTTTTGCGTTGATGTTGGGCTTCTTTCTCAAGTTGCTTTAATCGATCTTGAAGTGCTTCTATCACCTCCGGATTTGATAAATTTTTGTCTCCATTGGATTCCAGAGTATCTTTAAGTATAGCATCCATGTTCTTGTGCGGCGTTCTATCTTCCAAACCTGAGTCGTGGTCGTTGTCATGGTTGTCCGCCATAATGTTGGGATGACTTCCAGGTCCCCGGCAATGGCGCCAATGTTCCGAGGGTTACCTGAAACTGTAGGTCGATCTCGGTTGAGATCTTTTGTGTTGGTCAGAGCCGACGTGTCTGGCAGGTGTATAACAGCCGGAGCTGGTGTGTCCGATTTGTGGAATTGAAAGTGCTGCTGATCCTTCGTCCCCAGAGGGTGGGGGTACCAGCAAGGGACTCCGATGCTTAAGTTAGCAAGGGTATTAAGCAGGTATTGAGTAGGATCAGAATATGAGTTATACCTGGGTGCTCCAGTGTATTTATAATGGTGAGATGTGGCCTCCTGTGGATAAGATAAGTTATTTATCTTATCTTATCTTTATCTTATCTTCAAGTGAGGTCATCTTATCTTCAAGGGAACCGCCCTTCTCTTGTAGGCTTGGGCTGCCTTAGGATCTGGGGCGTGTTCCTCTATTTGGGCCCATTGTTTGGGCTTTCTCGTGATTTGGCCGAGCTCTTTGAGGAGAGGTCGAATTGTCCTGACTTGAAGAGGTCAGTCGCTTTATCTGTAGAACATCTCGGGTCGGACAACTCGACCCAGGATATGAACAGATATGATGCTCTAGAATTGCCTCTGGCATCCAGGAGTCTTATATTTTACATCACTAGGCACTGTTACCATACTGAGAACCTCCGGTTCTCATACCATATTCTGTTGTTGTTTTTCAGATGTAGGTCGCAACCCACCTCGGTGAGTTGCCTTGATGGTGACAGAGCGAAGGATCCTTGCTATGTTTTGAAGTCTTTTGGTTCATTTTGTTTAGTTTCTCTTACTTTTGTATTTATTTATGCCTTAGAGACTTACTTTGAGAGAAATATTGTATAAGCTATTTTACCTTCAAAATACTCTGCATGTCTGTATATAACTAGCCGGCTTAAACTCCGCGGGCGGTGGCTAGATTGTTATGCCTATTATACCCTTATATATCTATATATATCTTGATATCTATACATATATCTTGTGCCTCGATTAGTGTAGTTTCGTGTGAACATTTTGTGCTTTTGAACTCTATTTTTGAGATTAATCCTTCATCGGGCTTCAAGAATTATTATTTCTTTCTATATATAAATATGTATAAGCTTTAGAATTGTCATAACCTTTGATAAACCTTTGCTTTATGATGTGAGGTAAGGCTTAGGGTAATAAGGGTGTTATAGAGACATGAGAGATAGAGTGACCGGCGGAGGGGGAGAAGAAGAATAAAGAAAAAGGAGGAGAAATAGATAGTTGGGCAATAGCGGTGAGGGAATTTGCTGCCACTACCGCTGGTTAGGTCATTCGAAAGAGAAATTGAGAAGAGACAGGGAAGAGGAGATCTGAGATCGCTGCTGAAATTGCCGCCATTATTGCTCATGTTCTCCGAAATCATTGCTGAAAAAAGGAAAAAGAAGAAGAGATTTGAAATTGACGTCGCTATTGCACTTTCTCTCTCTCTCTCTCTCCCTCTCTCAGTTGCATCAATGGCGACGTTGGCACTTAATCCCACCGGCATCATCCCTTTTCCTCCTCTCTTCTTTTTCCTCTTCCTTCTCTCATTTACTCTTTCTTGTTCTCTCTTCTTTTCTTTTCTTCTAAATGTGTGTAACTGGGAAGAAGAACATTAGAATCAAAAGAAAAAAGAATAGGTGATTTGATGAAAATGGTGAGATGGTGGTGCACGAAATTGTGATCTCTAATAATGGCATTCAACTTGGTATGCGCATATACTAACTCAGCACTTTCTTCACAACTTCGCACAACTAACTAGCAAGTGCACTGGGTCGTCCAAGTAATAAACCTTACGTGAGTAAGGGTCGATCCCACGGAGATTGTTGGTATGAAGCAAGCTATGGTCATCTTGTAATTCTCAGTTAGGCGAATAATAAATGGTTATGGAGTTTTCGAATAATAATAATAAATAAATAGAAACTAAAGATAGAAATACTTATGTAAATCATTGGTAAGAATTTCAGATAAGTATATAGAGATGTTGTGTTCCTTTTGGATCTCTGCAACATACTACTTTCATACTTTCAATCCTTCTTACTGCTTTCCATGGCAAGCTGTATGTAGGGCATCACCGTTGTCAATGGCTACATCCCATCCTCTCAGTAAAAATGGTCCAAATGCTCTGTCACAGCACGGCTAATAATCTGTCGGTTCTCGATCATGTCAGAATAGAATCCATTAATTCTTTTGCGTTTGTCATAACGCCCAACAATCGCAAGTTTGAAGCTCGTCACAGCCATTCAATCCTTGAATCCTACTCGGAATACCACAGACAAGGTTTAGACTTTCCGGATCCTCAAGAGTGGCCGCCAATAATTCTAGCTTATACCACGAAGATTCTGATTAGAAACCCAAGAGATACTCGCTCTTTCTAAGGTAGAACGAAAGTGTTGTCAGTCACGGGTTCATAGGTGAGAATGATGATGAGTGTCACGGATCATCACATTTATCATGTTGAAGTGCAACGAATATCTTAGAACAAGAATAAGCTTAATTGAATAGAAAATAGTAGTAATTGCATTAAAACTCGAGGTACAGCAGAGCTCCACACCCTTAATCTATGGTGTGCAGAAACTCCACCGTTGAAAATACATAAGTGATGAAAGTCCAGACATGGCCGAGAGGCCAGCCTCCAAAACGTGATCAAAGGATCCAAAATACAATCCAGAGATTATCCAAAGACGTCTAATACAATAGTAAAATGTCCTATTTATACTAGACTAGCTACCAGGGTTTACAGAATTAAGTAATTAATGTAGAAATCCACTTCTGGGTCCCACTTGGTGTGTGCTTGGGCTGAGCTTGAGCTTTACACGTGCAGAGGCTTCTTTTGGAGTTAAACGCCAAGTTGTAACGTGTTTTTGGCGTTTGACTCCAGAATGCAGCATGGAACTAGCGTTGAGCGCCAGTTTGCATCATCTAATCTCGAATAAAGTCTAGACTATTATATATTGCTGGAAAGCTCTAGATGTATTCTTTCCAACGCCATTGAGAGTGCGCCATTTGGAGTTCTGTAGCTCCATAAAATCCATTTCGAGTGCAGGGAGGTCAGAATCCAACAACATCAGCAGTCCTTTGTCAGCCTTCTTATCAGAGTTTTGCTCAGGTCCCTCAATTTCAGCCAGAAAATACTTGAAATCACAGAAAAACACACAAACTTATAGTAAAGTCTAGAATTGTGAATTTAGTATAAATACCAATGAAAACATCCCTAAAAGTAGCTAGATCTTACTAAAAACAATGCCAAATAGCGTATAAATTATCCGCTCATCACAACACCAAACTTAAATTGTTGCTTGTCCCCAAGCAACTGAAAATCAAATAGGTTAAAAAGAAGAGAATATACTATAAATCTCAAAATATCAATGAATATTAGTTCTAACTAGATGAGCGGGACTTGTAGCTTTTTTCTTCTGAACAGTTTTGACATTTCACTTTATCCCTTGAAGTTTAGAATGATTGGCATCTATAGGAACTTAGAGTTCAGATAGTGTTATTAATTCTCCTAGTTAAGTATGTTGATACTTGAACACAGCTACTTTTATGAGTCTTGGCCGTGGCCCTAAGCACTTTGTTTTCCAATATTACCACCGGATACATAAATGCCATAGACACATGACTGGGTGAATCTTTTCAGATTGTGACTCAGCTTTGCTAAAGTCCCCAGCTAGAGGTGTCCAGAGCTCTTAAGCACACTCTTTTTGCTTTGGATCACGACTTTAACCACTCAGTCTCAAGCTTTTCACTTGGACCTGCATGCCACAAGTACATGGTTAGGGATAGCTTGATTTAGCTACTTAGGCCTGTATTTTATTTCCTTGGGCCCTCCTATCCATTGATGCTCAAAGCCTTGGATCCTTTTTACCCTTGCCTTTTGGTTTTAAGGGCTATTGGCTTTTTCTGCTTGCTTTTTCTCTCTCTTTTTTTTCGGCACTTTCTCTTTTTTTTCGCAAGCTTTTGATATTCACTACTTTTTCTTGCTTCAAGAATCAATTTTATGATTTTTTAGATCATTAATAACATTTCTCTTTTTCATCATTCTTTCAAGAGCCAACAATTTTAACATTCATAAACAGCAAGATAAAAAATATGCACTGTTCAAGCATTCATTCATAAGACAAAAAGTATTGCCACCACATCAATATAATTAAACTAAATTCAGGGATGAATTCGAAACTCATGTACTTCTTGTTCTTTTGTGTTAGAAACATTTTTCATTTAAGAGGGGTGAAGGATTTATGGAATTATTCATAGCCTTAAGACATAGTTATTAGACACTAATGATCATGTAATAAAAATACAAACATAGATAAAGATAAAGCTTAAAAACCGAAAAACAGAGAAATAAGAACAAGGAATGAGTCCACCTTAGTGATGGTGGCGCCTTCTTCTTGAAGGACCAATAATGTCCTTGAGCTCTTCTATGTATCTTCCTTGTCTTTCTTGCTCCTCCCTCATTGCTCTTTGATCTTCTCTAATCTCATGGAGAATGATGGAGTGCTCTTGGTGTTCCACCCTTAGTTGGTCCATGTTATAACTCAAGTCTTCTAGAGAAGTGTTGAGTAGTTCCCAATAGTTGTTGAGAGAAAAGTGCATCCCTTGAGGCATCTCAGGGATTTCTTGATGACGAGCTTCCTCATGCATCTCTTGAGATCCATGGATGGCCTCTCTTGTTTGCTCCATCCTTTTCTTAATGATGGGCTTGTCCTCTTCAATGAGGATGTCTCCTTCTATGATAACTCCAGCTGAGTAGCATAGATGGCAAATAAGATGAGGAAAAGCTAGCCTTGCCATGGTGGAGGACTTTTCGGCTATTTTGTAGAATTCAAGAGAGATGACTTCATGAACTTCTACTTCCTCTCTAATCATGATGCTATGGATCATGATGGCCCGATCCACAGTAACTTCAGATCGGTTGCTAGTGGGGATGATGGAGCGTTGGATGAACTCCAACCATCCTCTAGCCACAGGCTTGAGGTATAGTCTTCTCAGTTGAACCGGCATGCCTTTTGAGTCTCTTTTCCATTGAGCTCCTTCTACACATATGTCCATAAGGACTTGGTCCAACCTTTGATCAAAGTTGACCCTTCTAGTGTAGGGGCGTGCATCTTCTTGCATCATAGGCAAGTTGAATGCCAACCTCACATTTTCCAGACTGAAATCTAAGTATTTCCCCCGAACCATTGTAAGATAATTCTTTGGATTCGGGTTCACACTTTGATCATGGTTCCTAGTGATCTATGCATTGGCATAGAACTCCTGAACCATTAAGATTCTGACTTGTTGAATGGGGTTGGTCAAAACTTCCCAACCTCTTCTTTGAATCTCATGTCGGATCTCCGGATACTCATTTTTCTTGAGTTTGAAAGGGACCTCAGGGATCACCTTTTTCTTGGCTATAACTTCATAGAAGTGGTCTTGATGGGCTTTAGAGATGAATCTATCCATCTCTCATGACTCAGAGGTGGAAGCTTTTGTCTTCCTAGTGCGCGAAATTGTGATTCATTCTTTTCACAACTCAAACAGTCCTCGGTAATGGCTCCAAAAACTTGGTGCTCAATACCATGGTCTAAACACAACTTCACACAACTAACCAGCAAGTGCACTGGGTTGTCCAAGTAATAAACCTTACGCGAGTAAGGGTCGATCCTACGGAGATTGTTGGTATGAAGCAAGCTATGGTCACCTTGTAAATCTTAGTCAGGCAGATTCAAATGGTTATGAATGATATATGAATAAAGCATAAAGATAAAGATAGGGATACTTATGTAATTCATTGGTGAGAATTTCAGATAAGCGAATGGAGATGCTTTGTCCCTTCCGTCTCTCTGCTTTCCTACTGTCTTCATCCAATCCTTCTTACTCCTTTCCATGGCAAGCTGTATGTTGGGCATCACCGTTGTCAGTGGCTACAATCCCGTCCTCTCAGTGAAAATGTTCAACGCACCCTGTCATGACACGGCTAATCATCTGTCGATTCTCAATCAGGTTGGAGTAGAATCCATTGATTCTTTTGCGTCTGTCACTAACGCCCAGCCTTCAGGAGTTTGAAGCTCGTCACAGTCATTCAATCATTGAATCCTACTCAGAATACCACAGATAAGGTTTAGACCTTCCAGATTCTCTTGAATGCCACCATCAATTCTAGCTTATACCACGATGATTCCGATTAAGGGATCCAAGAGATAAACATTCAAGCCTTGTTTGCTTGTAGAACGGGAGTGGTTGTCAGGCACACGTTCATAAGTGAGAATGATGATGAGTGTCACATAATCATCACATTCATCAAGTTCTTGAGTGCGAATGAATATCTTGGAATAAGAACAAGCTGAATTGAATAGAAGAACAATAGTAATTGCATTAATACTCGAGGTACAGCAGAGCTCCACACCTTAATCTATGGTGTGTAGAAACTCCACCGTTGAAAATACATAAGAACAGGGTCTAGGTATGGTCATGAGGCCAGCCCCCAATGATCTAAGATCTAAAGTAATCAAAAGATGATCCTAAGATCGAAAATGATCCAAAGATCGAAAATGATCCCAAGATGAAAATACAATAGTACAAGGTCCTATTTGTAGAGAACTAGTAGCCTAGGGTTTACAGAAATGAGTAAATGACATAAAAATCCACTTCCAGGCCCACTTGGTGTGTGCTTGGGTTGAGCATTGAAGCATTTTCGTGTAGAGACTTTTCTTGGAGTTAAACGCCAGTTCTTGTGCCAGTTTGGGCGTTTAACTCCCATTCTTGTGCCAGTTCCGGCGTTTAACGCTGGGCAATTTTGAGCTGATTTGGAGCGCCGGTTTGGGCCATCAAATCTCGGAAAAAGTATGGACTATTATACATTTCTGGAAAGCCCATGATGTCTACTTTCCAACGCCGTTGAGAGCGCGCCAATTGGGCTTTTGTAGCTCCAGAAAATCCACTTCGAGTGCAGGGAGGTCAGAATCCAACAGCATCTGCAGTCCTTTTCAGCCTCTGAATCAGATTTTTGCTCAGGTCCCTCAATTTCAGCCAGAAAATACCTGAAATCACAGAAAAACACACAAACTCATAGTAAAGTCCAGAAAAGTGAATTTTAACTAAAAACTAATAAAAATATACTAAAAACTAACTAAAACATACTAAAAACATACTGAAAACAATGCCAAAAAGCGTATAAATTATCCGCTCATCACTTCCCTTTTCCTTTTCTAGAGGTTTCTCCGGCCTTAGGTGCCATAAGTGGTTATGGAAAAACAAAAAAAGCTATGCTTTTACCACACCAAACTTAGAATATTGCTCGCCCTTGAGCAAAAGAGGAAAGAAAAGAAGAAGAAGAAGAAGAAAATATGGAGGAAAGGGAGAGGGGTGTGGATTCGGCCAAGGTGAAGAAGAGAGGGTTGTGGTGTGTGAAAATGAAGAAGGATAGAGGGGTTTATATAGTGAAGGGAGAGGGAGTAGGTTCGGCCATTTAGGGTGGGTTTGGGTGGGAAAGGAGTTTTGAATTTTGAAGGTATGTGGGGTTTATGGGGAAGAGTGGATGGATGTGAGTGGTGAAGGGGTGATGGGGAAGAGTGTTTATTGGATTGTGTGAAAAAGAGAGAGAGGGTGAGTTGAGGTAGGTAGGGATCCTGTGGGGTCCACATATCCTGAGATGATCCTGTGGGGTTCACAGATCCTAAGATGATCCTGTGGGGTCCACAGATCCTGAGGTGTCAAGGATTTACATCCCTGCACCAATGAGGCGTGTAAAATGCCCTCTGCATGCAATCCTGGCCTTTAACGCCAGATTGATGCTTGTTTCTGGCGTTAAATGCCAGTTTTATGCTTGTTTTGGGCGTTGATGTGTGGAAAACGATCCAACACAAAACTCACCGGCAAGTGTACCGGGTCGCATTAAGTAATAATAACTCACATGAGTGAGGTCGATCCCACAGGGATTGAAGGATTGAGCAATTTTAGTTTAGTGGGTGGTTTAGTCAAGCGGATCAAGTGTTGATTGAGTGATTTGTGTTTAACAGGAAGTAAATGACAGTAAATGTAAAGGGAGAGGGGAATTTGCAGTAAATTAAAGAACAGGAAGGTAAAATGAACTGAATCTTAAAGAACAAGAAAGTAAATGACTGAAACTTAAAGTGCAAGAAATGTAAATTGCAGTAACTTAAATTGCAAGAAATATAAATTGCTTGAAAGTAAAAGGGAATTGAGGACAGGGATTGCAGAATTTAAACAAGAGAATGTGAATTGCAACAATTAAGAGAGCAGAAATTGAATTAGAAGCAATGAGAATTCAAACAGTGAGGAAATAAAGTGCAGCAGAGGTTCCCAGAAGAACCAAAAGTAAAATTGGGTCTGATGAGTGTGGAAACGATCCAACACAAAACTCACCGGCAAGTGTACCGGGTCGCATCAAGTAATAATAACTCACAAGAGTGAGGTCGATCCCACAGGGATTGAAGGATTGAGCAATTTTAGTTTAGTGGGTGATTTAGTCAAGCGAATCAAGTTTTGGTTGAGTGATTTGTGTTTAACAGAAATTAAATGACAGTAAATGTAAAGGGGGAAGGGAGGAGTGCAGTAAAATAAGGAACAGAAAAGTAAAAGTGCAGAAGCTTAAAGAGCAAGAAAGTAAATGACTGAAACTTAAAGTGCAAGAAACTTAAATTGCAGTAACTTAAATGGCAAGAAAGATAAATTGCTAGAAGATAAAAGGGAATTAAGGAGTGGGATTGCAAGATCTAAACAAAGACAAAGTAACTTGCAGTAATGAAGGTAGCAGAAATTGAATTGGATGCAAACAGAAATTTAAACAGCAAGGAAATTAAAGTGCAGTAAAGGTTCACAGAAGAACCAAAAGTGATCTCAGGATCCCAAGGGCTTAGGTAGCAGAGCCTAAAACCCAATTTCCTTCCCAGATCTGGATTCACTAAGCAATTGACAGAAAATTAAAGAAGAAGCAATAGAAGAACAGAATTGGAATTCAATTATGCAGAAATCAAAGTGCAAAGAGTTTGAATGGGAATTGGGACAGAATTTCCCCAATTTCACACACCCAATACTCAGAAAACAGAAGAGTAGAATTGCCCAAAGGAATTGAGGAAGGAGATCAATCAATTCTCCCTTGATCCTCTTAAGTCTCGGCCAATTCTCTCAAGAACAATTCCAAGAGAGTCAAAGCTCCAAAGGAATCTGAAAGTGGAAATTCAAAAGCCAAGGTAAAAGTAAAAATTCAAAAGTGAGCATAAAGGTAGCTAAAAAGGTCCTAATTACATCAAACTAAGTCCTATTTATACACTTTCTATTCTTGGATAATGGGATTTGGATGGGCTTTTCGATTGGTGAAGAAATGAATTAAAATGGGAATTTAATTTGAATTTTCGGCCCATGAAATCCACTCCCAGGAGGCTGCCCTGCCCTTGTGGAGGGCAGGGCAGAAAATTGATGCTTGGTGCTTGGAGTTGGTGCGGCCATGATGCGTCTTGGTGCTGCGTGGTGCGCGTTTGGCATGAGGTTGGTGCGCCAGAGGCTGCCCTGCCCGCGCCAAGGGCAGGGTGGGAAGGTTGGTGCGCCAGAACGTGAGGCATGCGTGCGCTTGGTGCTGCCAGATGAGGAACGCGCGCGTGCGCGCGATGCACGTTGGTGCGCGGGATGCTCCCTGCCCGCGCCAAGGGCAGGGCAGGATTGGTTTGGTGCGCCAGGAAAGGAATGTTGCGCGCGGTTGGTGCGCCAGGAAGCAAAGTTGGTGCGCCAATTTCAAATGCTGCCCTGCCCGCGCCAAGGGCAGGGCAGGATCCTTTCCTTCATGTCTCGGGTTCGAACCTGGGAGGGAGCAAACACGCTAGTTATTTTCTTGGTTTCTTGGCACCATAGTCACCCTTAGTCCTTGGCTTCCTCATGGTCCCTTGTTCGAAACTTGTAGCTTGCATGGGTGTCATTTTCCCTTGAATTTCTTTCCTCATGGAGCCCGATCCTGCTCTCCACAAGGGCAGGGCAGAGTTTGCTTCTCTTGGCTCCAAGGCACCATTTTGTGCTCTGCCCTTTGGAGTGGGCAGGGCAGAGTTGCCTTTATTGGTTCGGTCACTTAATGCTGCCCTCCTAGAGGGCATTCTGCCCTTGTGGAGGGCAATGTTGCTTCCTCCATTGCAATGCGGCACGCTTCTCTCCTCTTTGGCTACGCTTTCCTTTTCTTGTGTCACGCTTCTTAGGCCACGCTTTTCATTTTCTTTTCTTTTCTTCACCTAAAATAAACCAAACAACCACTCAAAGTATCACTAAATTCAAGAGGCTTATAAATCAATTAAAATTCAATTAAAATGAGCTCAAACCTCAATGATTAACATTAATTTCATAGTGGTTGCTTGATTTAGAGAAGTTATGCATTTTCACTCCAAATCACTAACTTAGGATGCAAGAAAGTGCATAAATGCTAACAAAACAAGTGAAATTAGCTTGAAAAATGGGTATATGATGACTTGTCATCACAACACCAAACTTAAACCTTGCTTGTCCCCAAGCAAGCATCAAAACTAAGAGTAAATGATATGAATTAGAAAAGAACACAAATCCTTATTATGCAGATAGCAGAACTTCAATTTATGGGGCATTTATGCAGACAATGATACTCACTTATTGTTACTGCTGCATAATACACATCTTTCTTCAAAGGCTTGCTAAACTTACTGTTATAAGACTCTCCTTTTGATCACTCCCTTGCTAACTTCTTTTTGGCTTATAATGCTTTAACAAGCTTATTATTCTTTAAGAGGTTTGGTGTTAAATGTTGCAGCTTAGCCTTTGGCTTCATTTTCTTTTATTTTGCTCAACATCTTTCCACCACAGACACTTAGCTCACTAATTCTTCCTAGGATCATTGATGCCCAGCATCTCTTTGGATCACTAAGTGCTTTGTATCTAAGTTGCTCTTTATTGTGGATTTTCAATTGGCCATCCCAAATCAGTTGATCTAAGTGACCGGGTTTCAAAATACCCCTTAGAATTTACTCATCCAAGCAGATCTCAGTACAAGAACACCACAGGCATTTGTCCTAAGGTTCAAACCATTGGTGTCCAACCTTTATTCTTTGTTTTTCTTGCCATTTTGGCTTTTTCCTTCCTTTTTCTTTCTGTTTTTGTTACCAAGGGTTGTTTCATTATTGATAGGAGTCTTTGTAACAGCAAGCTAACTTACAATTGAATGGGAATGATATTATGCAACATTTATTTCATGAGTTATGCATTTAATCATACACATGTACCACCACCAACTTCCATTCATACTCATGCAACATTGGATATTTTACTTTTCAATTCAAACAAAACTCTTTTATTTAAGCGTATGGGAAACAAAGCAATATTTAAGCTATGTGATGGATACAAGCATTATGCAGATATGTCATTTTTCTAGCTAATTATTAACTAACTTAAAATGAAAAGCAAAGAACAAAAATATGCATAAAGTAAAGGAAATAAATGATGGAGGCATATCATGTTTCAGACATGCATCTCCTTATTAGAGACATGGAAGAAGAAGTATGAAAGAACTTTGCCACCTTCTAATGGTCATGGCTGCTACTTGATTCTCCCTTCTTCTTCTTTCTCTTCCCTGCCTTGGAGTAGTCTTGAATCTCTTCACCAGGACATCTTCTACCCCAAACAGAATCTAATAATCCTTTGAGCCCAAACTCTTCCAAAGTTTTAGAGGTGGACTCAACATATTGACGAGATCTTACTTGTTGCTTGGCTAAAAATTCAGGGCATTGCTCAAATGGCTTGATCTCAGGATTGAGTGTTGGCAAATTGTGGGTCAAGTACTCCAACCTTGCTTGCATGTTTTCATCATACTCCATTCTTTGTACGTGTCTAGCCTCTCCCATGGTATAATGAACATTCTTCCACTGATACAGGTTGTGACTATATTCCGATGCTTTAGCTTGACTGAAGTACAGCTTATCAAATGATTCCTTGAATTCTTTGTATTGCTCTTTCTGTCCTTCAAGGATTTGTGCTTGGAATTCTTGCTGCTGAGTCATCATTTGTTGTTGCCATTTCTCTTGCTTCTCCTCCATTTGATGCTGCCAAGCTTCTCGTTCTTCTTTTTCTTTCAAGAATTGCTCCATGAATTCATGATGGGGCTCTGGATATTTCTCTTGGCCCTCCTGATTTCGGCCTTGTGGCTCTAGATATTGCACTTGGCCTTCTTGATTTCGGCCTTGTTGGATCTGCATGAGCTGATTCTGACCTTGTTGAGCCTGCATGAGTTGCTGAGTTAATTCTTCTATTGATCTTTGTAATTGGCTCATATCTATGGCATCATAAGCCTGATTTCGTCCTTCCTCTCTTTGTGATCTCCTTTGTCTAGGAGCTACTACCCCTTCTTGATTTTCTTCTTCATTAATTCCCTCCATGCTCTTCTTGGTAATCCATTTTCCTACCTTCACTTTTGTTGTATCCTCATCTTCAAAAATGACATTAGCTCTGTTACACAGCCTTTGGATAGTGCTTGGATGTCCAAGGCCTTTTGACTTGCTTGTGCTATCTGCCATTTCTTGAATGCTGTCGGCTATGAGTTGTGCAACATTGATCTCACCCCCATGCAAGATGCAGTGTGTCATGAGAGCTCGTTTGATTGTGACCCAAGAGGCATTTCCAGTAGGAAGAATAGATCTCCTCACTATTTCAGACCATCCTTTAGCCACAGGAGTAAGATTGATTCTTCTTATGTGACTTGGAACCCCCTTTGAATCTCTTTCCCAATCTGTATTTTCCATGCATATTCCTTGCAGGATTTCATCAGGATTATTTTCCCGTTGCAATCTAGCCTCATAGCTAAGCTCTGGATAGGTGATGGTTCTAAACTTGAGAGCTCTTGTGATAGCAGCAGGGCTAAAACTCACTTCAACCCCTCTGACATAGCTTGTGTAGGGAGCACTATTTTTGTTTTCTTTGGCAGCATTTGCATAGAACTCCCTAATCATTACTGCACTGATGTCAGTCAGAGGAGAACACAAGAGTTCCCACCTTCTTTCTCTCATGATTTGCTTCATGATAGGGTATTCTCCTTCCCTCAAATCAAGGCCTTTCTCATAGATGACATTCTTCCCCTCCATGAACCTATGATATCTCCCTTCATGGAATTGGGATCTAAACCTTCTTGCATCAAATGATGGGGGTTCGGTTGCCATAGGTTCGGCTACCATAGGTTCTTTTCCGGGCCTTCTTTTTGAGCTTGAGGAGGCCATTGAAGGTTGAAGTGAAAAGAAAGAGGAAGTAAGAGTAGAAGAAATATGTGTTGTGTTTGGGGTGAACTTTGGTTCGGTTTTGATGTGTGAGGTAAGGAAGAAATATGTTGATTTCACATGAAAGTGGTTTGAAGGAGAGTGTGTAGGCCGTGTTGGTGCAACGGCTATTTATAGGCCATGTTTCCAAGCTTTTCAACAAAACCACAATGAATGAATGAAGAAGGGACCGTGAGTGTTCATGAAGGGCTGAGATTGGTTTGCTCTTTCAAGGAATGCATGAGATGGACGGCTTGCATGCATGGTTGAGGCTTGACGAGGATTCTCCTCCCATTGGTTGCATGCACTTCGGTGTCCAATGTTGCATGCATGCAGATTTTGTTCCCCATGAGCACGTTCTCCTAGGCACATGTGACCTCCCTTACATAGCTCCTCCTAGCTGTGGCCCCTCCTTGAGCTTGTCTTAATCTTTTTCTCCTGCATGAATCAAAGCAGCTAGCCTTAGGTCATTAATAAGGTTGTTGGCAATTAATTTGTATTAAAGAGAGAAAGAATTGCTTTGTTTTGTGTATTATTAAGAAAAAAATATTTTTATGGTCAATTGTGTCCCTTAATTGAAAATGTTGAAAGTTGGTGAACACCAAACTTATTCTTTTATTAAGGGAATGGCCGAACAACTATCAACCATTTTTCTCAATTGACATTTTCTTTTTAAAAATAATTGTGTCGTATGTTCCTGTTTGTATGCTTTTGATTCCATAAATGGTAAATGATATTCTGAATTTTGTTGCACTTGCAGACACCAAACTTAGTGTTTGGTCATATGCTTTATTCAAATGAATTATGCATATGTTCTAAAAAATATGGCTCCCTTTCTTTTTGAAAAGCTAAAATTTAGTGTACCTTAAGGGACACCAAACTTAGAACTCTGACTTATGCTATAAAATGTGCATTTATCAAATATGAAGGTTCAGAATCATACTTAGGAAATCATAGCTTATTAAAGAGAAGGCAGAAATTTTAAATCATGGGTTGCCTCCCATGAAGCGCTCTTTTATTGTCATTAGCTTGACATTGAACTCCCTTTAAGGTGGTTGATGTTGGTGGTGCCTCAACTTGTCACCCCTTACTGTCAGCTTTCTCTGAGTGTCTTGATGTTCAATTTCCACATGCTCAAGAGAAAGTATTTGATTAACAGTGTAGTAATCTTTTGTTTCCAATTGTTGATACACAAGTTGTACCTTGTCACCTTTGGCAAATCCTTCTGTTGGTATTTTTCTGTTCTTCCAACCCCTTTTTGTTTTGCTCCTATGTTTCGTCTTTCCTTTTGTTGACCTTTCTTTTCTGGCCATGGGTTTCTTTTGAGGATATCTCTTCTCAGTAGCTAGTATTTCAATATCTTCTTGGGCTTCTTCATTGATTTGCATAATCCTTGGCTTTAGGGTGTTGCTGTGATTTTCCTTGTCAATTTTTTCCTTCAGCTGTGATCCTCCCTTATCAATGTCCACATAGTCTTTCTTCTTTTCACTAAACTGTTCCTCTAGCAGGACCTTCAGAATGACATTCTGTTCATGCATTCTGAGAATTAACTCCCCTTTTTCTATGTCTATGATGGCTCTTGCAGTTGCCAAAAATGGCCTTCCTAGTATAACAGAGTCTCCATTATCCTCATCTGATTCTAGAATCACAAAGTCAGCAGGATATATGAGGTTGTCCACCTTAACCAAGAGGTTTTCAACTATACCCCTAGAGTGCACTATTGACTTATCTACCAGCTCCAGGGACATTTGCACTGGTTTGACTTCCTCTATGTGCAACTTTTTCACCAGGGAGGATGGTATTAAATTAATACTCGCTCCCAGATCGCACATTGCTTTAGTGATGGTTAATTCTCCAATGGTGCATGGCAACAGGAAGCTCCCTGGGTCCTCAAGTTTGGGGGGAAGCCCCTTTTGAATCAAGGCCCTGCATTCCTCAGTGATCGCTATGGTTTCTTGCTCATCCCATCTTCTTTTCTTGTTGATGAGCTCCTTTAGAAACTTAGCATACAGGGGCATTTGCTCCAAAGCGTCTGCTAAGGGTATGTTGATCTCCAATTTCTTGAAAGTCTCAAGAAATTTGTGGAAGTGCAGGTCCTTTGTTTCCTTGTGGAATCTTTGTGGATAAGGTAGTGGTGATGTTGAGCTCTTCACCACTTGATGCTGTTCTGGAATTGGTTCCTCCATAATTTTCTTTCCTTTCTTCAGATTTTGTGGCTTGTTGTCTTCTTCTGTGAGCTTTTCTGGAGCACTTTTGCTTATTGTGTCTTTGTTGATGGCTTCATCATTCTTTGTTGACTCATTGTTATTCTCCATAAGCTTCTTTGTTGTTCCTTGGTTACCCTCTGTTAACACCCTTCCACTTCTCAATTGCACCACCTTGCATTCTTCCTTTGGGTTGGGAATGGTATCACTATGTAGTGAACTTGATGGTTTCTCAACAGAGATCTTCTTAGAGATTTGGCCAATTTGCCTCTCTAAGTTCTTCATGGTAGCTTCTTGATTCTTGGTGGTCAGTTCTTGGTTTTTCATCAGTTTTTCCATGAGTTGTTCTAGATGGGTGATTTTCTGTGAGTCTTGTGAGGTGGGTTGATTTTGGGGTGTTGATGGGTGAGGATAGGTGTTTTGGTTAGTTGGGTGGTTATTGGGTGGGTATTGGTTAGAATTTGGGTAGTTGTTTTGTGGTTTTCTGTATGAGTTTTGGTTAGTGTTTGGCTGGGGGTTATGGTTTGTGTTTTTCCAATTGTTTTGGCTTGTGTTTCTTTGCCATGGTTGTTGGTTTTGATTATGGTTGTCTCCCCATCTGAGGTTGGGATGATTCTTCCAAGATGGATTGTAGGTGTCACCATAGACTTCATTTGTTCCAGGATTTTGGTTGTGCATGTATTGAACTTGCTCTTGTTGTTGCTCCTCTTGAGTTTCTTCATTTTGCACCCAAGTGGTTGGAGGTTGGCTTGTGGTGCTCACTGCTGCCACTTGCAAGCCATCAATTCTCTTAGCCATTTGCTCAAATTGTTGTTGAATCTGTTGCTGCATCATCTTGTTTTGAGCTAAGATTGAATCAACTCCTTCCAACTCCATGACTCCTCTTCTCTGTGATGGTTGGCGTTGTCTTTGATGAGCAAAGAAATATTGGTTGTTGGCCACCATATCAATGAGGTTTCGAGCTTCCTCTGTGGTTTTCATGAGTTGTAGAGAGCCTCCAGCAGAGTGATCAAGAGCTTCTTGAGCTTTAAGAGTGAGGCCTTCATAGAAGTTTTGTAGCTTGTCCCACTCAGTGAACATCTCTGGTGGACACTTCCTCAATAGAGCCTTGTATCTCTCCCATGCTTCATATAAGCTCTCGGCCTCCAATTGAGTGAATGTTTGAACCTCTGTCTTCAACCTTAGGACTCTTTGAGGTGGATAGAATTTGGCAAGAAACTTGCTCACCAAGTCATCCCAAGTGTTGATGCTTTCTTTTGGAAAAGTCTCTAGCCATTGAGTGGCTTTATCTCTAAGAGAGAATGGGAAGAGTAGCAACTTGTAGCTGTCAGGAGGTACCCCATTTGTTTTCACTGTGTCACAGATTCTCAAGAAAGTAGATAAATGTTGGTTTGGATCCTCCAAAGGCCCTCCTCCAAAGGAACAATTGTTTTGCACCAGAGTGATGAGTTGTGGCTTGAGTTCAAAGTTGTTTGCATTGACATTGGGAGGAAGAATACTACTCCCACAGTGCTTGGCATTTGCAAATGTGTATGAAGCCAAGACTCTTCTCTGTTGGTCATTGTTGGCTCCTCCTCCTGGTTGATTAGTATCTCCTTCCATATCTTGGAATTCCTCCTCAGATTCTTCTTCTTCTCCAACAATATTCTTCCCTCTTTCAGCTCTTCTTATTCTCCGAAGAGTCCTTTGATCAATTTCAGAGTGGATAGTAGAGGATCTTCCTATACCTGACATACAAACACACAACAATAAACACACAAACCCAGAAATACTATGGAGCTTCAATCTGTAGCTAGAATGAAGTTCTGGTTGGTTAGTTTAAGCAAAAACTCAAACAGTTAATGTGTTAGTAAGAATTAGAATAACAGAAAAAGAAAAGTGCTTAATCTAGACCTCCACTTCACTTAATCATTGTCAATCTATTTCAATCCCCGGCAACAGCGCCAAAAACTTGATGAGTGTGGAAACGATCCAACACAAAACTCACCGGCAAGTGTACCGGGTCGCATCAAGTAATAATAACTCACAAGAGTGAGGTCGATCCCACAGGGATTGAAGGATTGAGCAATTTTAGTTTAGTGGGTGATTTAGTCAAGCGAATCAAGTTTTGGTTGAGTGATTTGTGTTTAACAGAAATTAAATGACAGTAAATGTAAAGGGGGAAGGGAGGAGTGCAGTAAAATAAGGAACAGAAAAGTAAAAGTGCAGAAGCTTAAAGAGCAAGAAAGTAAATGACTGAAACTTAAAGTGCAAGAAACTTAAATTGCAGTAACTTAAATGGCAAGAAAGATAAATTGCTAGAAGATAAAAGGGAATTAAGGAGTGGGATTGCAAGATCTAAACAAAGACAAAGTAACTTGCAGTAATGAAGGTAGCAGAAATTGAATTGGATGCAAACAGAAATTTAAACAGCAAGAAAATTAAAGTGCAGTAAAGGTTCACAGAAGAACCAAAAGTGATCTCAGGATCCCAAGGGCTTAGGTAGCAGAGCCTAAAACCCAATTTCCTTCCCAGATCTGGATTCACTAAGCAATTGACAGAAAATTAAAGAAGAAGCAATAGAAGAACAGAATTGGAATTCAATTATGCAGAAATCAAAGTGCAAAGAGTTTGAATGGGAATTGGGACAGAATTTCCCCAATTTCACACACCCAATACTCAGAAAACAGAAGAGTAGAATTGCCCAAAGGAATTGAGGAAGGAGATCAATCAATTCTCCCTTGATCCTCTTAAGTCTCGGCCAATTCTCTCAAGAACAATTCCAAGAGAGTCAAAGCTCCAAAGGAATCTGAAAGTGGAAATTCAAAAGCCAAGGTAAAAGTAAAAATTCAAAAGTGAGCATAAAGGTAGCTAAAAAGGTCCTAATTACATCAAACTAAGTCCTATTTATACACTTTCTATCCTTGGATAATGGGATTTGGATGGGCTTTTCGATTGGTGAAGAAATGAATTAAAATGGGAATTTAATTTGAATTTTCGGCCCATGAAATCCACTCCCAGGAGGCTGCCCTGCCCTTGTGGAGGGTAGGGCAGAAAATTGATGCTTGGTGCTTGGAGTTGGTGCGGCCATGATACGTCTTGGTGCTGCGTGGTGCGCGTTTGGCATGAGGTTGGTGCGCCAGAGGCTGCCCTGCCCGCGCCAAGGGCAGGGTGGGAAGGTTGGTGCGCCAGAACGTGAGGCATGCGTGCGCTTGGTGCTGCCAGATGAGGAACGCGCGCGTGCGCGCGATGCACGTTGGTGCGCGGGATGCTCCCTGCCCGCGCCAAGGGCAGGGCAGGATTGGTTTGGTGCGCCAGGAAAGGAATGTTGCGCGCGGTTGGTGCGCCAGGAAGCAAAGTTGGTGCGCCAATTTCAAATGCTGCCCTGCCCGCGCCAAGGGCAGGGCAGGATCCTTTCCTTCATGTCTCGGGTTCGAACCTGGGAGGGAGCAAACACGCTAGTTATTTTCTTGGTTTCTTGGCACCATAGTCACCCTTAGTCCTTGGCTTCCTCATGGTCCCTTGTTCGAAACTTGTAGCTTGCATGGGTGTCATTTTCCCTTGAATTTCTTTCCTCATGGAGCCCGATCCTGCTCTCCACAAGGGCAGGGCAGAGTTTGCTTCTCTTGGCTCCAAGGCACCATTTTGTGCTCTGCCCTTTGGAGTGGGCAGGGCAGAGTTGCCTTTATTGGTTCGGTCACTTAATGCTGCCCTCCTAGAGGGCATTCTGCCCTTGTGGAGGGCAATGTTGCTTCCTCCATTGCAATGCGGCACGCTTCTCTCCTCTTTGGCTACGCTTTCCTTTTCTTGTGTCACGCTTCTTAGGCCACGCTTTTCATTTTCTTTTCTTTTCTTCACCTAAAATAAACCAAACAACCACTCAAAGTATCACTAAATTCAAGAGGCTTATAAATCAATTAAAATTCAATTAAAATGAGCTCAAACCTCAATGATTAACATTAATTTCATAGTGGTTGCTTGATTTAGAGAAGTTATGCATTTTCACTCCAAATCACTAACTTAGGATGCAAGAAAGTGCATAAATGCTAACAAAACAAGTGAAATTAGCTTGAAAAATGGGTATATGATGACTTGTCATCACAACACCAAACTTAAACCTTGCTTGTCCCCAAGCAAGCATCAAAACTAAGAGTAAATGATATGAATTAGAAAAGAACACAAATCCTTATTATGCAGATAGCAGAACTTCAATTTATGGGGCATTTATGCAGACAATGATACTCACTTATTGTTACTGCTGCATAATACACATCTTTCTTCAAAGGCTTGCTAAACTTACTGTTATAAGACTCTCCTTTTGATCACTCCCTTGCTAACTTCTTTTTGGCTTATAATGCTTTAACAAGCTTATTATTCTTTAAGAGGTTTGGTGTTAAATGTTGCAGCTTAGCCTTTGGCTTCATTTTCTTTTATTTTGCTCAACATCTTTCCACCACAGACACTTAGCTCACTAATTCTTCCTAGGATCATTGATGCCCAGCATCTCTTTGGATCACTAAGTGCTTTGTATCTAAGTTGCTCTTTATTGTGGATTTTCAATTGGCCATCCCAAATCAGTTGATCTAAGTGACCGGGTTTCAAAATACCCCTTAGAATTTACTCATCCAAGCAGATCTCAGTACAAGAACACCACAGGCATTTGTCCTAAGGTTCAAACCATTGGTGTCCAACCTTTATTCTTTGTTTTTCTTGCCATTTTGGCTTTTTCCTTCCTTTTTCTTTCTGTTTTTGTTACCAAGGGTTGTTTCATTATTGATAGGAGTCTTTGTAACAGCAAGCTAACTTACAATTGAATGGGAATGATATTATGCAACATTTATTTCATGAGTTATGCATTTAATCATACACATGTACCACCACCAACTTCCATTCATACTCATGCAACATTGGATATTTTACTTTTCAATTCAAACAAAACTCTTTTATTTAAGCGTATGGGAAACAAAGCAATATTTAAGCTATGTGATGGATACAAGCATTATGCAGATATGTCATTTTTCTAGCTAATTATTAACTAACTTAAAATGAAAAGCAAAGAACAAAAATATGCATAAAGTAAAGGAAATAAATGATGGAGGCATATCATGCTTCAGACATGCATCTCCTTATTAGAGACATGGAAGAAGAAGTATGAAAGAACTTTGCCACCTTCTAATGGTCATGGCTGCTACTTGATTCTCCCTTCTTCTTCTTTCTCTTCCCTGCCTTGGAGTAGTCTTGAATCTCTTCACCAGGACATCTTCTACCCCAAACAGAATCTAATAATCCTTTGAGCCCAAACTCTTCCAAAGTTTTAGAGGTGGACTCAATATATTGACGAGATCTTACTTGTTGCTTGGCTAAAAATTCAGGGCATTGCTCAAATGGCTTGATCTCAGGATTGAGTGTTGGCAAATTGTGGGTCAAGTACTCCAACCTTGCTTGCATGTTTTCATCATACTCCATTCTTTGTACGTGTCTAGCCTCTCCCATGGTATAATGAACATTCTTCCACTGATACAGGTTGTGACTATATTCCGATGCTTTAGCTTGACTGAAGTACAGCTTATCAAATGATTCCTTGAATTCTTTGTATTGCTCTTTCTGTCCTTCAAGGATTTGTGCTTGGAATTCTTGCTGCTGAGTCATCATTTGTTGTTGCCATTTCTCTTGCTTCTCCTCCATTTGATGCTGCCAAGCTTCTCGTTCTTCTTTTTCTTTCAAGAATTGCTCCATGAATTCATGATGGGGCTCTGGATATTTCTCTTGGCCCTCCTGATTTCGGCCTTGTGGCTCTAGATATTGCACTTGGCCTTCTTGATTTCGGCCTTGTTGGATCTGCATGAGCTGATTCTGACCTTGTTGAGCCTGCATGAGTTGCTGAGTTAATTCTTCTATTGATCTTTGTAATTGGCTCATATCTATGGCATCATAAGCCTGATTTCGTCCTTCCTCTCTTTGTGATCTCCTTTGTCTAGGAGCTACTACCCCTTCTTGATTTTCTTCTTCATTAATTCCCTCCATGCTCTTCTTGGTAATCCATTTTCCTACCTTCACTTTTGTTGTATCCTCATCTTCAAAAATGACATTAGCTCTGTTACACAGCCTTTGGATAGTGCTTGGATGTCCAAGGCCTTTTGACTTGCTTGTGCTATCTGCCATTTCTTGAATGCTGTCGGCTATGAGTTGTGCAACATTGATCTCACCCCCATGCAAGATGCAGTGTGTCATGAGAGCTCGTTTGATTGTGACCCAAGAGGCATTTCCAGTAGGAAGAATAGATCTCCTCACTATTTCAGACCATCCTTTAGCCACAGGAGTAAGATTGATTCTTCTTATGTGACTTGGAACCCCCTTTGAATCTCTTTCCCAATCTGTATTTTCCATGCATATTCCTTGCAGGATTTCATCAGGATTATTTTCCCGTTGCAATCTAGCCTCATAGCTAAGCTCTGGATAGGTGATGGTTCTCAACTTGAGAGCTCTTGTGATAGCAGCAGGGCTAAAACTCACTTCAACCCCTCTGACATAGCTTGTGTAGGGAGCACTATTTTTGTTTTCTTTGGCAGCATTTGCATAGAACTCCCTAATCATTACTGCACTGATGTCAGTCAGAGGAGAACACAAGAGTTCCCACCTTCTTTCTCTCATGATTTGCTTCATGATAGGGTATTCTCCTTCCCTCAAATCAAGGCCTTTCTCATAGATGACATTCTTCCCCTCCATGAACCTATGATATCTCCCTTCATGGAATTGGGATCTAAACCTTCTTGCATCAAATGATGGGGGTTCGGTTGCCATAGGTTCGGCTACCATAGGTTCTTTTCCGGGCCTTCTTTTTGAGCTTGAGGAGGCCATTGAAGGTTGAAGTGAAAAGAAAGAGGAAGTAAGAGTAGAAGAAATATGTGTTGTGTTTGGGGTGAACTTTGGTTCGGTTTTGATGTGTGAGGTAAGGAAGAAATATGTTGATTTCACATGAAAGTGGTTTGAAGGAGAGTGTGTAGGCCGTGTTGGTGCAACGGCTATTTATAGGCCATGTTTCCAAGCTTTTCAACAAAACCACAATGAATGAATGAATGAAGGGACCGTGAGTGTTCATGAAGGGCTGAGATTGGTTTGCTCTTTCAAGGAATGCATGAGATAGACGGCTTGCATGCATGGTTGAGGCTTGACGAGGATTCTCCTCCCATTGGTTGCATGCACTTCGGTGTCCAATGTTGCATGCATGCAGATTTTGTTCCCCATGAGCACGTTCTCCTAGGCACATGTGACCTCCCTTACATAGCTCCTCCTAGCTGTGGCCCCTCCTTGAGCTTGTCTTAATCTTTTTCTCCTGCATGAATCAAAGCAGCTAGCCTTAGGTCATTAATAAGGTTGTTGGCAATTAATTTGTATTAAAGAGAGAAAGAATTGCTTTGTTTTGTGTATTATTAAGAAAAAAATATTTTTATGGTCAATTGTGTCCCTTAATTGAAAATGTTGAAAGTTGGTGAACACCAAACTTATTCTTTTATTAAGGGAATGGCCGAACAACTATCAACCATTTTTCTCAATTGACATTTTCTTTTTAAAAATAATTGTGTCGTATGTTCCTGTTTGTATGCTTTTGATTCCATAAATGGTAAATGATATTCTGAATTTTGTTGCACTTGCAGACACCAAACTTAGTGTTTGGTCATATGCTTTATTCAAATGAATTATGCATATGTTCTAAAAAATATGGCTCCCTTTCTTTTTGAAAAGCTAAAATTTAGTGTACCTTAAGGGACACCAAACTTAGAACTCTGACTTATGCTATAAAATGTGCATTTATCAAATATGAAGGTTCAGAATCATACTTAGGAAATCATAGCTTATTAAAGAGAAGGCAGAAATTTTAAATCATGGGTTGCCTCCCATGAAGCGCTCTTTTATTGTCATTAGCTTGACATTGAACTCCCTTTAAGGTGGTTGATGTTGGTGGTGCCTCAACTTGTCACCCCTTACTGTCAGCTTTCTCTGAGTGTCTTGATGTTCAATTTCCACATGCTCAAGAGAAAGTATTTGATTAACAGTGTAGTAATCTTTGTTTCCAATTGTTGATACACAAGTTGTACCTTGTCACCTTTGGCAAATCCTTCTGTTGGTATTTTTCTGTTCTTCCAACCCCTTTTTGTTTTGCTCCTATGTTTCGTCTTTCCTTTTGTTGACCTTTCTTTTCTGGCCATGGGTTTCTTTTGAGGATATCTCTTCTCAGTAGCTAGTATTTCAATATCTTCTTGGGCTTCTTCATTGATTTGCATAATCCTTGGCTTTAGGGTGTTGCTGTGATTTTCCTTGTCAATTTTTTCCTTCAGCTGTGATCCTCCCTTATCAATGTCCACATAGTCTTTCTTCTTTTCACTAAACTGTTCCTCTGGCAGGACCTTCAGAATGACATTCTGTTCATGCATTCTGAGAATTAACTCCCCTTTTTCTATGTCTATGATGGCTCTTGCAGTTGCCAAAAATGGCCTTCCTAGTATAACAGAGTCTCCATTATCCTCATCTGATTCTAGAATCACAAAGTCAGCAGGATATATGAGGTTGTCCACCTTAACCAAGAGGTTTTCAACTATACCCCTAGAGTGCACTATTGACTTATCTACCAGCTCCAGGGACATTTGCACTGGTTTGACTTCCTCTATGTGCAACTTTTTCACCAGGGAGGATGGTATTAAATTAATACTCGCTCCCAGATCGCACATTGCTTTAGTGATGGTTAATTCTCCAATGGTGCATGGCAACAGGAAGCTCCCTGGGTCCTCAAGTTTGGGGGGAAGCCCCTTTTGAATCAAGGCCCTGCATTCCTCAGTGATCGCTATGGTTTCTTGCTCATCCCATCTTCTTTTCTTGTTGATGAGCTCCTTTAGAAACTTAGCATACAGGGGCATTTGCTCCAAAGCGTCTGCTAAGGGTATGTTGATCTCCAATTTCTTGAAAGTCTCAAGAAATTTGTGGAAGTGCAGGTCCTTTGTTTCCTTGTGGAATCTTTGTGGATAAGGTAGTGGTGATGTTGAGCTCTTCACCACTTGATGCTGTTCTGGAATTGGTTCCTCCATAATTTCTTTCCTTTCTTCAGATTTTGTGGCTTGTTGTCTTCTTCTGTGAGCTTTTCTGGAGCACTTTTGCTTATTGTGTCTTTGTTGATGGCTTCATCATTCTTTGTTGACTCATTGTTATTCTCCATAAGCTTCTTTGTTGTTCCTTGGTTACCCTTTGTTAACACCCTTCCACTTCTCAATTGCACCACCTTGCATTCTTCCTTTGGGTTGGGAATGGTATCACTATGTAGTGAACTTGATGGTTTCTCAACAGAGATCTTCTTAGAGATTTGGCCAATTTGCCTCTCTAAGTTCTTCATGGTAGCTTCTTGATTCTTGGTGGTCAGTTCTTGGTTTTTCATCAGTTTTTCCATGAGTTGTTCTAGATGGGTGATTCTCTGTGAGTCTTGTGAGGTGGGTTGATTTTGGGGTGTTGATGGGTGAGGATAGGTGTTTTGGTTAGTTGGGTGGTTATTGGGTGGGTATTGGTTAGAATTTGGGTAGTTGTTTTGTGGTTTTCTGTATGAGTTTTGGTTAGTGTTTGGCTGGGGGTTATGGTTTGTGTTTTTCCAATTGTTTTGGCTTGTGTTTCTTTGCCATGGTTGTTGGTTTTGATTATGGTTGTCTCCCCATCTGAGGTTGGGATGATTCTTCCAAGATGGATTGTAGGTGTCACCATAGACTTCATTTGTTCCAGGATTTTGGTTGTGCATGTATTGAACTTGCTCTTGTTGTTGCTCCTCTTGAGTTTCTTCATTTTGCACCCAAGTGGTTGGAGGTTGGCTTGTGGTGCTCACTGCTGCCACTTGCAAGCCATCAATTCTCTTAGCCATTTGCTCAAATTGTTGTTGAATCTGTTGCTGCATCATCTTGTTTTGAGCTAAGATTGAATCAACTCCTTCCAACTCCATGACTCCTCTTCTCTGTGATGGTTGGCGTTGTCTTTGATGAGCAAAGAAATATTGGTTGTTGGCCACCATATCAATGAGGTTTCGAGCTTCCTCTGTGGTTTTCATGAGTTGTAGAGAGCCTCCAGCAGAGTGATCAAGAGCTTCTTGAGCTTTAAGAGTGAGGCCTTCATAGAAGTTTTGTAGCTTGTCCCACTCAGTGAACATCTCTGGTGGACACTTCCTCAATAGAGCCTTGTATCTCTCCCATGCTTCATATAAGCTCTCGGCCTCCAATTGAGTGAATGTTTGAACCTCTGTCTTCAACCTTAGGACTCTTTGAGGTGGATAGAATTTGGCAAGAAACTTGCTCACCAAGTCATCCCAAGTGTTGATGCTTTCTTTTGGAAAAGTCTCTAGCCATTGAGTGGCTTTATCTCTAAGAGAGAATGGGAAGAGTAGCAACTTGTAGCTGTCAGGAGGTACCCCATTTGTTTTCACTGTGTCACAGATTCTCAAGAAAGTAGATAAATGTTGGTTTGGATCCTCCAAAGGCCCTCCTCCAAAGGAACAATTGTTTTGCACCAGAGTGATGAGTTGTGGCTTGAGTTCAAAGTTGTTTGCATTGACATTGGGAGGAAGAATACTACTCCCACAGTGCTTGGCATTTGCAAATGTGTATGAAGCCAAGACTCTTCTCTGTTGGTCATTGTTGGCTCCTCCTCCTGGTTGATTAGTATCTCCTTCCATATCTTGGAATTCCTCCTCAGATTCTTCTTCTTCTCCAACAATATTCTTCCCTCTTTCAGCTCTTCTTATTCTCCGAAGAGTCCTTTGATCAATTTCAGAGTGGATAGTAGAGGATCTTCCTATACCTGACATACAAACACACAACAATAAACACACAAACCCAGAAATACTATGGAGCTTCAATCTGTAGCTAGAATGAAGTTCTGGTTGGTTAGTTTAAGCAAAAACTCAAACAGTTAATGTGTTAGTAAGAATTAGAATAACAGAAAAAGAAAAGTGCTTAATCTAGACCTCCACTTCACTTAATCATTGTCAATCTATTTCAATCCCCGGCAACAGCGCCAAAAACATGATGAGTGTGGAAACGATCCAACACAAAACTCACCGGCAAGTGTACCGGGTCGCATCAAGTAATAATAACTCACAAGAGTGAGGTCGATCCCACAGGGATTGAAGGATTGAGCAATTTTAGTTTAGTGGGTGATTTAGTCAAGCGAATCAAGTTTTGGTTGAGTGATTTGTGTTTAACAGAAATTAAATGACAGTAAATGTAAAGGGGGAAGGGAGGAGTGCAGTAAAATAAGGAACAGAAAAGTAAAAGTGCAGAAGCTTAAAGAGCAAGAAAGTAAATGACTGAAACTTAAAGTGCAAGAAACTTAAATTGCAGTAACTTAAATGGCAAGAAAGATAAATTGCTAGAAGATAAAAGGGAATTAAGGAGTGGGATTGCAAGATCTAAACAAAGACAAAGTAACTTGCAGTAATGAAGGTAGCAGAAATTGAATTGGATGCAAACAGAAATTTAAACAGCAAGGAAATTAAAGTGCAGTAAAGGTTCACAGAAGAACCAAAAGTGATCTCAGGATCCCAAGGGCTTAGGTAGCAGAGCCTAAAACCCAATTTCCTTCCCAGATCTGGATTCACTAAGCAATTGACAGAAAATTAAAGAAGAAGCAATAGAAGAACAGAATTGGAATTCAATTATGCAGAAATCAAAGTGCAAAGAGTTTGAATGGGAATTGGGACAGAATTTCCCCAATTTCACACACCCAATACTCAGAAAACAGAAGAGTAGAATTGCCCAAAGGAATTGAGGAAGGAGATCAATCAATTCTCCCTTGATCCTCTTAAGTCTCGGCCAATTCTCTCAAGAACAATTCCAAGAGAGTCAAAGCTCCAAAGGAATCTGAAAGTGGAAATTCAAAAGCCAAGGTAAAAGTAAAAATTCAAAAGTGAGCATAAAGGTAGCTAAAAAGGTCCTAATTACATCAAACTAAGTCCTATTTATACACTTTCTATCCTTGGATAATGGGATTTGGATGGGCTTTTCGATTGGTGAAGAAATGAATTAAAATGGGAATTTAATTTGAATTTTCGGCCCATGAAATCCACTCCCAGGAGGCTGCCCTGCCCTTGTGGAGGGCAGGGCAGAAAATTGATGCTTGGTGCTTGGAGTTGGTGCGGCCATGATACGTCTTGGTGCTGCGTGGTGCGCGTTTGGCATGAGGTTGGTGCGCCAGAGGCTGCCCTGCCCGCGCCAAGGGCAGGGTGGGAAGGTTGGTGCGCCAGAACGTGAGGCATGCGTGCGCTTGGTGCTGCCAGATGAGGAACGCGCGCGTGCGCGCGATGCACGTTGGTGCGCGGGATGCTCCCTGCCCGCGCCAAGGGCAGGGCAGGATTGGTTTGGTGCGCCAGGAAAGGAATGTTGCGCGCGGTTGGTGCGCCAGGAAGCAAAGTTGGTGCGCCAATTTCAAATGCTGCCCTGCCCGCGCCAAGGGCAGGGCAGGATCCTTTCCTTCATGTCTCGGGTTCGAACCTGGGAGGGAGCAAACACGCTAGTTATTTTCTTAGTTTCTTGGCACCATAGTCACCCTTAGTCCTTGGCTTCCTCATGGTCCCTTGTTCGAAACTTGTAGCTTGCATGGGTGTCATTTTCCCTTGAATTTCTTTCCTCATGGAGCCCGATCCTGCTCTCCACAAGGGCAGGGCAGAGTTTGCTTCTCTTGGCTCCAAGGCACCATTTTGTGCTCTGCCCTTTGGAGTGGGCAGGGCAGAGTTGCCTTTATTGGTTCGGTCACTTAATGCTGCCCTCCTAGAGGGCATTCTGCCCTTGTGGAGGGCAATGTTGCTTCCTCCATTGCAATGCGGCACGCTTCTCTCCTCTTTGGCTACGCTTTCCTTTTCTTGTGTCACGCTTCTTAGGCCACGCTTTTCATTTTCTTTTCTTTTCTTCACCTAAAATAAACCAAACAACCACTCAAAGTATCACTAAATTCAAGAGGCTTATAAATCAATTAAAATTCAATTAAAATGAGCTCAAACCTCAATGATTAACATTAATTTCATAGTGGTTGCTTGATTTAGAGAAGTTATGCATTTTCACTCCAAATCACTAACTTAGGATGCAAGAAAGTGCATAAATGCTAACAAAACAAGTGAAATTAGCTTGAAAAATGGGTATATGATGACTTGTCATCAGGGTCTCAGGTCTCAAGAGACTAGGTAGCAGAGCCTAGATCTCTATTTGCCTTCCTAGATCCAAGCTCACAAAGCAATTGACAAGAATTTAAAGAAGAAGCAGTAAAGGAAATTGAAATTGAATTGAATTGTGCAGAAAAGATTTGAAGAGAGTTTGAATGGGAATTGAGACAGAATTTCCTCAATTTCTCACACCCAAAACTCAAAACAAGAAAAAAATAAACTGCTCTAGCAAGAATGAGGAAGAAGAGAGATCAACTCCCCTCCCCAATTCTCTGAAATCTCGGTGGAGTCACCAAGAGAAGTTGCAGAATTCAAAGCTCAAAGAGAGTGCAAAATTCAAAAGCAAAACTAAGAGTAAATCAAAAGGGTCAAAAGTAAAAGTCCTAATTACATCAAACTAACTCCTATTTATACACTTTCTATTCTTGGATATTGGGATTTGGATGGGCTTTTGAATTGGTGAAGAAATGAATTAAAATGGGGTTTTAATTTGAATTTTCGGCCCAAAATGGTGGTTCCCAGGAGGCTGCCCTGCCCTTGTGGAGGGCAGGGCAGAAAATTGATGCTTGGTGCGGATGATTGGTGCGGCTGATGCATGCTTGGTGCGCAAAACGCTGCCCTGCCCGCGCCAAGGGCAGGGCAGAAAAATATGGTGCTGCCAGGATCGGCCACGGTGCGCGCTTGGTGCTGCCAGGGTCGAGAGTGGTGCACGTATGGTGCTGCCAGGGTCGAGAGTTGGTGCGCCAGAATTGTTTCCTGGTGCGCCACACACAAAATGCTGCCCTGCCCTCGCGGAGGGCAGGGCAGTGTTTCCAAAATGCATTCCCGTGTTCGAACCTGGGCGGACGCACATGCTACATCATTTTCCTTGGTTTCTTGGCACGGCACTCAACTTTAGTTCCTTGCTTCTTCCTTGTTCCGTGTTCGATTCTTGTGGCATGCATGGGTGACATTTTTCCTTTGATTTTCTTCCTTGGTGAGCTCGATACTGCCCTTGTGGAGGGCAGGGCAACATTTTATTCCTCTTGGTTCCAAGGCACAAAATTGTGCTCTGCCCTTGGAGTGGGCAGGGCAGAGTTGCCTTCTCTTCTTGGTTCTCTTATGTTGCCCTCCTAGAGGGCAGTGTGCCCTTGTGGAGGGCAATGTTTGCCTCCCCCTTTGCATCCGGCACACTTCCTCTTGCTTTGACCACACTTTCCTTTCCATGGGCTACACTTCTTAGGCCACGCTTTTCCTTTTCTTTTCTTTTCTTCACCTACAATAAACCAAAACAACCACTCCAAGTATCACTAAATTCAAGAGGCTTATAAATCAATTAAAATTCAATTAAAATTAGCTTAAACCTCATGATTTAACATTAATTTCATGGTGGTTGCTTGATTTAGAGAAGTTATGCATTTTCACTCCAAATCACTTACTTAGGATGCAAGAAAGTGCATAAATGCTAACAAAACAAGTGAAATTAGCTTGAAAAATGGGTATATGATGACTTGTCATCACAACACCAAACTTAAATCTTGCTTGTCCCCAAGCAAGCATCAAAAAATAAGAGTAAATGACATGAATAAGAAAAGAACACATATCCTTATTAGGCATATAGCAGAACTTGATTTATGGGGTCTTTATGCAGACAATGACAACTCACTTATTGTTGCTGCTGCATAATACACATCTTTCCTCAAAGGCTTGCTAAACTTGCTGTTAGAAGACTCACTTTTTAATCACTCCCTTGTTAACTTTTCTTGGCTTATAATGCTTAACAAACTTATTATTCTTTTGGAGGTTTGGTGTCAAATGTTGCAGTATTAGCCTTTGGCTTTATTTGTTTCTTTCTTTTACTCAACATTTCTCCACCACAGACACTTGGCTCACTAATTCTTCCTAGGATCATTGATGCCCAGCATCTCTTTGGATAACTAAATGTTCTGTATCTAAGTTGCTCTTTATTGTGGATTTTCAATTGGCCATCCCAAATCAGTTGATCTAAGTGACCGGGTTTTAAAATACCCCTTAGAATTTACTCATCCAAGCAGATCTTAGTACAAGAACACCACAGGCATATGTCCTAGGGTCCAAGCTATTGGTGTCCAACCTTTATTCTTTGTTTTTCTTGCCATTTTGGCTTTTTCTTTCTTCCTTTCTTTCTGTTTTTGTTACCAAGGGCTTTTTCATTATTGATGAGAGTCTTTGTATCAGCAAGCTAACTCACATTTGAATGAGAATGATATTATGCAACAATTATTTCATGAGTTATGCATTTAATCAAACACATATACCACCACCAACTTCCATTCATGCTCATGCAACATTGGATATTTTACTTTTCAATTCAAACCAAACTCTTTTATTTAAGCATATGGGAAACAAAGCAATTTTCAAGCTAAGTGATGGATAACAAGCATTATGCAGATTTAGCATTTTTAACAAACAATTTCACTTGCAGCTAGATAAACACTTTAGCAAGACATACAATAGTATCCAGATTCAAAACATTTCACAGCAGCAAGGATTAAGTTTTAGATACAACCTTTGAAGTTGCAGCCCTTTGATTTTTCCTTCTGTTGTGTTCTCTTTGAGTCAAGATGCATAATGTCTTCAATTGTTGACTCATATCCTGCATAATCCTCAAAGTTGCTTGCTTCTCAAGCCCTTAATTATATGGTTAGTATGCATAAACTGAGTGTGGTTCCAGGATTGATTTTTGGTGTAGGGACACCAAACTTAATTGTTTGCCACTACCTCAGATGCAACAAGTCAACCATATTTGAAACCATGTATCCTTGCTAAAGGTTAATAAAATTAATAGCTAGAAAACAATTCAACAGTTGAATAATGTGTTTGATTGCTTGGAGCTAGAATCATGCAAGAGGTGAGAATGTGTTTTTAAATGATATTTTTGGTGGAACACCAAACTTAGAAGTTTTCATTCTCCCTCAAATTGTTTTGGTGTGCAACACCAAACTTAGCTCCTTGCAATGCATACCAATTATTCAACATTTTTATTGAAAGAGCTATGAAAAAGAAAACTACCTCAGGTTGGGTTGCCTCCCAACAAGCGCTCTTTTATTGTCACTAGCTTGACATCTTCTAGCTTTTGTCTTAATTTTTTTCTCCCACCTGAATCAAAACAGCTAGCTTAGAACATTAATATGATCGTTGGCAACTTATTTGCAAAAATAAAATAAATTGTTTTGGTTTGTTAAAAAAATTTTTTTTTATGATCAATTGTGTCCCTAAATAAAATGCTAAAAGTTGGTGAACACCAAACTTATCTTTTATTGAGGGGACGGCTTAACAATGCAAACCGTTCTCACAATTGAAGCATTTTTAAAAAAAAAATTGATGTATGATCCCTTGTCTGTATGGTTTTGAGTCCATGATTGGAAAATGATCTTCTGAATATTGTTGCACATGCAGACACCAAACTTAGTGTTTGGTCACATGCTTTATCAAAAGAATTATGCATGTGTTCTAAGAATAATCCCCTTTTTTTTGAACAATGAACTTGGGTGTGCCTTAAGGTACACCAAACTTAGAAGTTTGCCATGTGCTTCAAAACGATGTATGCATTTACTAGGCATGAAAATTCAAAATCATATTCAGAGGAATCATAGCTTATTAAATGAAAGAGAAGACAGAAATCTTGAACCATGGGTTGCCTCCCATGAAGCGCTCTTTTATTGTCATTAGCTTGACATTGAACTCCCTTTAGGGTGGCTGATGTTGGTGATGTCTCAACTTGTCACCTCTCACTGTCAGCTTTCTCTGCGTGCCTTGATGCTCAATTTCCATATGCTCAAGAGAAAGTATTTGGTTGACAGTGTAATAATCTTCTGCTCCCTGCTGTTGATATACTAGTTGCACTTTATCACCTTTAGAAAATCCTTCAGTTGGGATTTTCTTGTTCTTCCACCCTTTGTGAGCCTTTTTCTTGCTCTTCATCTTTTTCTTTCTTGTTGATCTTTCTTTCTTGACAGTGACTTGAGTTGGGATACCTTCCTTCTTGTTTATCACCCCTGCTTCCTTTTGAATTCCTTTTTCTTCTTGCATGTGTTTGTTTTTCTGTTCTACTGCCTTGTCAGTTGATTGCCTTGGAAGGAGATCACCACTTATTTTGCTTGTTTCTTCATCCCTTTGTAATTCTGGAAAGACTTTCAGTATGATGCTCTCCTTATGCATCCTGAGGGTTAACTCTCTCTGCTCTATATCCACAATGGCTCTAGCAGTGGCCAGAAATGGTCGACCAAGTATTATGGAGTTACTTCCATTTTCTGAAGAATCCAGGATCACAAAATCTGCCGGATAGATGAACTTGCCAACCTTAACTAAAAGGTTCTCAATCAGCCCCTTAGGATATACTATTGATTGGTCCACCAATTCCAAGGACATCTGTGTTGGTTTCACCTCCTCTATGCCAAGCTTTTTCACTAGAGAATATGGGATTAGATTTATGCTTGCTCCTAGATCGCACATCCCTTTGTTAATGAATAGGTTTCCAATAGTGCATGGTAAGAAGAAACCTCCAGGGTCTTCAAGCTTGGGAGGGAGTCCCTTTTTAATGAGTGCACTGCATTCTTCACTGAGCATTACAGTCTCCTTTTCATTCCACTGTCTCTTCTTGTTAATGAGCTCCTTTAAGAACTTGGCATATAAAGGCATTTGCTCCAATGCTTCAGCTAAAGGTATGTTGATCTCCAACTTCTTAAAAGTCTCAAGAAATTTGTGGAAATGCTGATCCTTTGTTTCCTTGTGAAATCTCTGTGGATAAGGCAGTGGTGGTGTTAAGCTCTTCTCCACTTGATATTGTTTTGGAATTGCTTCTTCCAAGATTTGCTTTCCTTTCTTCAAATTCTGTGGCTTGTTGTCTTCCTCTGTGAGTTTTTCTGGAACATTCTTGGTTATCATGTCCTTGTTGATGGCTTCATCATTCTTTGTTGGCTCAGTGTCATTATGCTTGGTTGCCCCTTGGTTACCATCTGTTAACACTTTTCCACTTCTTAGTTGCACGACCTTGCATTCTTCCTTTGGGTTGGGAATGGTGTCACTAGGTAGTGAACTTGATGGTTTTTCAACAGAAATCTTCTTGGAGATTTGTCCAATCTGCCTCTCTAGGTTCTTCATGGAGGCTTCTTGGTTCTTTGTTGTCAATTCTTGGTTCTTCATCAGTTTCTCCATGAGCAGCTCTAGATTGGTGATTCTCTGTGAGTCTTGTGAGATGGGTTGATTTTGGGGTGTTGATGGATGATGATAGGTGTTTTGGTTAGTTGGGTGGTTATTGGGTGGGTATTGGTTAGAATTGGGGTAGTTGTTTTGTGGTTTTCTGTATGTATTTTGACTAGTGTTTGGCTGGGGGTTGTGGTTTGTGTTTTTCCAATTGTTCTGACTTGTGTTTCTTTGCCATGGTTGTTGGTTTTGATTATGGTTGTCTCCCCATCTGAGGTTGGGATGGTTCTTCCAAGATGGATTGTAAGTGTCACCATAGACTTCATTTGTTCCAGGATTTTGGTTGTGCATGTATTGGACTTGCTCTTGCTGTTGCTCTTCTTGAGTTTCTTCACTTTGCACCCAAGTGGTTGGAGGTTGGCTTGTGGTGCTCACTGCTGCCACTTGCAAGCCATCAATCCTTTTGGCCATTTGCTCAAATTGTTGTTGAATTTGCTGCTGCATCATCTTGTTCTGAGCCAGAATAGAATCAACTCCTTCTAACTCCATTACTCCTCTTCTCTGTGATGGTTGGCGTTGTCTTTGATGAGCAAAGAAATATTGGTTGTTGGCCACCATATCAATGAGGTTTTGAGCTTCCTTGTGGTCTTCATGAGTTGTAATGAGCCTCCGGCAGAGTGATCAAGAGCTTCTTGAGCTTTAAGAGTGAGTCCCTCATAGAAGTTCTGCAACTTGTCCCACTCAGTGAACATCTCTGGTGGACATTTCCTCAATAGAGCCTTATATCTTTCCCATGCTTCATATAAGTTTTCAGCCTCCAATTGAGTGAACGTTTGAACCTCAGTCTTCAACCTTAGGATTCTTTGAGGGGGATAAAATTTGGCAAGAAACTTGCTCACCAAGTCATCCCAAGTGTTGATGCTTTCTTTTGGAAAGGTCTCTAGCCATTGAGTAGCCTTATCTCTGAGAGAGAATGGGAAGAGCAGCAACTTGTAGCTATCAGGAGGTACACCATTGGTTTTCACCGTGTCACAGATTCTCAAGAAGGTAGACAGATGTTGATTTGGATCCTCCAAAGGCCCTCCTCCAAAAGAACAATTGTTTTGAACCAGAGTGATGAGTTGTGGCTTGAGTTCAAAATTGTTTGCATTGACATTAGGAGGAAGAATGCTACTTCCACAGTGCCTAGCATTTGCAAATGTGTATGAAGCCAAGACTCTTCGTTGTTGTTGGTTATTGTTGGCTTCTTCTCCTGGTTGATTGGTATCTCCTTCCATCTCTTGGAATTCCTCCTCAGATTCTTCTTCTCCAACAACGTTCTTCCCTCTTTTGGCTCTTCTTATCCTCCGAAGGGTTCTTTGGTCAATTTCAGAGAGGACAGGGGTAGATCTTCCTGTACCTGACATACAAACACACAACAATAAACACACAAACCCAGAAAGCTAATGAAACTTCAATCTATAGCTAGAATGAAGTTTTAGTTAGTTTAAGCAAAAATTCAAACAGTTAGTGTGTTAGTAAGAATTAGATTAACAGAAAAGAAAAAAAATGCTTAATCTAGACCTCCACTTCACTTAATCATTGTCAATCTATTTCAATCCCCGGCAACGGCGCCAAAAACTTGATGTGTGGAAAACGATCCAACACAAAACTCACCGGCAAGTGTACCGGGTCGCATCAAGTAATAATAACTCACATGAGTGAGGTCGATCCCACAGGGATTGAAGGATTGAGCAATTTTAGTTTAGTGGGTGGTTTAGTCAAGCGGATCAAGTGTTGATTGAGTGATTTGTGTTTAACAGGAAGTAAATGACAGTAAATGTAAAGGGAGAGGGGAATTTGCAGTAAATTAAAGAACAGGAAGGTAAAATGAACTGAATCTTAAAGAACAAGAAAGTAAATGACTGAAACTTAAAGTGCAAGAAATGTAAATTGCAGTAACTTAAATTGCAAGAAATATAAATTGCTTGAAAGTAAAAGGGAATTGAGGACAGGGATTGCAGAATTTAAACAAGAGAATGTGAATTGCAACAATTAAGAGAGCAGAAATTGAATTAGAAGCAATGAGAATTCAAACAGCGAGGAAATAAAGTGCAGCAGAGGTTCCCAGAAGAACCAAAAGTAAAATTGGGTCTCAGGTCTCAAGAGACTAGGTAGCAGAGCCTAGATCTCTATTTGCCTTCCTAGATCCAAGCTCACAAAGCAATTGACAAGAATTTAAAGAAGAAGCAGTAAAGGAAATTGAAATTGAATTGAATTGTGCAGAAAAGATTTGAAGAGAGTTTGAATGGGAATTAAGACAGAATTTCCTCAATTTCTCACACCCAAAACTCAAAACAAGAAAAAATAAACTGCTCTAGCAAGAATGAGGAAGAAGAGAGATCAACTCCCCTCCCCAATTCTCTGAAATCTCGGTGGAGTCACCAAGAGAAGTTGCAGAATTCAAAGCTCAAAGAGAGTGCAAAATTCGAAAGCAAAACTAAGAGTAAATCAAAAGGGTCAAAAGTAAAAGTCCTAATTACATCAAACTAACTCCTATTTATACACTTTCTATTCTTGGATATTGGGATTTGGATGGGCTTTTGAATTGGTGAAGAAATGAATTAAAATGGGGTTTTAATTTGAATTTTCGGCCCAAAATGGTGGTTCCCAGGAGGCTGCCCTGCCCTTGTGGAGGGCAGGGCAGAAAATTGATGCTTGGTGCGGAAGATTGGTGCGGCTGGTGCATGCTTGGTGCGCAAAACGCTGCCCCGCCCGCGCCAAGGGCAGGGCAGAAAAATATGGTGCTGCCAGGATCGGCCACGGTGCGCGCTTGGTGCTGCCAGGGTCGAGAGTGGTGCGCGTATGGTGCTGCCAGGGTCGAGAGTTGGTGCGCCAGAATTGTTTCCTGGTGCGCCACATACAAAATGCTGCCCTGCCCTCGAGGGCAGGGCAGTGTTTCCAAAATGCATTCCCGTGTTCGAACCTGGGCGGACGCACATGCTACATCATTTTCCTTGGTTTCTTGGCACGGCACTCAACTTTAGTTCCTTGCTTCTTCCTTGTTCCGTGTTCGATTCTTGTGGCATGCATGGGTGACATTTTTCCTTTGATTTTCTTCCTTGGTGAGCTCAATACTGCCCTTGTGGAGGGCAGGGCAACATTTTATTCCTCTTGGTTCCAAGGCACAAAATTGTGCTCTGCCCTTGGAGTGGGCAGGGCAGAGTTGCCTTCTCTTCTTGGTTCTCTTATGTTGCCCTCCTAGAGGGCAGTGTGCCCTTGTGGAGGGCAATGTTTGCCTCCCCCTTTGCATGCGGCACACTTCCTCTTGCTTTGACCACACTTTCCTTTCCTTGGGCTACACTTCTTAGGCCACGCTTTTCCTTTTCTTTTCTTTTCTTCACCTACAATAAACCAAAACAACCACTCCAAGTATCACTAAATTCAAGAGGCTTATAAATCAATTAAAATTCAATTAAAATTAGCTTAAACCTCATGATTTAACATTAATTTCATGGTGGTTGCTTGATTTAGAGAAGTTATGCATTTTCACTCCAAATCACTTACTTAGGATGCAAGAAAGTGCATAAATGCTAACAAAACAAGTGAAATTAGCTTGAAAAATGGGTATATAATGACTTGTCATCAGGCGTTCAACGCAAGTCTGCAGCATGTTTCTTGCGTTAAACTCCAGTTCCATGCTTGTTTCTGGCGTTTAACGCCAGCTTTCCTCAAGGTGCAATCCTGGCATTTAAACGCCAAAATGCTGCTTATTTCTGGCGTTCAACGCCAGAAAGATGCTCTGTTCTGTCATTGAACACCAGCCAGATGCTCCTTACTGGCGTTTAAACGCCAGTAAGCCCTTCCTCCAGGGTGTGCTGTTTCTTCTACTATTTTTGATTCTGTTTTTAATTTTTGTATTTATTTTGTGACTTGATAAACGGAATTTAGCAAGCCGAATTAGAATCCAAAGATGAATATGATCGTGAGTATAGTCTAATCGACACTTAAATTTCGTACCAAACAATCCTACAATCTATATCCGAGAGTACAAGTCTCCCGAGTCGTCCTCCCTTGGAATTGCCAAAGTGTGCATCTTATTGATTAGAAAGCTTTGTTGGATTTCTTTGAAGGTTTTAGCAAGGTAATATGAAACAAACAATCAATCATTAAAAGACTTGGCTTAGGGTTGGCATTAGAATTCCTATCCTTATAGTTTATTCAATGATGATGACAATTAGGCCTTACCTCATTTAGTTATCCCCTAAGTATATAGGAAAGTCAAATGAAGATAATCAACTTGAGTCACAAGTCCTAGCTTCACCTCATGAGAATCTAGCTTTAGTGCACTCCAAGTCAATTAGCAATTCCTAATTTCAACCAACAATTGACACAACTATTCAACTTCTTCTAATGGTTCAACCCTATGCCAAGTGAGATATTTCTACTCCATAACTAGTGTTGACATTTCATCAAACATGTAATGAGCAAGAAAGGAAGTCATAGTGGAATGATAAGAAAAGTGGAATTAAAAGTATTGCAACACAAGGATCTAACAACAAGTATCAAAGAGCAACAATGAAAATCAAATTCTCAAAGTATTGATGAAATCCAAAATTACAAAGTTGAATTCTAGATCTATGAGAATTGATCAATTACAACTACTACTTAAAATTAGAGAAGAAAACCTATGACATGAGCAAAGTGGAGTGAGAATTGTAATGGATCTCACCAAAAAGTGATTGAAAATTCAGAAATTGGATGAAGATGAACCCTAGTGAAAAGCTTGGAATCTCTCTCTTCTTCTCCCAAAAGTGTAACTAACTATCCCCCAAAATATCTCCAATCTAGAAAATAAACTAAAAGTGTCCTTAACTCTTGCTCCTTTGGTCTTCTTAAGCTTTTCCCGCCAAGCATTTCCCAAAAGTGGAATTCTTAACAGCCTCCACGCCTAAGTCATGTGACTTCTTAAAAAAATCATATTCGCAAATCGGCGCGCACGCGCAAGGTACGCGCGCGCGCCACCGAGGCGTCTTGTAATGCGCGCGGAGGCGTGATGTACGCGTGCACGCCCATGAAGATCATGGCTTAGCTGCTACTCAAGCCGACTCGTGGCTTGGCTCTTAGCTTCGGCTTCAAGTTGGTCTATCCACGTGGACGCGCCAAGTGCGCGCACGCGCCCATGCCAAGATTTCCAAGGCTTAATTCTCTTGCTCCCTTTCTTTGCTCCCATCCTCCTTCTCTCTTCCGGTCCATCCCTGCCCTATATTCTGGAACCACTTAACACACAAGTCACGGCATCGAATGGCATCAAGAGAAGATTAGAAATGTATCTATTTTAGTGCAAAATAAGCATGTTTTCATTTATGGGGCAAAACTAGGGAAGGAATGCAAAATCTTGTATTTTCATATAGAAAGTGTGTGGAATCATTGATAAAACCCCTGAAATCAGCACAAGATAAACCCTCAAAATGGGGTTTGTCAACCTCCCCACACTTAGATTCTAGCATGTCCTCATGCTTAGAGAATTGCAAAAGAAACACAGAAGACCGAGGGATTACAAAAGTATAAGACTCATGGAGTGCAACCTACTTATATGAATGCAACTATGACTTAGTGCTATCTCCTACTTGGTTAGGAACAAATCAACCTTCTCATGACATTTGCGAGCATACGGGGCACAATGGTGGTCAAGGTTTGGGACTTGCCAATTTTTTTAAGCATCAAACGCGGTGTATGCAACCTTGCATGAGGAATGCTCGTGAGAGCCGGGAATCAATGAATTGAGCATCGAACCCTCACCGGAAGTGTTTACACTCTAACCGCTCGGTGTTTGGGGTTGATTCACTCAGTTCTCCCCTAATCATGCTTTCCAAGATTTGTTTTCTTCTAACAATCAACAATTATTCAATGCATGCATACATATATCATGAGGTCTTTTCATAGGTTGTAATGGGGTTAGGGTTAAGGTAGGATGCATATTTGGTCAAGTGAGCTTAAAATTTGAATCTTTGATTAGCTTAAGCTTTCCCACCTAGCCTATGACATCCTATACAATTGAGTTCTAACCTAACTACCCATTTTTCACTTTTTCACATACTCATGCATTTTTCTTTCATTTCACAATGCTTATACATTGATTTTATTGAGTTATACTTTGCTTTGGGGCATTTTGTCCCCTTTTTTTTTTCTTCTTTTTTTTTCTTTTTTTTTCTTCTATATTTTTTTTTCTTTCTTTTCCATACTGTTTTTCTTTTTTTTTCTTTTTGTTTTTCTCATTTTTTTTATATACCAGAGCATCAATGCATAAGGTTTACAATTGATCAATACATGAGCATGTACCCATTTCCCAATATTTTAAATAAAAATACAAAAATGCCATTTTATTCCCCCAATGTCCCAAGGTTCCCACACTTGAATGATTCTCACACACTCTAGCCTAAGCCAATCAAAGATCCAAATAAAGGACATCCATTGTTTTTCGCTTTAAGGCTTGTAATGTGCTAAAATATGAATAAGTGGGTTAAGCGTAGGCTCAAATTGGCTAACAATGGAAGATAAAAGGTAAGGCTATTTGGGTAAGTGAGCTAATGAAATGATGGCCTCAATCATATAAATGCATGAATACACAAAATAGCGGACATAAAGAATCAAACAAATCAAGGATTACAATCATAGAAAGAGAATAATGCACACAAGAAGGGGAATAGGTGGTTATAAGATGTAACCACGCAATTAGGCTCAAAACTTACTAGCATGTGTTCTTAACTCAAAATCCATGTTCCAAAATATAATTCTTCATGCAAATTTGGCATCAAACTATTTAAAATTGGCAATGCCACGGTTGCCCCAAAGTATTGGTTTACTAAGAAAGAGTTTCATTGTTCCAACCAAGTGACTTATTATGCGAACGGTGCCAACTAAAACCTAATCATGCAGCCTATCCTAATTATAATGGGATGCAAGAAACAAGAATTTATTCGGGTGTTACCTACGGAGATCGGTCGGCCGACCTCCCCACACTTAAGACTTAGCACGGTCCTCCGTGCTATAGGTTAGGCGCAATGGGTGGTCGAGTCCCGAGTGTCCCTCATCTCCCATATCATCGGTATCCCCGCCTGAAGTTGCGGTGGATGTGGAGATATCTGGTTCCTCCATAGGTGGTGTGACTATGCTTAGAAGTCTCTTCATATGAGCATATCGGCGTTGGTTACGCCGCTCATAACGGTCCAATTTCTTGTGAAGGTCTTCAAGGCGTTGGGTGGCTGATTTTTGTGGTGTAGATGTTGTGGTAGTGTTGCGAGATGGTGTGGGTAGACCAATGTCCTTGGTGAATTCCGGAGGTTTGAGGCATCTCTTGGTCAAAATAACATCACCATCGACCGGAATTGAGGTTCTCCTATCTTTAGCCTCTCGGTTGACACCGGCTTTTGCAACTAATTCGGTCACCAAAGCGGGGAATGGTAGATTTCCTTTGGCATGAATGCGCCCCATGGATTGGCGGATGGCATGCGAAATGTCGACCGGTTTCTCGGTTAAGATGCACCATATCAATAGGGCAAGCTCGGCGGTAATGGATGACCCATGGGTGCTTGGGAGCACGTAGTGGGCTAGGATTTGGGCCCATGCCGTGGCTTCTTGAGTGAGGTGATGGACATCCAAACCCTTTGGTCTTTGCTTTATGGTTCCTCGAATCCAATATGCGTCGGGTAAAGCAATGACGCGGAGGATCGCGCCCCAATCGAATACACGGTCATCGCATGTAGCTAAGACCTCTTGGTAGGCGTCATATCCATCCGACGATTGCCCAATCCCAAGGACTTCCCTGATGGTTTCCACTGTGACTGACACTTGCTTTCGGCGCACAAATATTGATGTGAGAAGGGGTGAGTGGTAGTTGGAGTAGAATTCCACCACCCATGAGAGATTGGCATCCTTTGGTTGCCTCAAGAGGAACCTCCATTGCCTCCGGTCAATGTGTGGCATCATAATCGGATTAAGGTGAGCCGGGAGGACTAGAAGGGGCTCCGGGTGATAATTCCTTTCAATCATTCGTGAGTAAACAAGTTCGCAGTAGCGGTTGGGGAACTTGTTTGAATCCTTTGGAGGGTTGTCCTTCTCTAGAACATCAACGGGGCCCTTAGTCTTCTTCAAGAGTGGCCTAGCCGTTAAGTCTTGGTGCACTTTATTGGAAGTTGGCTTCTTGGGGGCTTTCCCTTTGTTCTTTTTGATGACCATCCTATGAGAACAAAGAAAGGGAAAACATCAAACCCAAATAAGTGGAAGTAAATGCGATTATGCAATGAAAGGTTATATGCCATAGAATATGGGTATCATTGTCACATGACAGCTGCAACATGTAACTAAGATAACATGAGAAGAGCAAGGCAAATCATTTTCATATGGTGCAAGGGTAATTTAAGCATGCAAGTAAGAAGCATGAGAAGCATATACCCTTAAGGACCACAAATGGAAAGCAAGTTAAGAAAATGTGAGTGAATGGATTGGAGAAAATGGGGATGTGCCCAAAAGTGATAAGTTGAGAGTCAATTTAGTCAAAGTGGGCTCAAAACTCAAGTATGCCTTTCGTCGAACACTTGGCGTGCATCCTTGTGTAGTGTGTGATTAGAAGATGGTGAAAGCAATGTAGCAATCCACAATCCAATATTAATGATTACAGTGCACAGTGATTGTAAGAAAAGCAGGCAACACAACTCATCTACTACTGCAAGTGAAGTTGAGACCCAAATGCCCATGAAGGGTTAAATGGAATCAGAGAAAAAAAACAAAAACATCCTAAAGAAGTAACTAAAATAAAAGAAGAAAGAAGGAAAGAAGCTAACTAAAAGAAGGTGAAACTAAATGAATAAGAATCAAAAGAGATGGTTGGAGTGAGAGGGTAGCTTAGTATAGTACCTTGTGAGATGGGGAAGAATATGGAAGAAGAGGTTGTAGAGTGGGTTGATGGAGAGTGGAGAGTTAATATGGGGCCATTGGTGGTAAGTGGTAGAAGATAGTGGAGAAGAGGGAATGGTGGAATGAGGATGAAGGGGTAAGTGTGCCCCTTTTCAAGTTGGATGTGTAGTAGAAGGTATGAGAAGAGGAAGGAAATGTGAAATGAGAGTGAAGGGGTGAGTGTGCCCCTTCTTAAGTTGGCACCGATCACCCGCGCGTGCGCGCACAGTGCGCGCTCGCGCAGGGAGGCGAGGTGGAATGGGGCGCGCGCGCGCACGTTGCGCGTGCGCGTCCATGCGCTTGGGCTGGCAGCACAAGAGTGGCATAGAGGTGGCATAACTCTCTGGACGCAGTACCAGAGGTTGGCTGCAAGGGTGTTGGCGCGCGCGCGCACAGTGCGCGTACGCGTCAACGTGGTTATGCCCCAGGCATGAGAAGGGCCTGGGGTGGGCCCAACTCTCTGTGGAGTGGCCCAGAGGGGAGTGCAGAATCAATGGGCGCGTGCGCGGCTAAGGTGCGCACGCGCACTTCGTGTTCGTAGTGCATGGACGCGTGCGCGCCAAGTGCGCGCACGCGTCAGAAGTGCTGGGCCGGTGGCTTAGTACGGGCCTAAGAGTGGCTTAACTCTCTGGAATATGTACCAGGAGTGTGAGAAGGCGATCGGTGCGGATGCGCATGCTGCGCTAGCGCGTCCATCTGCAGAATCTCTCAAGGGCGCGTACGCGTCATGTACGCGCACGCGCGAGTTTCCTGTGCTTCAGGCATGGTCTTGGCATGGTGTGGGCGCAACTCTCGGGTAAATGTATGGAGGGCTGTTTTTCTCAGTCCACGCGTCCGCGCACGGTGCGCGTCCGCGTGGATGATTGTCGAGTGCCTCAAGGGCGCGTACGCGCCAGGTGCGCGTGCGCGCAGAAAGGTGCCTTTTCCGAATTTGCATGTTTTTGCACCGCCTATAACATTTCAACCCCCCCATACAGCTACTTAAACACTATAGCATGGTATTTTACTTGATAAACTATCAATGAACTCAACAAATGAAGGAGAATCGAAATTGAAATCTAACTAACAAACATGAAGTCAAGTGGTTATGTACAAAGGAAGATCTTACCATGGTGGGGTGTCTCCCACCTAGCACTTTTGTTTAACGTCCTTAAGTTGGACTTTCAGTAGCTCAAAGTTCTTGTTCAAGAGTTGCATCCCTCAAGAGGAACACTTCAAATTCCTTAGAGTTCTTTCTTTGCTCACCATGATACAATTTGAGACGGTGCCCGTTTACCTTGAAAATGTCCGGGCTTGATGGGTGGCGCAAGTGGTAGACTCCATAAGGTTCTACCTTCTCCACTTGGTAGGGTCCATCCCACCTTGATCTAAGCTTTCCGGGTAGTAATCTCAACCTTGAATTGTAGAGAAGGACTAGTTCACCGGGTTGGAATTCTCTTCTCCTAATGTTCTTGTCATGAATGGCTTTCAACTTTTCTTTGTAAAGTCTAGAGTTCTCATAAGCTTCTAATCTCAAACATTCCAATTCCGCTAATTGAAGCTTTCTCTCTACTCCGGCCCTACCTAAGCTCATATTACATTCCTTTACGGCCCAATAAGCTTTGTGTTCAATCTCTACCGGTAAGTGACATGCTTTACCATATACAAGCTGAAAGGGGCTCATGCCAATAGGTGTCTTGTAAGCCGTTCGATAGGCCCACAGTGCATCGGAGAGTTTAGTGCTCCAATCCTTCCTATTTGGCTTCACAATCCTTTCCAACACATGTTTGATTTCCCGGTTAGAAACTTCGGCTTGGCCGTTTGTCTGAGGGTGGTAAGCCGTGGTGACTTTGTGTATGATGCCATATTTTCTCATGAGGCCGTCTATTTTTTTGTTGCAAAAGTGGGATCCTTGGTCACTTATGATTGCTCTTGGGGCGCCAAAGCGACAAATGATATTGTTCCTCACAAAGGAATAAACAACATTAGCATCATCCGTTCGGGTGGGGATTGCCTCCACCCATTTTGACACATAATCAACTGCTAACAAGATGTAGAGAAAGCCATTGGAATTTGGAAATGGTCCCATGAAGTCGATTCCCCATACGTCAAAGATTTCACAAAAAAGCATATTTTGTTGGGGAATTTCGTCCTTCTTGGAGATATCTCCAAACCGAATGCATTGCGGACAAGATTTGCAATAGAGAGAAGCATCTTTGAGAAGAGTTGGCCACCAAAATCCGCAATCAAGGACCTTTCTTGCCGTTCTTTGGGGGCCGTAGTGGCCACCTCCTTCGGAAGCATGGCAAGCGTCCAAGATTGCTTGGAATTCGGTTTGAGGTATGCACCGTCGCACTATTTGGTCCGCTCCACACCTCCACAAATATGGATCATCCCAAATATAGTATTTGGATTCGCTTTTCAGCTTATCCTTTTTGTGTTTGTTGAGATTGGGAGGGAAAGTGCGTGAAACCAAATAGTTTGCTATTGGGGCATACCAAGGAACTACTTCCGAGATTGCGTGTAAGGTATCTAAAGGGAAAGAGTCATTGATAGGAGTGGTGTCGCCTTTTGTGTGTTCGAGGCGACTTAAATGGTCCGCCACTAGGTTTTGAGAACCACTCCTATCTTTGATCTCCAAGTCAAATTCTTGTAACAAAAGAACCCAACGAATTAATCTCGGTTTCGATTCCTTTTTGGCCAACAAGTACTTTAGTGCCGCGTGATCCGAGTACACTACAACCTTGGAACCAAGAAGATAGGCTCGGAACTTGTCCAAAGCAAAAACAATAGCTAGGAATTCCTTTTCGGTGGTAGTGTAGTTGGATTGGGCTCCGTCTAGTGTTTTGGAAGCGTAAGCTATGACATAGGGAATCTTACCCTCGCGTTGTGCTAACGCGGCTCCTATCGCGTAATTCGAAGCATCACACATGATTTCAAATGGTTGAGTCCAATTTGGTCCTCGCACAATAGGGGCTTGTGTCAATGCTACTTTAAGTTTGTCATATGCTTCCATACATTCCTTGCTTAGCTCAAATTCCGTGTCCTTTTGTAGTAGGCGAGAAAGAGGTAAGGCCACCTTGCTAAAGTCTTTGATGAATCTCCGGTAGAATCCTGCATGTCCAAGAAAAGAACGGACTTCCCTCTCGGAGGAGGGGTAAGGTAAACTAGATATGACATTTATTTTTGCCGGATCTACGGAGATGCCTTCTTTTGAGACTATGTGTCCCAAAACAATACCTTGTTTGACCATGAAATGACATTTTTCAAAATTTAAGACAAGGTTTGTTTTGGTGCATCTCTCTAAGACTTTTTCAAGGTTACCTAAGCAATGCTCAAATGAATCACCGTACACACTAAAGTCGTCCATGAAAACTTCCATGGATTGCTCTAGAAAATCTGCAAATAAACTCATCATGCATCTTTGAAACGTTGCCGGTGCATTGCATAGGCCAAACGGCATACGCTTGTAAGCATACGTTCCAAAGGGGCAAGTAAATGTGGTTTTTTCGTGGTCCTCTAGAGCAATGTGTATTTGGAAGTAACCGGAGTAACCATCAAGAAAATAATAATATGATTTACCGGCTAATCGATCAAGCATCTGATCAATGAACGGTAGTGGAAAGTGATCCTTTCTTGTGGCCGCATTCAATCTTCGGTAGTCTATGCATACTCTCCAAGAATTTTGCACTCTTGTTGCTATAAGTTCACCACTTTCGTTCTTGATTGTTGTCACCCCGGATTTCTTGGGCACTACTTGGACCGGGCTTACCCATTCACTATCCGAGATAGGATAGATGATGTCCGCTTCAAGTAGCTTAGTGACTTCTTTCTTTACTACCTCAAGAATGGTTGGATTAAGTATCCTTTGAGGTTGTCGGACCGGTCTTGTTCCTTCCTCAAGAAATATGCGGTGCTCGCATACTTGTGGGCTTATTCCCACTAGATCCGCTAAACTCCATCCAATTGCCTTTTTGTTCTTCCTCAATACATCTAGCAATTTTTCTTCTTGTTGAAGAGTTAACTCTTATGCAATTATCACGGGGAGCTTTTGGGCTTCATCAAGGTATGAATACCTTAAGTGAGGTGGTAGTGGCTTCAATTCCATCTTTTTGTCATTCTTTGAAGTTTGAGTTTCCGGATGGTTTGTATGATGTGTGGTGTTTAGTTCGCTTGAACTTTCATTTGCTTCTTCAACCATGTACTTCTCATTTAACTTTGCAAGGTGCACTTCGGCAACCATGTTATCAATTGGGTCATACCGAAATAGAGAGTGATTCTCCGGTGGATGCTTCATTGCTTCTTCCAGGCTAAAAATCACAACTCTCCCATCTATTTCAAATGAGTAGGTCCCCGAGTAGGCATCTAGCTTGAATCTAGAAGTTCTCAAAAATGGTCTTCCAAGGAGGATAGATGATGCTCTCTCGGTTTCGCTTGATGGCATTTCAAGGACATAAAAGTCAATCGGAAACACCAATCCTTTTATATTCACCAATACGTCTTCCGCAACACCCATCACGGTTATTATGCTTTTATCCGCTAGGACAAATCTTGCCGTCGACCTTTTTAGTGGTGGCAACTTCAATACCCGGTAGACGGAGAGTGGCATGATGCTAACACATGCTCCTAGGTCACACATGCAATCTATAGATTGAACTCCATTAACGGTACAAGTGACCATACAAGGGCCCGGATCATCACACTTTTCGGGCAATGCTCCCATTAAAGCGGAAATAGAACTCCCCAATGGGATGGTTTCCAATTCAATAATCCTATCCTTGTTTATGCATAGATCTTTGAGAAATTTTGCATATTTAGGAACTTGATGGATAGCATCAAAGAGGGGGATGGTTACCTCAACTTTCTTGAACATTTCTACCATTTTGGGGTCGAGTTCCATGCGCTTTCTAGCTTTCTTTGCAAGTGTTAGAAATGGGAGTGGTTGAGCAATTTCTTCTTCCAATGTTCTCTTGGCCTTGGTTGTTTCCTTTGTTGGTTGGGCTTCATCCTCAACTATGACTTGTGGTGTCCCCTCTTCCACTATCTCTTCTATATCTATTTCCTCTTCCTCTTGGGTGGTTGTGATAGGATTTGAGTCCTTTTCTTCCTTCTCTTTTAGTTGTGTTCCGGATCTAAGGGTGATGGCATTGATGCCCCCCTTTGGATTTGGTTGGGGTTGAGAGGGAATGACACTTTGCATTGGGGGTTGAGAAGGAGGGTTTGATGGTGTATCCATGCGTGCAAGAAGAGCTTGTAGTGTAGAGGTGAGGCCGGTGAGACCGGAAGCAAGTGTGTTTTGTAGTTCCTTTTGGCCTTGGATAATGGTCCGGAGTGTTTCATCTTGGTTGGAGGGGGTGGTTGCATATGTGAGTTGGGGAGTTTGTGATTGATTGGGTGGTGGTCTTTGATGTGGTGGTTGGTATGTTTGGTAGTTTCTTTGTGGGTTTTGTTGGTTGTATGGTTGGTTTTGTGAGTTGTATGGCCGGTTTTGTGAGAAGTTTTGTGAGTTGTTGCCCCATCTTTGACCTCCTCCATTGTTGTTGTTATCCCTATTCCCTTGTTGATGATTTTCTCTCCAATTTTGATTATGGTATCCACTCCCTTGGTTGTAGCCTCCTCCTTGATAAGGGTGCCCTTGGTTTTGATTACCGCCTTGGTAGTACCCTTGATTGGGGCGGTCATAGAAATTATGGGTAGCCGCCAAGGTGTTATCTTCTTGAAGGCTTGGGCACTCATCCGTGTAGTGAGAGTAGCAAGAACAAATGCCACATACTTTTTGAGGGACCAATTGTTGGTTGTGTTGTTGAGGTGGTGGAGAGTGTTGTTGGTGTGATTGAGGTTGTTGTGATTGTTGTTGGTTCAATTGGAGATTCCTCAAGATGGATGTCATCTCATTCAAGGATTGAGTTAGAGCGGTGGTTTCACTACTAGTTGATACCTCATTCACGGTCCTTGGACGGTTGACTCTTCGCCTCATATGTTGATTGGATTCGGCTAAGTCAATGATAAGTTGCCATGCCTCCTCCGCTGTTTTATATTTGGACAAAGAACCATTGCTAGAGGTGTCCAAGAGAGTTCTATCTTGCTCTCGCATCCCTTGACATATGTATCCAAGCAATACTTGAGTATCGATCATGTGATTAGGGCATGCGTCTAGTAGCTTGCGAAACCGTTCCCAATACTTATAGAGTGGTTCCGTCTCACCTTGCACAATACAAGACATTTCCTTCCTTAGCCTATCCATCTTCTCTGGGGGCAAGAATTTATCCAAGAATCCTCTTCTAAGTAGGTCCCAATCGGAGGTGACTTCACTAGAGAGAGTGTAGAACCATTCTTTAGCCTTGTCCTCAAAAGAGAAAGGGAAAGCAAACAACCATATAACAACTTCATCGGATCCTTCCCGTCTAGTAGTTGAGCATATGCGATGGAAGTCCTTGAGATGTCGAATAGGGTCTTGTGCGGGAAGTCCGTGAAACTTAGGTAATAGGTTGATCAAAGCGGTCTTCAATTCAAAGTTTGCATTCAAGTTGGGGTGAGTTACATGAAGGGGTTGAAGGACATAATCCGGTGCACCCGCTTCCTTGATGGTAACTCTCCTCGGAGCATCCATGGTATTAGTACCTAAAACAAAAGAAGAATTGTTAGTGATATTGATGGGAGTATGACTAACGCCTTCTTTGAGTGACGGTTCAATGTTCACTTTCAGTAAGGTGGTTGAGGTGGTGAAAACCTCTTCACCTTTTCCAAACTTTAGCCGTCCCCGAGCTTGTCTAATATGAAACAAAGTTCATTCTATTTCCGGATCAAAAGGGACTAAGCTCGGATTCGGTTGTGAACGCGTCATGCAATGAAGGGGAAATGAAATTCATGGTAATGATGAGGGGTTAGTCACTTGAACAATTTACAATAAAATGCAACTATGTACATATATACACGCTTAATCCAAACAATAACATGGAACATTAAGCAAGTTCCCCGGCAACGGCGCCATTTTGATAAACAGAATTTAGCATGCCGAATTAGAATCCAAAGATGAATATGATCGTGAGTATAGTCTAATCGACACTTAAATTTCGTACCAAACAATCCTACAATCTATATCCGAGAGTACAAGTCTCCCGAGTCGTCCTCCCTTGGAATTGCCAAAGTGTGCATCTTATTGATTAGAAAGCTTTGTTGGATTTCTTTGAAAGTTTTAGCAAGGTAATATGAAACAAACAATCAATCATTAAAAGACTTGGCTTAGGGTTGGCATTAGAATTCCTATCCTTATAGTTTATTCAATGAGGATGACAATTAGGCCTTACCTTATTTAGTTATCCCCTAAGTATATAGGAAAGTCAAATGAAGATAATCAACTTGAGTCACAAGTCCTAGCTTCACCTCATGAGAATCTAGCTTTAGTGCACTCCAAGTCAATTAGCAATTCCTAATTTCAACCAACAATTGACACAACTATTCAACTTCTTCTAATGGTTCAATCCTATGCCAAGTGAGATATTTCTACTCCATAACTAGTGTTGACATTTCATCAAACATGTAATGAGCAAGAAAGGAAGTCATAGTGGAATGATAAGAAAAGTGGAATTAAAAGTATTGCAACACAAGGATCTAACAAGTATCAAAGAGCAACAATGAAAATCAAATTCTCAAAGTATTGATGAAATCCAAAATTACAAAGTTGAATTCTAGATCTATGAGAATTGATCAATTACAACTACTACTTGAAATTAGAGAAGAAAACCTATGACATGAGCAAAGTGGAGTGAGAATTGTAATGGATCTCACCAAAAAGTGATTGAAAATTCAGAAATTGGATGAAGATGAACCCTAGTGAAAAGCTTGGAATCTCTCTCTTCTTCTCCCAAAAGTGTAACTAACTATCCCCCAAAATATCTCCAATCTAGAAAATGAACTAAAAGTGTCCTTAACCCTTGCTCCTTTGGTCTTCTTAAGCTTTTCCCGCCAAGCATTTCCCAAAAGTGGAATTCTTAACAGCCTCCACGCCTAAGTCACGTGACTTCTTAAAAAAATCATATTCGCAAATCGGCGCGCACGCGCAAGGTAAGCGCGCGCGCCACCGAGGCGTCTTGTAATGCACGCGGAGGCGTGATGTACGCGTGCGCGCCCATGAAGATCATGGCTTAGCTGCTACTCAAGCCGGCTCGTGGCTTGGCTCTTGGCTTTGGCTTCAAGTTGGTCTATCCACGCGGACGCGCCAAGTGCGCGCACGCGCCCATGCCAAGATTTCCAAGGCTTAATTCTCTTGCTCCCTTTCTTCGCTCCCATCCTCCTTCTCTCTTCCGGTCCATCCCTGCCCTATATTCTGGAACCACTTAACACACAAGTCACGGCATCGAATGGCATCAAGAGAAGATTAGAAATGTATCTATTTTAGTGCAAAATAAGCATGTTTTCATTTATGGGGCAAAACTAGGGAAGGAATGCAAAATCTTGTATTTTCATATAGAAAGTGTGTGGAATCATTGATAAAACCCCTGAAATCAGCACAAGATAAACCCTCAAAATGGGGTTTGTCATGACTCCAGATGATCATGAACCTAATAAAACATAAAAGAATAATAAAATAAAAATAAAATTAGATAAATAAAAATTGGGTTGCCTCCCAATAAGCGCACCTTTAATGTCACTAGCTTGACAGTGGGCTCTCATGGAGCCTCACAGGTGATCAGGTCAATGTTGTAGACTCCCAACACCAAACTTAGAGTTTAAATGTCGGGGTTCAACACCAAACTTAGAGTTTGGTTGTGGCCTCCCAACACCAAACTTAGAGTTTGATTGTGGTGGCTTTGTTTGACTTTGTATTGAGAGAAGCTTTTCATGCTTCCTCTCCATGGTTATAAAAGAGTATCCTTGAGCTTTAAACACAAGGTAGTCACCATTCAATTGAAGGACTAGCTCTCCTCTGTCAACATCAATCACAGCTCCTGCTGTGGCTAGGAAGGGTCTTCCAAGGATGATGCATTCATCCTCCTCCTTCCTAGTGTCTAAGATTATAAAATCAGCATGGATGTAAAGGCCTTTAACCTTTACTAACACATCCTCTACTAATCCATAAGCTTGTCTTTCTGATCTGTCTGCCATCTCTAATGAGAATATGGCAGGCTATACCTCAATGATCTCCAGCTTCTCCATTACAGAGAGTGGCATAAGATTTATGCCTGACCCTAGGTCACACAGAGCCTTCTCAAAGGTCATGGTGCCCATGGTACATGGTATTAAGAATTTACCAGGATCTTGTCTCTTTTGAGGTAGAGTTTGCTGAACCCAAGTATCTAGTTCACTAATGAGCAATGGAGCTTCACCTTCCCAAGTCTCATTACCAAACAACTTGGCATTCAATTTCATGATGGCTCCTAGATATTGAGCAACTTGCTTTCCAGTTGCATCTTCATCCTCTTCAGAGGAAGAATAGTTTTCAGAGCTCATGAATGGCAGAAGGAGGTTTAATAGGATCTCTATGGTTTTTATATGAGCCTCAGATTCCTTTAGGTCCTCAATAGGGAACTCCTTCTTGCTTGAGAGACGTCCCATGAGGTCTTCCTCATTGGGATTCACATCCTCCCCTTCCTCTCTAGGTTCGGCCATTTTGATTATGTCAATGGCCTTGCACTCTCTTTTTGGATTCTCTTTAGTATTGCTTGGGAGAGTACTAGGAGGAGTTTCAGTGATTTTCTTACTCAGTTGGCCCACTTGTACCTCCATATTTCTAATGGAGGACCTTGTTTCACTCATGAAACTTAAAGTGGCCTTAGACAGATCAGAGACTATGTTTGCTAAGCTAGAGGGGCTCTGTTCAGAATTCTCTGTCTGTTGTTGAGAAGATGATGGAAAAGGCTTGCTATTGCTAAGCCTGTTTCTTCCACCATTATTAAAGCCTTGTTGAGGCCTTTGTTGATCCTTCCATGAGAAATTTGGATGATTTCTCCATGAGAAATTATAGGTGTTTCCATAGGATTCACCCATGTAATTTACCTCTGCCATTGCAGGGTTCTCATGATCATAAGCTTCTTCTTCAGAAGATGCTTCTTTAGTACCATTGGATGCATTTTGCCATCCATTCAGACTTTGAGAAATCATGTTGACTTGCTGAGTCAATATTTTGTTCTAAGCCAATATGGCATTCAGAGCATCAATCTCAAAAACTCCCTTCCTCTGAGGCGTCCTATTATTCACAGAATTCCTCTCAGAAGTATACATGAATTGATTATTTGCAACCATGTCAATAAGTTCTTGAGCTTCTGCAGGCGTTTTCTTTAGGTGAATGGATCCACCTGCAGAATGGTCCAATGACATCTTAGAAAATTCAGATAGACCAAATAGAATATATCCAGAATGGTCCACTCTAAAAGCATGTCAGAAGGACACCTTTTGGTCATCTGCTTGTATCTTTCCCAAGCTTCATAGAGGAATTCACTATCTTTCTGTTTAAAGGTCTGAACATCCACTCTAAGCTTGCTCAGTTTTTGAGGAGGAAAGAACTTTACCAAGAAGGCCGTGACCAGCTTATTCCAAGAGTCCAGGCTATCTTTAGGTTGTGAGTCCAACCATGTTCTAGCTCTGTCTCTTACAGCAAAAGGGAAAAGCATGAGCCTGTAGACTTCAGGATCTACACCATTAGTCTTAACAGTCTCACAGATCTTCAAGAACTCAGTTAAAAACTGGTAGGGATCTTCTGATGGAAGTCCATGGAACTTGCAGTTCTGTTGCAATAGAGCAACTAGTTGAGGTTTCAGCTCAAAATTGTTTGCTCCAATGGCAGGGATTGAAATGCTTCTTCCATTAAATTTGGAAGTAGGTGTAGTATAGTCACCAAGCATCCTCATTGCATTATTATTTTTGGCTGCCATCTTCTCTTCTTTTTCGAAAATTTTTGTAAGGTTGTCTCTGGATTGTTGTAATTTAGCTTCTCTTAGTTTCCTCTTCAGAGTCCTTTCAGGTTCAGGATCTGATTTAACAAGAATATTCTTGTCCTTGCTCTTGCTCATATGAAAAAGAAGGGAACAGAAAATAATAATAGGGATCCCCTTTACCACAGTAAAAATATTCTTTTATGTTAGTAGAAGAAGAAAAGAATAGAAGAAGGAAAAGAGTTAAGAATCCAAACACAAGGGGGAAGATAGTAGGTTTGAATTCTTGAGTAGAAGAGAAGTGTTAGTAGATAAATAAATAGAAGGAGATGAAAGAGGGAGAATTTCGAAAATTAATTTTGAAAAAGGGTTAGTGATTTTCGAAAATTAAGAGAAGAAATAAAATTAAAATTAAAATTTAAAACAATTAGTTAATTAAAAAGAATTTTGAAAAAGGAGTGAGGAATTTTCGAAAATTAGAGAGAGAAGAGTAGTTAGGTGGTTTTGAAAAAGATAAGAAATAGTAAAACAAACAAAAAATCAATTAGTTAGTTGAAAAAGATTTGAAATTCAATTTTTTGAAAAGATATGAGGTTAGAAAGGATTTTTGAAATCAATTTTGAAAAAGATATGATTTGAAAAAAAAAAAGATATTTTTAAAAGATATGATTGAAAATGATATTTTGAAAAAGATTTAATTTCAAAATTTAAAATTGATTACTTGACTAACAAGAAACTAAAAGATATGACTCTAGAATTTAAAGATTGAACCTTTCTTAACAAGCAAGTAACAAACTTCAAATTTTTGAATCAATCACATTAATTGTTAGTAAAGTTTTCGAAATTTTGAAATAAAGATAAGAAAAAGATTTTGAAAATCAAAGTTGAAAATTTTCAAAAATAAATAAAAAATGAAAAAATTTTTGATTTTTGAAAAAGTTTTGAAAAGATAAGATTTTTAAAATTGAAAATTTGACTTGACTTATAAGAAATAGCTAAGTTTTAAAAATTTTTTACTAAGTCAACTCAAATTTTCGAAAATTATGAGCAAAATAAGGAAAAGATATTTTTTTTTTTGAATTTTTAATGATGAGAGAGAAAAACACAAGAATGACCCAAAATATGAAAATTTTGGATCAAAACACTTAATGCATGTAAGAACACTTTGAATGCCAAGAGGAACATCAAGAACATATTTTTGAAAAAATTTTCAAGAAAAGAAAATATGCAAGACACCAAACTTAGAAATTTTTCATGTTTAGACACTATGAATGCAAAAATGCATATGAAAAACACCATACAACACAAAACAATAAAATATGAAGATCAAACAAGAAAATTCATCAAGAACAACTTGAAGATCATGAAAAATATAATGCATGAATTTTTGAAAAATGCAAGAAAAAGATGAACATGCAATTGACACCAAACTTAAACATGACACAAGACTTAAACAAGAAACAAAATATTTTTGGTTTTTATGATTTTATTGATTTTTTTGTATTTTATTTTAATTTTTTCGAAAACATATAGGAAAAATAAAATAAGAAATTCAAAAATTTTTAATAAGAATTCCAGGAATCTTTGCAATGTTAGCCTAAAACTCCGATCCAGGAATTAGACATGGCTTAATAGCCAGCCAAGCCTTTTGTGAAAGCTTCTGTCCAAAACACTAGACATGGCCAATGGCCAGCCAAGCTTTAGCATATAAATCAGACATACAACAGCTGATACTTCATTCAACTTCATATACTGATAAGGGGAAGCCTCAATCCAATTGAGTTAGACATGGCTTTTCAGCCAGCCAAGCTTCAACATGCTTCATGAAACACTAGAACTCATTCTTAAAAATTTAGAATAATTTTTTGAAAACAGAAGTAAAAAAAAATTTTGAAAGATTTTTGAAAAATTTTTGAAAATAAAACAAAAAGAAAATTACCTAATCTGAGCAACAAGATGAACCGTCAGTTGTCCAAACTCAAACATTCCCCGGCAACGGCGCCAAAAACTTAGTGAACGAAATTGTGATCTCTAATAATGGCATTCAACTTGGTATGCCCATCTACTAACTCAGAACTTTCTTCACAACTTCGCACAACTAACCAGCAAGTGCACTGGGTCATCCAAGTAATAAACCTTACGTGAGTAAGGGTCGATCCCACAGAGATTGTTGGTATGAAGCAAGCTATGGTCATCTTGTAATTCTCAGTTAGGCGAATAATAAATGGTTATGGAGTTTTCGAATAATAATAATAAATAAACAGAAAATAAAGATAGAAATACTTATGTAAATCATTGGTAAGAATTTCAGATAAGTATATGGAGATGCTGTGTTCCTTTTAGATCTCTGCAACATACTGCTTTCATACTTTCAATCTTTCTTACTCCTTTCCATGGCAAGCTGTATATATGGCATCACCGTTGTCAATGGCTACATCCCATTCGCTCAGTGAAAATGGTCCAAATGCTCTGTCACAGCACGACTAATCATCTGTCGGTTCTCGATCATGTCGGAATAGAATCTATTGATTCTTTTGCGTTTGTCATCACGCCCAACAATCGCGAGTTTGAAGCTCGTCACGGCCATTCAATCCTTGAATCCTACTCGAAATACCACAGACAAGGTTTAGACTTTCCGGATCCTCAAGAGTGGCCGCCAATAATTCTAGCTTATACCACGAAGATTCTGATTAGAAACCCAAGAGATACTCGCTCTTTCTAAGGTAGAACGGAAGTGGTTGTCAGTCACGCGTTCATAGGTGAGAATGATGATGAGTGTCACAGATCATCACATTCATCATGTTGAAGTGCAACGAATATCTTAGACAAGAATAAGCTGAATTGAATAGAAAATTGTAGTAATTGCATTAAAACTCGAGGTACAGCAGAGCTCCACACCCTTAATCTATGGTGTGCAGAAACTCCACCATTGAAAATACATAAGTGATGAAGGTCCAGGCATGGCCGAGAGGCCAGCCTCCAAAACGTGATCAAAGGATCCAAAATACAATCCAGAGATTATCCAAAGACGTCTAATACAATAGTAAAATGTCCTATTTATACTAGACTAGCTACTAGGGTTTACAGAATTAAGTAATTAATGCAGAAATCCACTTTCGGGGCCCACTTGGTATGTGCTTGGGCTGAGCTTGAGCTTTACACGTGCAGAGGCTTCTTTTGGAGTTAAACGCCAAGTTGTAACGTGTTTTTGGCGTTTGACTCCAGAATGCAGCATGGAACTGGCGTTGAGCGCCAGTTTGTGTCGTCTAATCTCGAATAAAGTATGAACTATTATATATTGCTGGAAAGATCTGGATGTCTTCCTTCCAACGCCATTGAGAGCGCACCATTTGGAGTTCTGTAGCTCCAGAAAATCCATTTCGAGTGCAAGGAGGTCAGAATCCAACAGCATCAGCAGTCCTTTGTCAGCCTTCTTATCAGAGTTTTGCTCAAGTCCCTCAATTTCAGCCAGAAAATACCTGAAATCACAAAAAAACACACAAACTCATAGTAAAGTCTAGAATTGTGAATTTAGTATAAATACCAATGAAAACATCCCTAAAAGTAGCTAGATCTTACTAAAAACTACCTAAAAACAATACCAAAAAGCGTATAAATTATCCGCTCATCAGATGGTTAGTGAGGTAAGGGTAAAATAGTCAAAAATGATTATTTTATTTACATTTTTATTATTTTACATATTTTCATAGCACATTTAAGATAATAAGAAAATACACAATATTTTTGGTACACATCTAAAATTCGTTCAAATTTGTGCTTATATTTTTCTTAACCTAAATATTCTTCTAACACATCCAAAATAATAAGATAACACACAAAATACTTTTAGTACACTGAAGCCTGATACACTTAACACACGGATCACGGCATCGAATGGTATAAAGGAGAATTAAAATATGTCATTAAAAGATCTCTAGGAAGCAAGTTTTCAACCATAGAACTAAACTAGGAAGGAATTGTAAAATCATGCAATTATATAAATAAGTGGGCAAGAATTTGATAAAAATCACTCAATTAAACACAATATAAACCATAAAATGGTGGTTTATCATACACATCCAAATTTTGTTCAAGTTTGTGCTTATATTTTCTCAACATAAATATTTGAGTAAAGTGGCAATTAGATCCTCAAAGATGTTGATCTTGGATGAATTAGTCCTTGAAAAAAAAGTGCCAATTAAGTCTTCCAAGATAGTAAACAGCGGACATGTATGTCCTTCTGTCAATAAATAGTGCGAAATAAAACGGAATTGTCCACGTATTTTGGTTTTTACAGTGGTGCATGTCTCGTTACTGTCATATCAGCAGGAAAACGATATAGTTTTGGACAGTAAAACATTTATTGTCTTTTGAGTTTTCATATACCTTTTATCAGCTGCTCTTTATTTATGACAAATTATATCAAAACAAGTGAAGTTTCGCTCTAAAAGTTGTTATCTACATGACTATCTTTAATAGATAGACACGTCAGAGTAATTAATAGTACATATATGCATCACCGTTAAGTTTTAGTCAATGCATTGATAGAAGGACATCATGTGTCCACCGTTTGCTATCCAGGAGGATCAAATTGGTAATTTTTTAGGGACTAATTAGTCTAAAGTCAAAATTTTCAAGGACATAATTATCACTTTACTCTTAATATTTTTTAATACATCTAAAATTACAAGATTGCTCATTAAATAATTTCGTAACACATCCGAAGCTCATCCAAAAATAATTGTGTTTATTATCCTTGTTAAATAATTAAAAACCGAACTTAGAAAAAAAAATTTGATTTTGATAGTATTATTTTAATTTTAATTTGGTTAGAATTAAATTTTGGTTTGTTATTTTTGTTTTATTAGGTTTAAATTTAAATTTAAATATTCTAACTTTAAGGAGAAATGATTTTGAAATTTAAATACATGAGAGAGAAGATTTGAGATATAATATCTAAAAATATTTATTATAATTATTTTATTAAATTTTAATAGATAATGACTGAATAAAGGATAAATTTTGATGGATATCTAGTTGTATCGATTTTGTAAAAATATTTTATTTTCAAAGCAAAATTTTCTAGAAAAAAATTAATTTTCTTATTTTAATTTTTTTTTTGAAAAAATCAATTCATTATGACAAATTGTAATTTTACTTGCAAAAGTTGACTTATACTGAATTCAATTAAAAAATGATAAAGGTTCAAGTCTAAAACTATTCCTAATATAGTTATTGTTTCGGTCTTTCATATTCAACTAAAGAGTCCAAGATGTTGACGCTTTGTAGGTCCAAATAAGCTTTGTTTCTTGAAGTGTGGGGAGTTACCCCACGTTAAAGTAGTGGCTGAGCTGTGGTTAGTCGCCGAGGTAATACTTGACGTGCCGTTACTTTCCATACAAGTCGGGTCAAACACAATTCATGGAGCCCATGCCCCAAACAGATTTAACGGTCTGACCCGTGTGCCTTTTGGTCATCTTTGAATAGATTCGCTGATCTTATGGGCTTTTGGTGGAGGTGGATAGTTTATTTGGACCCTTACTTGTCTTTGGACAAGGATATGAATAATGTCTCTGATGAGCAGATAATTTATACATTTGTTGGCATTATTTTTAGGTAGTTTTTAGTATATTTTAGTTACTTTTCATTATATTTTTATTAGTTTTTATCAAAAATTACATTTCTAGACTTTACTATGAGTTGGTGTATTTTTCTGTGATTTCAGGTATTTTTTGGCTGAAATTGAGGGATTTGAGCAAAAATCTGATTCAGAAGCTGAGAAAGGACTGCAGATGCTGTTGGATTTTGACCCTCCTGCACTCGAAGTGAATTTTCTGGAGCTACAGAAACCCAATTGGCGCGCTCTTAATTGCGTTGGAAAGTAAACATCTTGGGCTTTCTAGCAATATATAATAGTTCATACTTTGTCCGAGAATTGATGGCCCAAACTGGTGTTAAACGCCAGCCAGAGACCCATCTCTAGCTTAAAACGCTAGAACTGGCACACTTCTTGGCGTTAAACGCCCATTTTGGCACTGATGGTGGCGTTTAACTCCAATTTGAGGCATATGCACGTGGAAGCTTGAAAGCTGATGCAGGTGGAAACTGTCTCTCAACAAATTTCCTTCGGCAAGTGTACCGAATTTGTCGTCAAGTAAAAACTCATAATAGAGTGAGGTCGAATCCCACAGGGATTGATTGATCAAGCAACTTTAATTAGAAGAATGTTCTAGTTGAGCGAATTCAGAATTTGGATTGAGATTTGCAGAAAATAAAATGGCTGGAATGTAAATGACAGAAAAAGTAAATGCTAGAATTAAAGGGCTGAAAGTAAATGACTGAAAGTAAATTGCAGAATTGTAAATGGGAATGGGGTGTTTGCTCATGAAAGTAAAAGCAGAAATTAAAGAGAATGGGTGAGATCAGAATTGGGGAGTTCATTGGGCGCAGGAGATGTTGCAATTCTCCGGATCAAGTTCATTTTCATCTCTTCCTCAATCAATGCACTCATTGATCTCCTTGGCAATCTTAAGTGATTGAATTACAATTTCTTGCAATTCAATCTCTCAAATCTTGATCAATAGCCAATTCCTTGGTCAATTGCTCATGAGAAGAGATGAAGTGTGGTCACTGATTATACCACATGCATTTCCCAAATCAAGTGTTGAGAGGATTATAGTCACATATCCATCCAAACCCAATTTGGTCCAGCATGAGAAAGCATTTCTAGCTTGATCTCTTCATTCCTCTTTCAAGGCTCAGAAGAGATCCAAGTTTGAATAGCTTCTTTTCCAAGATAACTACCCAATGGGATGAAGATCGAAAGCTTTCAAGTAAAATCAAGAGAGAAGATAGAAGAAGAATAATGAAAACTAGTATTGATCCATCAAATTACAACAGAGCTCCCTAACCCAATGAAAGGGGTTTAGTTGTTCATAGCTCTAGAAAATGAAAACAAAGATGGAGAATACATCATGGAACTAGAGGAGCAGAGAAAGTAAAAATACAAAGAGTAGTTTTCCCAACTTTCTGAACTCCCAAATAATTTAAAGCTACTCCTATATATACTACTCTTCTCAGCTTCTAGTTGGCTCTTCAAGTCATGGGCCTTTGGATCTTGAGTTTGAAGCAGTTCTCTTCTTCATTTGGGCTTGGCTTTACTTGCAGAGAGAAAGTGTGAAGTGGGCAGAGACTTTAGCTCAGGACGTTAGGGGTATTAACGTTTAGTGAAAGTATGAGTTCGAGAACGTTAGTGACACTCAACATTGTCACTAACGTTCCAATGTACCCCTTTGCCTCACGTTAGAGCCCACGTTAACTAGGTTAACGTGGCTTTTAACGTGGCCTTGCCAACCTTCGAGAACGTTAGTGACACTTAACATTGTCACTAACGTTCCAATGTGCCCCTATGTCTCACGTTAGAGTCCCACGTTAACGAAGTTAACGTGGCTTCTAACGTGGCCATTCTTAGCCATCCCCAACGTTAGTGACAATGTTGAGTGTCACTAACATTGGCTCATCATTCACTCATCAACGTTAGCTTCCACGTTAACTAAGTTAACGTGGAAGTTAACGTGGCTCCTTGGGGGTTTTGTGGTTGCTTCCAACGTTAGTGACAATGTTGGGTGTCACTAACGTTGTCGACCACCCTTGCCTCTTATGTTAGCTCCCACGTTAACCAAGTTAACGTGGTACATTGCACCTTAGGCCAACGTTAGTGACAATGTTGAGTGTCACTAACGTTGGCTTCCTTTCCCCTTTTAACGTTAGAGGCCACGTTAACTAAGTTAACGTGGACTCTAACGTGGCCACTTGTGATCATTGGCCAACGTTAGTGATAATGTTAAGTGTCACTAACATTGGCTCAACGTCCCTTCTTCACGTTAGAGTTCACGTTAACTTAGTTAACGTGACTCTTAACGTGGGCAATGATGGCTTCGAGAGCGTTATTGGCAATCACTTTTCTCATTAACTTTGCAAGTTACCTCCCATTCCACGTTAGTGGTAACGTTAATTAGATTAACGTGACTGCTAAGTGGTTCTTCCTTGCTTCCTTTGGTCCTGAAATCAAGCAATAGAGTGCATCAAAGTTCTAATCCAAGTCATGGGTAATGCAATATACAATTTGTCACTAAACTCATGCAAGATCCTCATGAAATCATGTAAAATGCACAATGTATGCTTGAATCAATGTATAAGTGAATATCCACCCAAAACTAGCTTATTTCCTAAGGAAATGCATGAAACTATCCTAAAAACAGTAAAGAAAAGGTCAGTGAAACTGGCCAAGATGCCCTGGCATCACAACACCAAACTTAAAGCTTGCTTGTCCCTAAGCAAGTACTGGAACAAGAGAATGATGAATGGAATGCCAAGAGAAATGAGTCATTCTTGTGGAAGTCATGTCACTGATTTTATGGTGGTTTCATGCATAGCAACTTAGGTTCATTCCATTACTGGCTTTCAGACCTTTATCATGTCCTAAAAACACTGGTTTTGCTTACATCCCATGAGACTTTTATTGATCCTTTTATTGTTATTCCAGGGCTTTTTTGTGTTTTCCAAGCTAAGTGCTCTGTAAGGGGGCAACTCTTTAAGATAAGCTTTCAGCCAACACTCCCGAACCAGTTGGTCCAAGGTGCTAGGTGTTGAGACACCCCTAAGGACTTACTCCCTCAAGTCTCTCCCCCATACTTACACACCACAGGCATCTGGTTCATTTATTTTCCTTCTTGAGAACTTGGTGTCCAGCACCTCTTTGGGTTACTAAATGCTCTGTAGTGAGGGTTACTCTTGATAGTGGACTTTCAGCTGATAATCCCGAGTTAGTTAACCCAAGTTACCAAGTGATAAGGCACCCCTAAGAGCTTATTCATCCAAGTAAATCCCTCACATGCCTCAAGATTAAAACCATTGGTGCCTAGCTTTATTGCTTACTCTTTTTTCTTTTGTTTTTCACTTTAAGTGTTCTTTCTCTTTCTCTTATTAGGATCTTGTTATTTACTTAGTCTCATGGGTATATTCAAAGCAAAGTACTCAGGACAGATAGTTGTCTTTCCACCTTATGGTTGAACCAACTTAGCTAACTTATGATCACACCAAAAACTCAGAAAAATTACTCCATATCATGAACTCCACTCTGGTCTTTTGAAACATAAATATTCTCTTCTTCATTTGATTTAAAAGACAAGCATACAATAAGTAATGGTATGATGCAGTGACACTTAAACCATAAATCATAGACCTAAGCAATAAAACTTAAAATGCAGAATTGAAAAGGTTCAAACTAATCATGGAAGCATGTTCTATTTCATACAAGATCTTCCTTATTTCAAAATGGAAAAAGAGAGACCAAAGAAGGAGCTCCACCACCTTTTATTCTTGTGGCCGTCCATGCTCTTTTCATCATACGGGTGTTGCTCCATGGGTTCCTTTCCCTTCCTTCTTTTAGAACTTGAAGAGGCCATGAACGAGAGTTAATATGTGAAGGTGGTAAGGTTTTGGAGACTTTTGGTTGTTTAGGGTTTTATTGCAATGAAGAGAGTGAGGGGGAAATGTTTGTATTGTGAGAGGGAGTGTCTTGTGCCGAAATAAAGAGTTGTGAAGAGTGGGTTATGACATTGAAGGTGGGCACGGAATAAGGATTATTTATATATGGAAGTTGTGAGAGAATGGAGGGTGTGGATTGATAGAGGGGTTACTTGATGGACGGTTGGGGTTATTGGTGGACGAAATTGTATCTCTTTATAGAATATGATAATAGAATATGGTCCAAGATCAACTTCGTTCAACTGACCAGCAAGTGTACTGGGTCGTCCAAGTAATACCTTACGTGAGTAAGGGTCGAATCCACAGAGATTATTGGTTTGAAGCAATCAATGTTATTTTATTAATCTTAGTTAGGATGTCAACAAGGATTATTTGGATTAAAAGTGAAATTACTAGATTTCATTATAAAAATAAAAGAGGGAACAATGTTACTTTGAATTGCAGTACTGGGGAATATGTTGGAGTTTTGGAGATGCTTTGTCCTCTGACTTCAACTCTTCCTTGAAATCCTTTTCTCACACGCAGGTTCCTTCCATGGCAAGCTCTATGTAGGGTGTCACCGTTGTCAGTGGCTACTTCCCATCCTCGCAGTGAAAGCTATGCACGCACTCTGTCACAGTACGGCCAATCACCGGTTGGTTCCCGCTCCTACTGGAATAGAATCCCTCTTTTGCGTCTGTCACTAACGCCCAGCAGGTTAAAGTTTGAAGCACGTCACAGTCATTCAATCCCGGAATCCTACTCGGAATACCACAGACAAGGTTTAGACTTTCCGGATTCTCATGAATGCCGCCATCAATCCGGCTTATACCACGAAGATTCTGTTGGGGAACCTAAGAGATATTCATTCAATCTGATGTAGAACGGAGGTGGTTGTCAGGCACACGTTCATGGGTTGAGGAAGGTGATGAGTGTCACGGATCATCACCTTCTCCACAGTTAGGCGCGAATAAACATCTTAGATAAGAACAAGCGTGTTTGAATGGAAAACAAAGGAATTGTATTAAATCATCGAGACGCTGCAGAGCTCCTCACCCCCAACAATGGAGTTTAGAGACTCATGCCGTCACAAAGTATGTAATTCAGATCTGAAAATATCATGAGGTCCAAGATATGTCTGTAAAAGTTGTTTAAATAGTAAACTAGTAACCTAGGTTTACAGAAAGTGAATAAACTAAGATAATTGGTGTAGAAATCCACTTCTGGGGCCCACTTGGTGTGTGCTGGGGCTGAGACTAATGCTTTCCACGTGTGGAGGCCTTTCTTGGCGTCAAACTCCAGGTTTTGACGTGTTTTGGGCGTTCAACTCCGGATCATGACGTTTTTCTGGCGTTTAACTCCAGACAGCAGCATGTACTTGGCGTTCAACGCCAAGTTACGTCGTCTATCCTTGTGCAAAGTATGGACTATTATATATTGCTGGAAAGCCCTGGATGTCTACTTTCCAACGCCGTTGAGAGCGCGCCAATTGGACTCCTGTAGCTCCAGAAAATCCATTTCGAGTGCAGGGAGGTCAGGATCCAACAGCATCAGCAGTCCTTTTTCAGCCTAAGTCAGATTTTTGCTCAGCTCCCTCAATTTCAGCCAGAAAATACCTGAAATCACAGAAAAATACACAAACTCATAGTAAAGTCCAGAAATATGATTTTTGCCTAAAAACTAATATTATTTTATTAAAAACTAACTGAAACATGCTAAAATCTACATGAAATTACCCCCAAAAAGCGTACAAAATATCCGCTCATCACAACACCAAACTTAAACTGTTGCTTGTCCTCAAGCAACTAGATGAATAAAATAGGTTCTAACAGAAATTAATAAGTAATAATATTTTAGAGTTTTAACATGAAGCTCATATTCTTATTAGATGAGCGGGGCTTGTAGCTTTTTGTTTCTGAACAGTTTTGGCATCCCCCTGTATCTTTAAATTTTCAGAATAATTGGCATCCTTAGGAACTCAGAATTCAGATAGTATTATTGACTCTCCTAGTGTAGTATGTTGATTCTTGAACACAGTTATTTTATGAGTCTTGGCTGTGGCCCTAAGCACTTTGTCTTCCAGTATTACCACCGGATACATAAATGCCACAGACACATAACTGGGTGAACCTTTTCAGATTGTGACTTAGCTTTGCTAAAGTCCCCAGTTAGTGGTGTCCAGAGCTCTTAAGCACACTCTTTTGCTTTGGATCACGACTTTAACCACTCAGTCTCAAGCTTGTAACTTGGACTTGCATGCCACAAGCATATGGTTAGGGACAGCTTGGTTTAGCCGCTTAGGCCTGGATTTTATTTCCTTGGGCCCTCCTATCCATTGATGCTCAAAGCCTTGGATCCCTTTTTTATTCTTAGCTAGTGCTCATGGCTTGTTTTTTTTTTTTTTTTTTTTTGACTGCTTTTTCTTGCTTCAAGAATCAATTTCATGATTTTTCAGATCATCAATAATATTTTTCGTGTTCCTCATCCTTTCAGGAGCCAATATTCATCAAATTCAAAGTACAATTTATGCACTGTTCAAGCATTCATTCAGAGAATAGAAAGTATTGCCACCACATAGAATTAATTATAGTCTTTATTACTAAGAACTCATAAATATAGATTACTTCTTTATTCTAAAAAAATCTACTACTTTATTCATGCCTGATGATGATGAGAAAAATAAATTATAGCTTAATTGAAAATAAAATCAAAATAGATAAACCAATTACTACTAAATATCTCCTAAGGTGAATTTAAAAAAAATGCTATCACTAAATTAAAGCAGGAAAATTAAAGGGAAAGAAAATTGGAACTTAGCAACCTGTTGTTTTGAGGAGTAGGTGCTCCTTTTAAAATATGTGGTGCTTTTTCATGGATTAATCCTTTGGCGCTTTAGCTCCCTTAAGTTCACATCCTTGCTCTTCCTGTTCTCTTAGGTGCCATGATCTTAATGAGTTTTAGCTCAGTGATCATGGCAAATCACACCAAACTTAGAGGGTTGCTTGTCCTCAAGCAAAAGAAAGGAAAGGAGAGGAGAAGAAGGAAAGGCATTTTCACATAAAGATAAGATGAGTTAAAAGATATGAGAAGAAATTAAAAATATTTGAAAAAGAATTGGATTAGAAAAAGATATAATTTAAAAAAAGAAAAGATATGAATCAAAATTTAAAAGATAGAATTGAATTTTAATTTTGAAAAGGATTTTTAAAAGGAGTTAAAGATGTGTTGGAAACAAATTTGAAAAGATGATGGATTGAATTGGAAAACCATTTGTTCTTTTGGGTTAAGATAAATCTAAAAAAAAATTTGCAATCATTGGATTTTAGAAATTAGGATAAACTTTTGGAATTGAAAGTGATAATTTAAAATATGTTTATGCAAGAAATCATGAATTGAAACATAAAAATTTTGAAAAATTGCAAAGAAAAACGAAATTGTACCTCCTCCCACCATCCTGGCGTTAAACGCCCACATGGTGCATGGTTTGGGCGTTTAACGCCCACATGTTGCTTCTCCTGGGCGTTCAACGCCCATGTGATGCTTCTTCCTGGCGTTGAACGCCAGGAGGTCCTTCTTTACTGGGCGTTTTTCTAAACGCCCAGAATGCTAGCAGATTGGCGTTAAACGCCCAGAAGGTGCATCTTTCTGGCGTTTAACGCCCAGAAGATGCTTCTTCTTGGCGTTTAACGCCCAGAAGGCTACCCTTACTGGCGTTGAACGCCCAGTGGGTGCTTCTTTTGGGTGTTTAACGCCCAAAGTATTTCTTACTGGCTTTTTCATGCCAGTGAGCTTCCAAATTTCCCTGTAACTCTGTGACTTCAACCAATTGCTATTTCACCTTTTGAAGATACTTGGACTCAAACCTGTAAAGAAAATCAATACGAATAAAATTAAACTTTTGTGATTGGCTGGGTTGCCTCCCAGCAAGCGCTTCTTTAATGTATTTTAGCTGGACTGAGTTTTAATCAAGTCTCAGTTTTGAGCATTCTTGCTCAAAATTGCCTTCAAGATAATGTTTGACTCTTTATCCATTAACAATGAACTTTTTGTTAGAGTCATTATCCTGAAGCTCTATGTATCCATATGGTGACACGTTTGTAATGACATATGGACCTCTCCACCGGGATTTTAATTTCCCAGGGAATAATTTGAGCCTAGAATTGAATAGCGGAACTTTTTGCCCCGGATCAAAGACTCTGGATGACAATTTCTTATCATGCCATCTTTTCGCTTTCTCTTTGTAAATCTTTGCATTTTCGAAAGCATTGAGTCTAATTTCCTCTAGCTCTGATTCGAGACTCTCAGCCATATTGACCTCTCTTACCAGAGAGTCAATTATATCAACATTCATGCAGTCATTTGGGGTGTCTGGATGTTGCATGGCTTTAACAACATTCAGCTTGAACTCTTCCTCATTGACTCTCAAGGTTACTTCCCCTTTTTGGACATCAATGAGGGTTCGGCCAGTTGCTAGGAAAGGTCTTCCTAGAATGAGAGTTGCATTCTTGTGCTCCTCCATTTCCAGCACCACAAAGTCAGTAGGAAAGGCAAATGGCCCAACCTTGACTATCATGTCCTCAATCACGCCTGATGGGTATTTAATGGAGCCATCAGCAAGTTGAAGACATATCCTGGTTGGTCTGATTTCTTCAGTTAAACCAAGCTTTCTAATAGTAGATGCAGGCATTAGGTTGATACTTGCTCCAAGATCACATAAAGCTTGCTTGGTGCAAGTGCCCTCTAATGTGCATGGTATCATAAAGCTCCCAGGATCTTTAAGCTTCTCAGGTAAGCTTTTCAGAATGACTGCACTGCATTCTTCAGTGAGGTAAACTTTTTCAGTTTCCCTCCAATCCTTCTTATGACTTAAGATCTCTTTCATGAACTTAGCATAAGAGGGTATTTGCTCAAGTGCTTCTGCAAACGGAATCTTTATTTCAAGAGTCCTGAGGTAGTCTGCAAAGCGGGCAAATTGCTTATCCTGTTCCGCTTGGCGGAGTTTTTGAGGATAAGGCATTTTGGCTTTGTATTCCTCAACCTTAGTTGCTGCAGGTTTATTACCTACAGAAGTGGGTTGGGAAGCCTTTTTAGAAGGGTTGTTATCAGCACTTGTATGTGACTGATTCCCCACTGGTATTTGAATGCCAGTGGTGGGAGCTGGAGTGGCGTTAGACGCCCCCTCCTTGTTTGTTACTGGCGTTTGAACGCCAGCTTTGTCCCTTTCTGGGCTCGGACTGTCTTTAGGAGGATTCTGAGTATCCACTTGTTCATTTCTTGGTTTCCTGCTGCTTTGAAGTGAGGTATTTAATGTTTTCCCACTTCTTAATTGAACTGCTTTACATTCTTCTGTTATTTGTCTTGACAGTTGTTTTTCTGTCTGCTTTAATTGTACTTCCATGTTCCTGTTAGCCATTCTTATTTCCTGTAATATTTCCTTGAATTCGGCTAGCTGTTGAGTTAGAAAGTCCAATTGCTGATTGAATTCATTAGCCTGATCCACTGGACTGAGTTCTGCAGTTACTGTTTTAGTTTCTTCTTTCATGAAAGATTCATTGCTTAAGTACAGATGTTGATTTCTGGCAACTGTATCAATAAGCTCTTGAGCCTCTTCAATTGTTTTTCTCATATGTATAGATCCACCAGCTGAGTGGTCTAGAGAAATCTGAGCTTTTTCTGTAAGCCCATAGTAGAAGATGTCTAATTGCACCCATTCTGAAAACATTTCAGAGGGGCATTTTCTTAGCAACTCTCTGTATCTCTCCCAGGCATCATAAAGAGATTCATTATCTCCTTGTTTGAAGCCTTGGATGCTTAGCCTTAGCTGTGTCATCCGTTTGGGAGGGAAATAGTGATTCAGAAATTTTTCTGACAGCTGTTTCCATGTTTTTATGCTGTTCTTAGGCTGGTTATTTAACCACCTCTTAGCTTGATCTTTTACAGCAAATGGAAACAGTAACAGTCTGTAGACATCCTGATCTACTTTCTTATCATGTACTGTATCAGCAATTTGCAGAAATTGTGCCAGAAACTCTGTAGGTTCTTCATGTGGAAGACCGGAATACTGGCAGTTTTGCTGCACCATGATAATGAGCTGAGGATTCAGCTCAAAGCTACTAACTCCAATGGAAGGTATACAAATACTACTCCCATATGAAGCAGTGGTGGGGTTAGCATATGACCCCAAAGTCCTCTTGGACTGTTCATTCATATTGTCTTGTCCATTCATACTTACTTCCATAATGGAATACAAGAGATAATTTATATGTTGATATTATTTATTTTCTAGTAGTGGAATAAATAAAAATGGAATATATAAAAAAATATTTTGAAAATATTTTGTGAAAAATTTTTCGAAAAATTTGAAATTGAAATTTGAATTTTATAAAAAAAAATTTCGAAAAAGTAGTTTTAAAATTGGTTAGAAAATAAATTTTTTTGAATTTTGAATTTTATGATGAAAGAGAAAAACACACAAAAGACACAAGACTTAAAATTTTTAGATCTAATGCTCCTTATTTTTCGAAAATTTTTGGAGGGAAAACACCAAGGAACACCAAACTTAAAAATTTTAAGATCAAGACACAAGAAAAACTCAAGAACACTTTGAAGATTCACAAGAACACCAAGAACACAAGAAAGAACACCAAACTTAAAATTTTTAGACAACTTCAATAAAATTTTCGAAAATTATATTAAAATTAACAAGAAAACACCAAACTTAAAGTTTGGCACAAAATTAAATCAAGAAAAATTATTTTTGAAAAAGATTTTAAAAAGAAGATGCCCAATTGCCAAGAACATAAGCCAACGCTCTAGCCAACTGATTTAAAAATGTAACTATTTTAAAGATGTGTTATTTTATGGATAAAAGTATAATTTTTAAAAGTTAATGTTTTGAAAAAGCACAAGAAAAACAAGAAAAAGACACAAAACAAGAAAAATTCAAGATCAAACAAGAAAAATAAGCAAGAACAACTTGAAGATTAATGAAGAACAAAAAATCACAAGTCGAAAATTTTAAAGAGAAATATGAGATATGCAATTGACACCAAACTTAGAACAAGACACTAAAACTCACGAAAATTGGCAATTAATTAAGAGAAAAATAATAAATTTTGAAAAGAAATTTTTTTGAAAATAAACTATCCTATCAAGATTTAATGACTCTATAACAATAAAAAAATAAAAATAAAAATAAAAATAAATTATTCCTAATCTAAGAAATAAAATAAGCCTTCAATTGTCCAAACTCAATAATCCCCGGCAACGGCGCCAAAAACTTGGTGGACGAAATTGTATCTCTTTATAGAATATGATAATAGAATATGGTCCAAGATCAACTTCGTTCAACTGACCAGCAAGTGTACTGGGTCGTCCAAGTAATACCTTACGTGAGTAAGGGTCGAATCCACAGAGATTATTGGTTTGAAGCAATCAATGTTATTTTATTAATCTTAGTTAGGATGTCAACAAGGATTATTTGGATTAAAAGTGAAATTACTAGATTTCATTATAAAAATAAAAGAGGGAACAATGTTACTTTGAATTGCAGTACTGGGGAATATGTTGGAGTTTTGGAGATGCTTTGTCCTCTGACTTCAACTCTTCCTTGAAATCCTTTTCTCACACGCAGGTTCCTTCCATGGCAAGCTCTATGTAGGGTGTCACCGTTGTCAGTGGCTACTTCCCATCCTCGCAGTGAAAGCTATGCACGCACTCTGTCACAGTACGGCCAATCACCGGTTGGTTCCCGCTCCTACTGGAATAGAATCCCTCTTTTGCGTCTGTCACTAACGCCCAGCAGGTTAAAGTTTGAAGCACGTCACAGTCATTCAATCCCGGAATCCTACTCGGAATACCACAGACAAGGTTTAGACTTTCCGGATTCTCATGAATGCCGCCATCAATCCGGCTTATACCACGAAGATTCTGTTGGGGAACCTAAGAGATATTCATTCAATCTGATGTAGAACGGAGGTGGTTGTCAGGCACACGTTCATGGGTTGAGGAAGGTGATGAGTGTCACGGATCATCACCTTCTCCACAGTTAGGCGCGAATAAACATCTTAGATAAGAACAAGCGTGTTTGAATGGAAAACAAAGGAATTGTATTAAATCATCGAGACGCTGCAAAGCTCCTCACCCCCAACAATGGAGTTTAGAGACTCATGCCGTCACAAAGTATGTAATTCAGATCTGAAAATATCATGAGGTCCAAGATATGTCTGTAAAAGTTGTTTAAATAGTAAACTAGTAACCTAGGTTTACAGAAAGTGAATAAACTAAGATAATTGGTGTAGAAATCCACTTCTGGGGCCCACTTGGTGTGTGCTGGGGCTGAGACTAATGCTTTCCACGTGTGGAGGCCTTTCTTGGCGTCAAACTCCAGGTTTTGACGTGTTTTGGGCGTTCAACTCCAGATCATGACGTTTTTCTGGCGTTTAACTCCAGACAGCAGCATGTACTTGGCGTTCAACGCCAAGTTACGTCGTCTATCCTTGTGCAAAGTATGGACTATTATATATTGCTGGAAAGCCCTGGATGTCTACTTTCCAACGCCGTTGAGAGCGCGCCAATTGGACTCCTGTAGCTCCAGAAAATCCATTTCGAGTGCAGGGAGGTCAGGATCCAACAGCATCAGCAGTCCTTTTTCAGCCTAAGTCAGATTTTTGCTCAGCTCCCTCAATTTCAGCCAGAAAATACCTGAAATCACAGAAAAATACACAAACTCATAGTAAAGTCCAGAAATATGATTTTTGCCTAAAAACTAATATTATTTTATTAAAAACTAACTGAAACATGCTAAAATCTACATGAAATTACCCCCAAAAAGTGTACAAAATATCCGCTCATCAGTTATGCATGGATAAAAGACAAGGATCATCACTTTATGATGGAGATTGCTCGGTCTTTTAGGTGTCCCATTTTTCCAATGTTGCATGGCAACATTTTCCAATGTATTCCCTTTTTAGAACAAGTGTATAGTTCTCTTCATGAAGTGGCCGAACCTCCCCCATTTAATTGTCCAATCAATCCCCATCAATGCTCCTTTTCTTTTCCCTATAAAGACAAAATAAGAAAGGTGAGAATAATATCAAACCAAAGATAATTGAAACTTTATGGCAAAGAAAAGAAAAGATTAGATTGTTCATTTATGAACTCCAACTAACTAACTAACTGTGTGTCCTTATATGCACATTAGTGGCACCTTGGGGTGACACCAAACTTAGTTTAGAGCATTGTGATGAAAAGTTTTGTTCAAAGCTCCCAAGACTAGCATGCATCTTGGTTTGCTTTGAACACCAAACTTGTTCCTCACTATATACTGCACAATAAGGTTTTCACCAAGTGTTTGTCAAGTTTGGGTTGGAATTCATAAATGTTGACTTATTCACTATCTTCTAAAAGCATATAAAACATGGGTTGCCTCCCATGAAGCGCTTCTTTAGCGTTACTAGCTTGACGTTTCTCCCTCATCAGGGTGGTTGGTAGTGCTTGAAGTCCTCCCCTCTTGCTGTGGACTTGTATCCATTGGTTGTATCAATGATCTCTACATGTTCCAGGGAAAGAACTCTGTTGATTGTGAAGACCTTAGGTAACTGAGATGGTACAGTAGGGAGATTAGGGGGAATATCTGGGAAGTAAGCTGAGATCACTCTATCCCCTGGAGAAAAGTCTTCCGTAGGAATCTTTCTGTTCCTCCACCTCCTTGGTACCTTCTTCCTTGTGTCTTTTGATATTGCCTTGCTCTTGATGACTTCTTCCTCTAAGGGGGTTTTGATGTTGTCTTTACATCCCTCTAGAGGTTTAGGTTCCTCAAACTTTTCCTTGAGCTGTGGTGGTTGTTGTTTCCCTTGTTTATCAACCAAAGGGGTCTCCAGATAGGTTGGGTGTGCTTCAGTGCTTGCTTCCTCCTTCAACATCTCATTATGATCTTTGCTTGGTTCCTTGTGCTCTTGGTCTGCTTCTTGTGAGAATTTGAAGATATTAAAGCTGAGTCGTTCATCATGGATCCTCAATATTAGCTCCCCTTGCTCCACATCTATGAGTGCTCTGGCTGTAGCTAGGAAGGGTCTTCCCAATATGATTGAGTGAGTGTGACTCTCTTCCATGTCCAGGATGACAAAGTCTGTTGGGAGAAAGTATTTCCCAACCTTTAGCAACACATATTCTACCACTCCTAGTGCTTGCTTTTGAGTCTTGTCAGCCAGTCTGATGACCACATCTGTGGGCATTATCTCATTGATTTGCAGCCTCTTTACCAAGGATAATGGCAGTAAGTTGATGCTCGCCCCCAAATCACAGAGTGCTCTATCGAACATTGTTTCTCCTATGGCACAGGGGATGTGAAAACTCCCTGGGTCCATTCTTTTTGCAGGCAACTCAGGTTGAATAAGGGCACTACATTCCTTGTTCAACACTATAGTTTGGCCTCCTTTGAGTGAGCTTTTCCTGGGAAGAAGTTCCTTCATGTACTTGATGAATGCAGGCATTTGTTGGATGGCCTTGATGAATGATATGTTCACATGCAGAGATGCAAACAAGTCTAGGAACCTTGAGTATATTCTCTTCCCCACAGCACCATTGAACAGTTGGGGAAATGGTGCATAGAGCTTAAGCAACTCTTGTTGTGAGATTTCTGGTTCTTGGTGATCTCTATCCTCCTCCTCTGTTGAGTTGTCTTTAGGCTGTTGGGAGAGTTTGCTTTGCTTGTCTTCATCCTCTTGATCACTTGTAGTGACCATTTTGCAATCTTTCCATCTTACTTTCTTTGCTTCTCCTCTTGGGTTTTTCTCTGTATCACTTGGGAAGCCATTAGTAGGTTTGGGAATCTTCCCAGCTAAGCATCCCACTTGGAATTCCAGCTTCTTGATGGTCTCTCCCTGGTTCTTAATATTGGCTCGCACCTCCTCTTTGAACACCTTGTTTTCTTGAATCTCTTGGCATATTCCTTCAAGTAAGGTTTCAATCTTAGAGAGCTTGTCCTTAAATAATGGTGGATTGGGAGTAGAGGTGTTGTTTTGGTTTTGAGATGGGTGTGGAGAAGTGTTGTTGTGGGGATGTTGATATGTCCTCTGTGTGAATTGTTGATGAGCTGTATTGTTGTTGGAGTTGTAACGTCTCTGGTCTTGGCTTTGATCTTGCTGATTCCCCCATCCAAAGTTTGGGTGGTTCCTCCATCCAAAGTTGTAAGTTTTGGAGTATGGATCATGATTCTGTCTAGGTGAATTCCCAATGTAGTTGGCTTGCTCCCAGTCACCTTCTTCTCCTATGTTTACTCCTTCTTGAGTTGGTGATGAGGTGATGGCTGCTGCAACTTGGTTCTCTTCCACCTTCTTGGTAAGATCTGCTAGCTGCTTAGTGATCATCTTATTTTGGGCTAACAGTGCATCCATGTGGTTCAGCTCCATTACTCCTCTAGTGTTACTTCTTTCAGAGGCATAGAAGTAGTCATTCTCAGCAACTATTTCGATGACATCTATGGCTTCTTCAATGGTTTTCTTTTTGTTCAAAGAGCCTCCTGATGAATGATCCACAGCCTTCTTTGACTCATAGGAAAGACCTTCATAGAAGATGTGAAGTTGGACCCACTCATTAAACATCTCTGGTGGGCATCTCCTTGTTAGGTCTCTGAACCTTTCCCAAGCTTCATAAAGTGTCTCCCCATCTTGCTGTCTAAACGTCTGCACTTCAGTTCTCAGCCTATTGATCCTTTGAGGGGGTAAAATCTTGCCAAAAACTTATTCACCACCTCCTCCCAATTTGTCAGGCTTTCTTTTGGGAAGGATTCAAGCCATTTGAATACCTTGTCCCTGAGTGAAAAAGGGAATAGGAGAAGCCTATAGACATCCTGGTGGACTCCATTGGACTTCACTGTGTCACAAATCCTCAAGAAGGTGGTCAAGTGTTGATTCGGATCTTCTTGAGCACCTCCTCCAAATGAGCAATTATTCTGCACAAGAGTGATGAGCTGAGGTTTTAGCTCGAAATTGTTGGCATGTATGGTGGGCTTCTGAATGCTGCTCCCACAGTTGCCTGGGTTTGGATTGATGTAAGAGCCTAACACTCTTCTATCCTCTCCAGCATGATTTGCTCTACCTCCTCCCCCATGGTCATGAGCCTCTTCTTCATGTTGGTTTTCCATGTTGCCTTCCATGTTTAGTTCAAAGTGTTCCTCCTCCTCTTCAGCACCGATTGCACGTTTTGCTCTTGCTTCCCTCCTTAATCTAAGGAGGGTCCTCTCTGGTTCAAAATCGAAGGAAGTTGAAGCCTCGCTTCTTCTCCATGTCATACAACCAACAAGTACAAGCAAGTAACAATATGTGCAGATAGTATTACTGTCAGAATTACTGTTAGTTGTGAGTGATGCAATATATCAAATAGTTAGTGGGTTAGCAAACTGAATTGCAAATAACAAAGAAAAACGAAAAAAAAAATAGAGGGGGAAGGGAAGAAGTTAACTAAAACAGAAAGTAAATTACTGAAACAGAAAGTTAATTCAACAAAACAAAAATGCTCAATCTAGTGATCTTCCATCTAATCATTGTTGATGCACAATCAATCCCCAGCAACGGCGCCATAAACTTGATGCAGGTGGAAACTGTCTCTCAACAAATTTCCTTTGGCAAGTGTACCGAATTTATCGTCAAGTAAAAACTCACAATAGAGTGAAGTCGAATCCCACAGGGATTGATTGATCAAGCAACTTTAATTAGAAGAATGTTCTAGTTGAGCGAATTCAAAATTTGGGTTGAGATTTGCAGAAAATAAAATGGCTGGAATGTAAATGACAGAAAAAGTAAATGCTAGAATTAAAGGGCTGAAAGTAAATGACTGAAAGTAAATTGCAGAATTGTAAATGGGAATGGGGTGTTTGCTCATGAAAGTAAAAGCAAAAATTAAAGAGAATGGGTGAGATCAGAATTGGGGAGTTCATTGGGCGTAGGAGATGTTGCAATTCTCCGGATCAAGTTCATTTTCATCTCTTCCTCAATCAATGCACTCATTGATCTCCTTGGCAATCTTAAGTGATTGAATTACAATTTCTTGCAATTCAATCTCTCAAATCTTGATCAATAGCCAATTCCTTGGTCAATTGCTCATGAGAAGAGATGAAGTGTGGTCACTGATTATACCACATGCATTTCCCAAATCAAGTGTTGAGAGGATTATAGTCACATATCCATCCAAACCCAATTTGGTCCAGCATGAGAAAGCATTTCTAGCTTGATCTCTTCATTCCTCTTTCAAGGCTCAGAAGAGATCCAAGTTTGAATAGTTTCTTTTCCAAGATAACTACCCAATGGGATGAAGATCGAAAGCTTTCAAGTAAAATCAAGAGAGAAGATAGAAGAAGAATAATGAAAACTAGTATTGATCCATCAAATTACAACAGAGCTCCCTAACCCAATGAAAGGGGTTTAGTTGTTCATAGCTCTAGAAAATGAAAACAAAGATGGAGAATACATCATGGAACTAGAGGAGCAGAGAAAGTAAAAATACAAAGAGTAGTTTTCCCAACTTTCCGAACTCCCAAATAATTCAAAGCTACTCCTATATATACTACTCTTCTCAGCTTCTAGTTGGCTCTTCAAGTCATGGGCCTTTGAATCTTGAGTTTGAAGCAGTTCTCTTCTTCATTTGGGCTTGGCTTTACTTGCAGAGAGAAAGTGTGAAGTGGGCAGAGACTTTAGCTCAGGACGTTAGGGGTATTAACGTTTAGTGAAAGTATGAGTTCGAGAACATTAGTGACACTCAACATTGTCACTAACGTTCCAATATACCCCTTTGCCTCACGTTAGAGCCCACGTTAACTAGGTTAACGTGGCTTTTAACGTGGCCTTGCCAACCTTCGAGAACGTTAGTGACACTTAACATTGTCACTAACGTTCCAATGTGCCCCTATGTCTCACGTTAGAGTCCCACGTTAACGAAGTTAACGTGGCTTCTAACGTGGCCATTCTTAGCCATCCCCAACGTTAGTGACAATGTTGAGTGTCACTAACGTTGGCTCATCATTCACTCATCAACGTTAGCTTCGACGTTAACTTAGTTAACGTGGAAGTTAACGTGGCTCCTTGGGGGTTTTGTGGTTGCTTCCAACGTTAGTGACAATGTTGGGTGTCACTAACGTTGTCGACCACCCTTGCCTCTTACGTTAGCTCCCACGTTAACCAAGTTAACGTGGTACATTGCACCTTAGGTCAACGTTAGTGACAATGTTGAGTGTCACTAACGTTGGCTTCCTTTCCCCTTTTAACGTTAGAGGCCACGTTAACTAAGTTAACGTAGACTCTAACGTGGCCACTTATGATCATTGGCCAACGTTAGTGATAATGTTAAGTGTCACTAACGTTGGCTCAACGTCCCTTCTTCACGTTAGAGTTCACGTTAACTTAGTTAACGCGACTCTTAACGTGGGCAATGATGGCTTCGAGTGCGTTATTGGCAATCACTTTTCTCATTAACTTTGCAAGTTACCTCCCATTCCACGTTAGTGGTAACATTAATTAGATTAACGTGACTGCTAAGTGGTTCTTCCTTGCTTCCTTTGGTCCTGAAATCAAGCAATAGAGTGCATCAAAGTTCTAATCCAAGTCATGGGTAATGCAACATATAATTTGTCACTAAACTCATGCAAGATCCTCATGAAATCATGTAAAATGCACAATGTATGCTTGAATCAATGTATAATTGAATATCCACCCAAAACTAGCTTATTTCCTAAGGAAATGCATGAAACTATCCTAAAAATAGTAAAGAAAAGGTCAGTGAAACTGGCCAAGATGCCCTGGCATCAAAAGCTCATCCCAAACACTCACCAAGTGGGCCCCGGAAGTGGAATTCTGCACTATCTACACCTAGTTACTCATTTTCTGTAAACCTAAGTTACTAAGTTTAGTATAAAAACTACTTTTAGAGATTCATTTGGCAACTCATGATATTTTACATCTTATATTGTATCTTCTACGGCATGAGTCTCTAAACCCCATAGGTGGGGGTGAGGAGCTCTGCTGTGTCTCAATTGATTAATGCAATTACTATTGTTTTCTATTCAATCACGCTTGATTCTATTCTAAGATACTCACTCATACCTCAAAATAGAGAATATGATGATCCGTGACACTCATCATTATCCTCAACTTTATGAACGCGTGCCTGACAACCACTCCCGTTCTATCTGAGCTCAACGTAGTCATTGGGCGACAGCTTGAGTGCGTATCTCTTGGGTCTTTGATCCACGGACCGAGTCCATGAGATTAGAACCTTCGTGGTAGAGGCTAGAACCAATTGACAACATTCCTGAGATCTGGAAAGTCTAAACCTTGACTGTGGTATTCCGAGTAGGATCTGGAAAGGGATGACTGTGACGAGCTTCAAACTCATAAATGTTGGGCGCAATGACAGTGTGCAAAAGGATAGAGAGATCTTATTTTGACACAAGTGAGAATTGACAGATAATTAGCTGTGGGGTCGCTGTGCCTGGTATTTTTCATCCGAGACAAGAAATCCGACAGTTGATTAGCCGTGCAAAAACCGTACTTGGACCATTTTCACTGAGAGGATCATACAGCCTACCATGGAAGGAAGCCATGCGTGTTTGGAGAAGAAGACAATAGAAAAGCAGTGATTCAGACGACAGAGCATCTCTGAAACCTCAACATGTTCCTCATTACTGAATCACAAGTATCATTTATTTCATGTCATTTACTTTTCATAAACAAAAATCATTTTTATCATTAATCTCCTGACTAAGATTTACAAGATAACCATAGCTTGCTTCAAGCTGACAATCTCTATGGGATCGATCCTTACTCACGTAAGGTATTACTTGGAAGACCCAGTGCACTTGCTGGTTAATTGTGCGGAGTTGTGAAAAGTGTGATCACAATTTTGTACACCAAGTTTTTGGCGTCGTTGTCGGGGATTGTTCGAGTTTGGACAACTGATGGTTCATCTTGTTGCTTAGATTAGGAAAAATTTATCTTTTTGGTTTAGAGTCACTAAATTTGAGTCTTTTATTTTCTTTTCAAAAATCTTATTTTTCTTTATTAATCTTTAGTTTTCCTTCGAGTCTTCTGTTTGAGTTTAGTTTCATGTTTTAAGTTTGGTGTTAATTGCATGTTTTTATTTTCCTTTAAATTTTTCGAATTGTATGTTCTTTTTATTATTCATATTTTGAGTTTTATGTTCCTTGTTCTTTCTTGAGCTTCAAGATGTTCTTGTTTATTTTCCTTGTTTGATCTTTAGTTTTTCTTACTTTGTGTCTTTCCTTGTTTTTCTTGTGTATTTTTGAATTATTAGTGTCCAAAGTATAAAAATTTTCAAGTTTGGTGTCCTATGTGTTTTTATTTTCCTAAAGATTTCCAAAAATTGTTCTTGGTGTTCATCTTGATCTTCAAAGTGTTCTTGGTGTTCATCTTGACATTTAAAGCTTTGTTGTTTGTTTTCTTTGTTTTGATTTAAAAATTCTAAGTTTGGTGTCATTTTATTGTTTTTCTCTTTTCTCATTAAATTCAAAAAAATATATTTTTCTCTTTATTTTAATTGAATTTTCGAAATTTACATTAAAAAAATTTCAGATTTTTATTTTAAATTTTTTATCTTATCTTATCTTAGTTTTTCATTTCAAAATTCAAATCTTTTTAAAAAATCATATCTTTTTCAAAATCTTATCTTATCTTATTTCAAATTCAATTTTCAAATTTCAATTAAATTCCAAAATTCAAATTTCAAATTTCAAAATTTAAATTTAAAATTTTAAAAATCAACCCTTTTCAAAATTTAAATCTTTTTCAAATCTTTATCTTATATTATTGACTTTTTCAAAATTCAAAATTCAAAATTTAAAATTCAAATTTTAAATTTCAAATTTCAAATTTCAAATTTTAAAATTTAAAATTCAAAATTTAATTTTCAAATTTAAAATTTAAATTTCAAAACTTTTTAATTTAAAAACTTATCTTCTCTTAAAATTCCTTATCTTCTCTTACCTAACTTATCTTTTCTAATCTCAAATCTTAAAATAAAATCTTTTTCAAATTTTCTTAATTAATTACTTAATTTAGTTTTCTAATTTTTTTATTTATTTCCTTTTTTTTTCTTAATTTTCGAAACTTGCATCATTTTTTTATTTACTTTCTTTTAATTTCTTTAATTTCAAAAAAAGAAAAAAAGAATAAAATTTTTTATTTTACAATCCACATTATCTCCCTTTCTCCATCATGGACCTAAGTGAAAATGAACAGTCCAGAAGGACTCTGGGTCATATGCTAACCCCAATACTGCTTCATATGGGAATAGTATCTGTATACCCCTCATCAGAGCCAACAATTTTGAGCTAAACCCTCAGCTCATTATCATGGTGTAGCAAAATTGCCAGTATTCCAATCTTCTACAGGAAGAACCTACTGAGTTTCTGGCACAGTTCTTACAAATTGCTGACATAGTACGTGTTCATACCCTGGGTCGAGCTATCCGACCTGGGATGATTGAAGATAAAGCGACCGACCTCTTCAGGTCAGACTATCCGACCTCTTCCCAGAGAGCTCGGCCAAATCGACAAGAGAGCCTAGTAAAGGGCCCAAATGGAGGAACACGACCCAAATCCTAAGACGGCCTAAGCCTATAGAGATAAGGGCGGTTCCGCTGAAGATACGCTGACCTCAACCCTAAAGATAAAGATAAGATAAGATAACTAACTTATCTTATCCAACAAAGGTCACGTCTCAACACTATAAATACACTGGAGCACCCAGGTATAACTCAGACTCTGATTCTACTCAATACCTGCTTAATACCCTTGCTAACTTAAGCATCGGAGTCCCTTGCAGGTACCCCCCACCCTCCGGGGATGAAGGATCAGCACTGTCACCCAGTCCAACAAGTTGGACACAACAGCTCCGACCAGCACAGAAGATCTCGTCCGAGATCGACCTACAGTTTCAGGTAACCCTCGGAACATTGGCGCCGTTGCCGGGGACTTGGAAGTCATCCCACCACCATGGCGGATGACCACGACTCAGATTTGGAGGATCGAACACCGCACAAGAACACGGATGCTACGCTACAAGACACACCGGAAATTAATATAAACAAAGGTTCGCCAAATGCAGGGACCATAGAAACACTTCTAGATCGCTTAAAGCAGCTGGAAAAAGAAACCCTGCAACAACGAGAAATCGGAAGGGAATTGGAAGAAAAGCTACAGCAATTGGAAGCCAATCTCAAATCAAAAGCTCCCCGCGCTAATCCAGAAGAAAATTCACACAAAGAGCAAGACCCCTTCACCAGAGAAATTATGAAAACCAAAATTCCGAAAGACTTCAAACTCCCAGATATGGCTCTATACGATGGCACCACGGATCCCAACCACCATCTCAGTAACTTCAGAAGCAGAATGTACCTCACCAATGCCCCAGATGTTGTTCGCTGTAAAGCCTTCCCAACAACTCTGACAAAAACAGCTATGCGGTGGTTCGACAACTTACCACCAAAATCCATCTCAAGTTTCGACGACCTAGCTAAAAAATTCCTAGCAGGATTTTCCATTCAAAAGGATAAAGCTAAGCACGCCCCCAGCTTATTAGGAATCCAACAAGGAGATCGGGAGAGCCTTCGCAACTACATGGAAAGGTTCAACAAAACATGCATGGACATACAAAGTTTACCCACGGAAGCCGCAATCATGGGACTCATCAACGGTCTGCGAGAGGGACCTTTCAGCCAATCTATATCGAAAAAGTACCCGACCACCCTCGACGAAGTACAGGAGAGAGCTGAAAAATACATCAACATGAAAGAAAACACTCGTTTAGGGGAATCCTCGAAATTGGGAGCCTCCTACCGTGACAGAGACAAGGAATCCAAAAGGAAAGATGACAAACAAGGGGAGAAAATTAAGAAGTACCATAACTACACTCCTCTTAGGGCATCCTTGGTTGAAATATACAAAGAAGTCTGCCACACGGAAAAAATTCCCCCAGCACGGCCACTGAAAGGCAAAAAGGGAGGAGGAAACCGAAAGGAGTATTGTGAATATCATCGGGTCCGAGGACACTCCACCAACGAATGCTTCGACTTGAAAAACATCTTTGAAAAATTGGTGAGAGAAGGAAAACTAGATCGATTCCTGGCTACCCGAGATGATGAGCAAAGAAAGAGATGACGAGATGATGACGCCGAACGAATAGAACGATCACCTCGGACGCCAGAAAGACATGTCCATATGATACATGGCGGCTTCGCGGCAGGAGGAATCTCCAAATCCTCCCGTAAAAGATACCTCAAAGAAGTATACCACGTCGAAGGAGAGGAAGGAGCACTCAACATACCAGCGATAACATTCACTAAAGAATACGCGACCGGCATCATCACAGGACACGACGATCCCATGGTAATCACCATCATATTGGCAAACGCCAACCTACATCGGACGCTGATAGATCAGGGGAGCTCTGCCGACATCTTATTCAAAACAGCCTTTGATAAACTCGGCTTAGAAGAAAAAGAACTTAAAGCATATCCAAACAGCTTGTTTGGGCTAGGAGACACTCCGATTCGACCACTAGGATACATATCACTACATACAACCTTTGGAAAGGGAGACCAATCCAGGACCCTCAAAATAGACTACATTGTAGTAGACGTAAGCTCGGCCTACAACGTTCTCATAGGTCGGACTACGCTCAATCAACTCGGCGCAATAGTCTCAACCCCACACCTATGCATGAAATTCCCAACTCCAAAAGGCATAGCTACGATAAAAGCAGATCAGAGGATGGCGCGTCGCTGCTACAACGAGAGCCTCAACCTTAGGGGCAAAGGAGAAGAGTTCCACACAATCGAACTGGGTAGAGTTCAACGACGAGAGGAATTCCGCCCTCAACCAGAAGGTGGAATAGAAAAAATTCAGATCGGGGACACCTCGGAAAAAACAACTAATATCGGCACAATCCTAAAAGGAGATTTAAAAGAGCTGCTAATACAATTCTTGCGAGAAAACGCCGACTTGTTTGCATGGAAAGCTGCGGACATGCCAGGCATAGACCCTCAGCTGATGTGTCACAAGTTGGTAGTTTATCCCGGATCTCGACCAATACAACAAAGACAAAGAAAGCTCGGGCCAGAGCGATCCCAAGCTGTGGATGAGCAAGTGCAGGCACTATTGGAAGCTGGATTTATAAGGGAAGTCAAATACCCACTATGGCTAGCCAACGTTGTTCTGGTGAAAAAATCAAATGGAAAGTGGCGAATGTGCACCGACTACACAGATCTCAACAAAGCTTGCCCAAAAGATCCATATCCACTCCCGAGTATTGACGCCCTGGTAGACGCTTCCTCTGGATATAAATATCTCTCGTTTATGGATGCGTATTCAAGATACAACCAAATCCCCATGTACCCACCAGACCAAGAAAAAACCTCGTTCTTAACGCCAAAGGCGAACTACTGCTACATCATGATGCCTTTCGGCCTTAAGAACGCAGGAGCCACCTATCAAAGATTAATGAACAAAGTATTCTCGGATCACATCGGGAAAATCATGGAAGTTTATGTCGACGACATGCTAATCAAAACGAAAAGTGAACAAACACTGTTGACCGACCTGGCCCAAGTGTTCGATACCATCAGGAAGTATGATATGCGACTTAATCCAGCTAAATGCACCTTCGCGGTAGAAGCAGGCAAATTCTTAGGCTTCATGCTCACACAAAGAGGAGTTGAAGCAAATCCAGATAAATGCCAGGCCATACTGAACATGAAAAGCCCAACCTGCGTGAAAGAGGTACAGCAACTCAACGGGAGGTTGGCCGCCCTATCCCGATTCCTAGCAGGAGCCGCAATAAGATCTCTCCCCTTCTATGCTACTTTAAGAAAAGGAAAACAGTTTGAATGGACTACAGAATGCGAACAAGCGTTCCAAGACTTTAAGAAGTTCTTAGGACAGCCAACTATCCTATCCCGACCTCAAGAAGGAGAACCACTCATACTATATCTTGCAGTAGGGGATAAAGCAGTAGCATCAGCGCTGGCCCAAGAAAGCGAAAACGGGCAACAACCCATTTACTTTATTAGCAAAGCACTACAGGGATCCGAGCTGAATTATCAGAAAATAGAAAAATTTGCCTACACTCTCGTCTTAACATCTCGGCGACTCCGCCCCTACTTCCAGGCTCACACCATTAAAGTTCGAACTAATCAGCCCTTAAAAGGAATACTACAAAAAACAGATTTAGCAGGCAAAATTCTACAATGGGCAGTCGAGCTGTCAGAATTCGACCTCCAATATGAAGCTCGAACCACCATCAAATCACAATACCTAGCCGATTTTATCGCTGAGTTCACAGATGCCCTAGAGGCCCCCATAGAGTGGAATCTGTATGTGGATGGGTCTTCAAACAAAACGGGAAGTGGCGTAGGAGTAATAATAGAAAGCAACCAGGGAACCCAGGTCGAGCTCTCCCTCAAGTTCGGATTCCCGGCCTCAAACAACCAGGCAGAATAGGAAGCATTGCTAGCTGGCCTGAAATTGGCTGGAGAAGTGGGAGCTCGAAAACTCAACATCTATGGTGATTCGCAAGTGGTCACATCACAGATAACCGGGAGTTACCAAGCCAAAGATCCCGTCATGAAAAGATACCTGGATAAAACCAAGCAACAGCTCGAACAATTGGAAGAATACAAGATCTGCCACATACCTCGTGAGCAAAATGCTCGAGCCGACGCACTCTCAAAGCTAGCCAGCACCAAACCAGGAGGCAATAATAGAAGCCTCATCCAGGAAATGCTACAGAACCCATCAATCTCGGAAGAAGAAAAAGTCCTAACCATAATGGGCCAAGACCAAGGCTGGATGATTCCCATAATCGACTACCTCAAGTCAGGGGTGCTCCCCACAGAAGAAAAGGAGGCTAAAAAGCTAAAAAGAGAGGCACAGTACTACACCATCATAAACAACACCCTGTATAAAAGAGGGATCTCGGTACCATTACTAAAATGCGTACCTACTTCCCACACAAGGGAAGTATTAGAAGAGGTACACAGCGACATGTGCGGTAATCATCTCGGAGCACGGGCTCTTGCCAAAAAAATACTCCGGGCAGGATTTTACTGGCCAACTTTACAAAAAGAATCTACAGAATTCGTAAAGACATGTCCACCATGTCAGAAATATGCCAACTTCCACATTGCCCCACCAGAAGAACTCATCAGCGTGACCGCACCTTGGCCTTTTGGGAAGTGGGGACTCGACCTTCTCGGCCCCTTTCCCCAGGGATCGGGACAAGTTAAATTCCTCATAGTAGGGGTAGATTACTTCACAAAGTGGATCGAGGCAGAACCCTTAGCCAACGCCACTGCCCAGAGAAGCCGGAAGTTCTTATACAGAAACATTGTCACAAGATTTGGGGTCCCACATTCAATAACCACAGACAATGGCACCCAATTCATAGATGCGGGCTTCAGGAAACTAGTAGCCGACTTGAATATAAAGCATCAGTTTACCTCTGTCGAACACCCTCAAGCCAACGGACAGGCCGAAGCCGCCAATAAAGTCATATTAGCAGGGTTAAAATGAAGACTACAAAATGCAAAGGGAGCTTGGGCAGAGGAGCTTCCACAAGTCCTATGGGCATATCGAACGACGCCACATTCTACCACAAAGGAATTCCCATTCTGGTTAACATACGGAACGGAGGCAATGATTCCAGTAGAAATTGAGGAAGGATCGCACAGGGCAGTCCATTATAATGAGGGAGCAAACTCCCAACTTCAGAGGGAAGAACTCGACCTACTTCCTGAGATCCAGGAAAGAGCTCAAATTAGGGAAGAAGCACTAAAACGTCGAATGGCTTCCAGATACAACCAAAGGGTAGTGCCAAGGAGTTTCACTGAGAACAATCTCATCTTGATCCAAAATGATATAGGAACAACTCAACCCGGAGAGGGAAAGCTGGCAGCCAATTGGAAAGGACCATACCGGGTTATAAAGGTACTCGGGAAGGGCTACTACAGAGTGTCCGAACTTGACGGACAGGAGCTGCCAAGGTCATGGCACGCCTGCAACCTAAGAAGGTACTACAGTTAGAAAGGGGAAAGGATCTCACCAGTGGATGCACTCTTTTTCCTGAAAAGGTTTTTTAATGAGGCACCAGGTCGAGACCTAGACCATACCCAACTTAAGAGGATGAAAAAATTCCCACATGTACATATTTGCGTTTTTCTTTGAATAAAATTTATCTAGGTATTCTACAAGATTTCAAGACGCATTATTCTGAAGTATTCATCGTCCGATTATAAAGCTACAGGTCGGCAAAAAGTGAAAAAAAATTCACTGCACGACCACGATAAAGACAAATCGTTTGATAAAGGTGAAAACGCGATTCACCCAAAGGACGAGCTCGATATGCCAACCACTTCCTACAAATCGGCAAAGATGAACACAGAATAATGTAAGAAGTTATCGAAAGCAATCTAGAAAAGAACCTGACGAGGTCTTACGGATAGCTAATATAATAACTTAATAAGGCTAGCCGACATCCAAAAGTCGGACCAAGTCAAACAAAGTTATCAGCAAATCCCTGGAAAGAGGTCTGGCCAACCCTATTAAAGAGGAATCGCTATAACTTAGAAGAGATCGACCTAACGAAGTCGGTCTCCTACAAAGATAAGTTATAAAAGTAATCCCTGAAAGAGACCTGACAAAGGTCCAAGAAAGAGGATTACAAAAATAACTTAGAAAAGATCGACCTAACGAAGTCGGTCTCCTACAAAGATAAGTTATAAAAGTAATCCCTGAAAGAGACCTGACAAAGGTCCAAGAAAGAGGATCACAAAAATAACTTAGAAGAGATCGACCTGACGAAGTCGGTTTCCTACAAAGATAAGTTATAAAGTAATCCCTGAAAGAGACCTAACAGAGGTCCAAGAAAGAGGATGACAAAAATAACTCATAAAGGGACCAACGCGAAGAAGCTGGCTATAAAGCACTAAAATACAAAGCAATGGCGAAAAAACTAGGAAACACGTCGGACCCACGCAACCACAGTCTCAAAGGATCCAAGCTACAAGCAATGAGTGCAAAGCAATCCAAAGAGGCCAAGAAACAAAATGCAAAAATCCGAAAAGGGATGTTACGACAAAGAAAGCATAAATGCGAAGCTTCAAAAAGCCACCATAATCAACCTCAGAAAGCGGCTTTTTGTTTTTCAAAATAAAGTTACCAGGCAGGAAACTTAAAAATGTCAAACGAGAAATAGAAAAATAAAGAGTTCAAAAAGCCCACACATTGGGCCATCTACACAAAAAGTTATAAAAAGTTTCCATAAAACGCCCACAAATCGGGCCAACTACAAATCAACAGAAGTTTTCTCGGCAGCATCGGGAGATTTCTCGGTGGCATCAGAATCAGGAGAAGGAGGGCAAGCTTGAATAGGCACAGCGTCAACAGCACCATCATTCCGGTTCAGGATTTGGCAATCCGGATCAGCTGTAACAGGAGAAACCGAGGAGGTTGACACTTTGAGAGAAGGAACTGGAGGAGGGTCAGCATCATCATCATCTTGGTCGGCATCAGGGGCAACAACGCGAAACTGCTCCATCAGATTCTCGGAGGCAACAGTTACGCTACCCACAAGATGACCCTGAAGCTCACCATAATCAGCCCGAGCAGTCTCCAACTCACTCCGAAGGCGCATGATTTCCCTATAAGCTGAGACATAGCTGTCCTTATGCTTCAGGGCCATGTCTTCAGCCAGCCTCAAAGAAGCAGCAAGGGCGATAGAACTAGCTTTTTCACCCTCCAGCTCCTTCTCCACCTTTGCCAACTTCACCTCCAACTCCTCCTTCAGGCCCTTGATCCGATTAAACTCCGACTTAGCCTCCTCCATAAAAGACTTGGTGGCATGAATCGGAATCCCCTGAACTGTCCTGAAATTAGCCGCACTCATATGAGCCATCTTCACACTATTCTTGGCCATAAAATACAGGTGCTGAAGGAGAGACACATCGTCCATGGAAAGTCCACCATAGGGAGCAATTTGCTAATCAATAAATTCAACGGCATCAAAGTCGGGGGCATCCAGATTGAAGGGTTCAATGGTTTTTTGCTTTTTGTTAGGAGGGGGACCAGAAGCTGCAGTAGATGATTGGGGAGGATCAACTAGGCGGACCCGAGGAACAGGAATTGCTTTCCTCGGTCCAGGGGAACTCGTTACAGGAGGCTTCAAAGGAATCTGAGAAGATCCCTCTCCGGCCGCCTTGGCCGAGATGTTCAGAGCAGCAGTGGCCTTCTTCGCCTTTTTAAAGGCCTTCAAAGAATCAGTATTTTTCGACATCTCTGCAAACATAGCAACAGCCAAGAGTTACAAATGTAATGTAGAGAAAGGAAAAACAAGTATAAAAGCAAAGCCAAACAAAATACCCAGAACAGTTCGAACCAAGGAAGGATCATTCAAAAATCTCTTCGTATCAAGATGAGGTGGTTTCCCCCAAAGATCCTCGAGGACAACCACAAAAGCGCGTTCAACGTCATCTAGCATCTCCCAAATGTAGCGAGATACTCGTACAACTTTTTGCCACTCTAGGGGGAAGGAGGGCTTGTCGTTTTCATCAAGAAAAAAGGGGCGGACCCCCTCCACATCTCGAACTTTGAAAAAGTAGTTCTTAAAGTCCTTAAAAGAATCATCATACATAGCAAACACTTTGTGCCCCTGGGTAGACCGAAAAGAAACCCAAGAAGCTTTCTTTTTTGAGGAACCACCAGGCTTGGCGGAAACAAACAAATAAAGGAACAAAGTCTGGGAAGGAGTTACATCTAGTTCACGGCAGAGAAGTTGAAAAATCTTAATAAAACCCCAGGAATTGGGGTGAAGCTGGGAAGGAGCAATATTACACGACCACAGCAGGTTGGTCTCAAAGGCGGTAAAAGGAAAAGAAACGTTCAACTGACTGAAAAAGTACTCGTAAGCATAAAAGAAGGGACGCTCTCCCTCGACAGAAGTCGGAAAGTAAACTCTCTCGTCAGAGTCAGGGGCAACAAGTTCATAATCCTCCTCACGAGCATTGTTACCACAAATCCTATGGCGCTTCCTCAGTTCAGGACAGAACTCGGCATCCACAACAGAAACACACAACAGGACAAGGGAGTCCAGCCAGTCGGACATCCCCTCGGGAACTCTAGAAGACATCTCTACGATGTTATTGTGAGAAGACATAGGGCCAACTAATCCTACAAGGAAGAAAAGAAGACGGGGTTACTAAAAACATCTCGGAGAAGGTAGAAAGCAAACTTAAATATCATACAGACGAGGCATGCAGAAAAGGAAAACCCCAAGACTCAAACCAAAAGTCTTGGGGCATCCTTTGGAGGCAGCAACAACAAAGCAAGGCCTCTGGGAAAAACCTAGACCCCAACGTCTCTCGAAAACAAGGAAACAAGGCCTAAAGCAGCAAGCATTTCGTCCAGCAAGATAAAAAATGCAAAAGTCATTAAAGCAACTATCTTTCTACAGTCTACCAGCAAAAGCACTGTCAATGTCAACAATGCCAAACAGAACAACACCAAAGATACAACCTTTTCCAGAATTAGGCAAAAAACACCATCAAAAGTACAAACAGGAAAGGCAACGACAAGCGAAAACCCTAAAAGGCATTAAGCAAAAAGCGATCATACAGAAAATGAAAGAAGCTCCAGAGCACACAGCGATAAACAGGCACGACAAATGCAAAAAGATTCAAGTTTTTCAAACAAGCATGCAAGCAAAACCAAAACTTTATCATAAACCGAAGGTCAAAAAGTAAAAGAAGTAAGGAAACAGAAAGTAGAAACCAAACCTGGAAAGTTCTGAAGAAAATGGAATGCTGGGGCAGGAAAACGTCTCTCAAAGGAAGCACCAACGGAGTACTAAAACAAAACGGTGCAGAGGAAGAGTAAGGCAAAACAAGAGCAAACACAGAGGAAAAGTAAAAAACGGGAGAAGAGAGAAATGCGAAGAAGTTACGAAATGCTGAAGAAGAAAAACCGTTTTTGGGTTTTCAAAATCAAAATAAAAGGGCCTAGGAGAAACGGGTCAATTAATGTTAAAATAAAGGCATTAAACCCTCGCACGTTTCCAAAGCGCCGATATAAAAGCGCGCGCTTTTAGAAGAAAACGTTCTACATTCAAACACTTCTACAAGGGGAATCGACAAAAATGCTTGAGCTCGGCCTCAAGAAGGACCGAAGTCTAGGACTCGACCTCAAGAAAGAAGACCGAGCTCAAGTAGGGGCACTGTTCATACCCTGGGTCGAGCTATCCGACCTGGGATGATTGAAGATAAAGCAACCGACCTCTTCAGGTCAGACTATCCGACAAGAGAGCCCAGTAAAGGGCCAAATCGACAAGAGAGCCCAGTAAAGGGCCCAAATGGAGGAACACGACCCAAATCCTAAGACGGCCTAAGCCTATAGAGATAAGGGCGGTTCCGCTGAAGATACGCTGACCTCAACCCTAAAGATAAAGATAAGATAAGATAACTAACTTATCTTATCCAACAAAGGTCATGTCTCAACACTATAAATACATTGGAGCACCCAGGTATAACTCAGACTCTGATTCTACTCAATACCTGCTTAATACCCTTGCTAACTTAAGCATCGGAGTCCCTTGCAGGTACCCCCCACCCTCCGGGGACGAAGGATCAGCACTGTCACCCAGTCCAACAAGTTGGACACAACAGCTCCGACCAGCACAGAAGATCTCGTCCGAGATCGACCTACAGTTTCAGGTAACCCTCGGAACAGTACGTGATAAGGATGTCTACAAATTATTATTGTTTCCATTTGCTGTAAAAGATCAAGCTAAGAGGTGGTTAAATAACCAACCCATAGCAAGCATAAGAACATGGAAATAGTTATCAGACAAATTTCTGAATCAATATTTCCCTCCAAAAAAGATGACACATCTAAGGCTGGATATCCAAGGCTTTAAACAAGAGGATAATAAATCTCTTTATAATGCCTGGGAGAGGTACAGAGAGATGCTAAAGAAATGCCCCTCTGAAATGTTTTCCGAATGGGTGCAGTTAGACATCTTCTACTACGGGCTTACAGAAAAGGCCCAAATGTCTCTAGACCACTCAGTTGGTGGATCTATACACATGAGAAAGACAATTGAAGAGGCTCAAGAGCTCATTGATACCGTTGCTAGAAATCAGCATCTGTACTTAAGTAATGAGTCCTCCATGAAAGACGAGGCTAAAGCAGTATCCACTAAACTTAGTCCTCCATAACAAGTTGCTAAACTTAATCAGCAATTGCTTTTTATAACAAAACAGTTAGCAGAATTCAAAGAGATGCTACAAGACACTAAAAATGCTCACAATAATATGGAAGCACAATTGGATCAGACAAGATAGCAGTTATCTAAACAGATAACAGAAGAGTGCCAAGCTATTCATTTAAGGAGTGGGAAGACATTGAATGTCTTAACTAAAGGCAGCAGAAAGCCAACAAAGGAACAACTGACGGAGGATGACCCAGCCACTGCCCAAAATCCCTCTGAGGATAGTAAGCACCCAGAGAGGAATGATTCTGGCGTTCAAACGCCAGAAAAGGGTGAAAAGTTGGCATTAAACGCCAAGTGGATGGCCAATTCTGGTGTTCAAACGCCAATGGGGGATCAGACACCTGCAAGTGCTGATAACAACCCCCTTAGGCAGGCTTCTCCATTCACTTCTGTAGGAAGTAAACCTGCAGCAACTAAGGTTGAAGAATATAAAGCCAAGATGCCTTATCCTCAGAAACTCTGCCAAGAGAAACATGAGAGACAATTTGCCCGCTTTGCAGACTATCTCAGGACTCTTGAAATAAAATTCTGTTTGCAGCTGCACTTGAGCAAATACCCTCTTATGCTAAGTTCATGAAAGAGATCTTAAGTCATAAGAAGGATTGGAGAGAAACTGAAAAAGTTTTCCTCACTGAAGAATGCAGTGCAGTCATTCTGAAAAGCTTACCAGAGAAGCTTAAAGATCCCGGAAGCTTTATGATACCATGCACATTAGAGGATGCTTGTACCAAGACAGCTCTATGTGATCTTGGGGCAAGTATCAACCTAATACCTGCATCCACTATTAAAAAGCTTGGTTTAACTGATGAAGTTAAACCAACCCGGATATGCCTCCAACTTGCTAATGGCTCCATTAAGATTCCATCAGGCGTAATTGAGGACATGATTGTCAAAGTTGGGCCATTTTCCTTTCCCACTGACTTTGTGGTACTGAAAATGGAGGAGCACAAAAGTGCAACTCTCATTCTAGGAAGACCTTTTCTAACGACTGGATGAACCCTCTTTGATGTCCAAAAAGGGGAGGTGACTTTGAGAGTCAATGAGCATGAGTTTAAGTTGAATGCTGTCAAAGCTATGCAGCATCCAGACACCTCAAAAGACCGCATGGGCATTGATATTATTGACTCTTTGGTGGAAGAGGTCAATATGACTGAGAGTCTCGAATCAGAGCTAGAGGACATTTTTAAAGATGTTCAGCCTGATCTGGAGGAACCAGAGAAAACAAAAGAACCTCTGAAGACTCCTCAAGAAGAGGAGAAGCCTCCTAAACCTGAGCTCAAACCACTACCACCATCCCTGAAATATGTATTTCTGGGAGAAGATGACACTTTTTCGATAATTATAAGCTCTGTTTTAGAGCCACATGAAGAGAAAGCATTAATTCAGGTGCTAAGAACACACAAGACAGCTCTTGGGTGGTCCATAAGTGATCTTAGGGGCATTAGCCTAGCCAGATGCATGCACAAGATCCTATTGGAGGATGATGCTAAGCCAGTTGTTCAACTACAGAGGCGGCTGAATCCAGCCATGAAGGAGGTGGTGCAGAAAGAGGTCACTAAGTTACTAGAGGCTGGGATTATTTATCCTATTTCTGATAGCCCCTGGGTGAGCCCTGTCCAAGTTGTCCCCAAGAAGGGAGGCATGACAGTGGTTCATAATGAAAAGAATGAAGTGGTTCCTACAAGAACAGTTACAAGGTGGCATATGTTTATTGACTATAGAAGGCTCAATACAGCCACCAGAAAGGATCATTTTCCTTTACCATTCATAAACCAGATGCTAGAGAGACTAGCAGGCCATGAATACTACTGCTTTTTGTATGGCTATTCAGGTTACAACCAAATTGCAGTAGATCCTCAAGACTAAGAGAAAACAGCATTCACATGTCCATCTGGAGTATTTGCCTATAGAATGATGCCATTTGGTCTGTGCAATGCATTTGCAACCTTTCAGAGGTGCATGCTCTCTATCTTCTCTGATATGGTAGAGAAATTTATAGAAGTCTTCATGGATGACTTCTCAGTATTTGGAGACTCATTCAGCTCCTGTCTTGACCATCTAGCACTTGTTTTGAGGAGGTGCCAAGAGACTAACCTGATTTTAAACTGGGAGAAATGTCACTTTATGGTAACTAAAGGAATTGCCCTTGGGCACAAAATTTCGAACAAGGGAATAGAGGTGGATCAAGCTAAGGTAGAGGTAATTAAAAAATTACCACCACCTGCCAATGTTAAGGCAATCAGAAGCTTTCTGGGGCATGCAGGATTCTATAGGAGGTTTATAAAGAATTTTTCAAAAATTTCGAAACCTCTTAGCAATCTGCTAGCTGCTGATACACCATTTGTCTTTGACACAGAGTGTCTGCAGGCGTTTGAGACTCTAAAAGCTAAACTGGTCACAGCACCAGTCATTTCTGCACTAGACTAGACATTACCATTTGAACTAATGTGTGATGCCAGTGACCATGCCATTGGTGCAGTATTGGGACAGAGGCATGACAAGCTTCTGCATGTCATTTATTATGCTAGCCGTGTTTTAAATGACGCGTAGAAGAATTACACAACCACAGAAAATGAGTTACTTGCAGTGGTTTATGCCATTGACAAGTTCAGATCTTATTTAGTAAGATCTAAAGTGATTGTGTACACTAACCATGCTGCTCTAAAATATCTCCTCACAAAGTAGGATTCAAAACCCAGATTCATAAGATGGGTGTTGCTTCTGCAAGAGTTTGATATAGAAATAAGAGACAGAAAAGGGACAGAGAACCAAGTAGCTGATCACCTGTCCCGGATAGAACCAGTAGCAGGAGCGTCCCTCCCTCCTACTGAGATCTCTGAAACCTTTCTGGATGAGCAACTCTTTGCCATTCAGGAAGTACCGTGATTTGCAGATATTGCAAACTATAAAGTTGAGATTCATACCCAAAGAGTACAGTAAGCAGCAAACGAAAAAATTGGTTTTTGATGCAAAGTACTACATGTGGGATGAACCATATCTCTTTAAGAGATGTGCAGATGGAATAATTCGTAGATGTGTGCCTAGAGAAGAGGCACAGAAGATCCTATGGCATTGCCATGGATCACAATATAGAGGACATTTTGAAAGTGAGCGAATAGCCACAAAGGTTATCCAATGTGGCTTCTACTGGCCTACTCTTTATAGAGACTCCCGAGAGTTTGTACGTAACTGTGACAGTTGCCAGAGAGCTGGTAATCTGCCTCACGGTTATGCCATGCCTCAGCAAGGGATCTTAGAGATTGAGTTGTTTGATGTATGGGGGATTGACTTCATAGGGCCTTTCCCACCATCATATTCAAACACTTATATTCTGGTGGCAGTAGACTATGTATCTAAATGGGTAGAGACAATTACAACACCCACTAATGATACTAAGACAGTGATGAAGTTCCTCTAAAAGCATATTTTCAGCAGGTTCGGTGTCCCTAGGGTACTGATCAGTGATGGAGGCACTTATTTCTGCAATAAATAGCTTGACTCTACTCTGATCCAATATAGAATTAACCACAAAGTGGCAACTCCATATTATCCACAGACAAATGGACAGGCTGAAGTCTCAAATAGAGAACTAAAATGAATCCTATAACAAACTGTAAGTACCCGTAGAAGGGATTGGGCAAGAAGTCTAGATGATGCTTTGTGGGCATATAGAACCGCATTCAAGACTCCTATAGGGACCTCTCCATACCAGCTGGTGTATGGAAAAGCCTGTCATCTGCCAGTGGAACTGGAACACAAGGCCTATTGGGCAACCAGGTTCCTAAACCTTGATGCTAAGGTAGCTGGAGAGAAAAGATTACTCTAGTTGAATGAGCTGGAGGAGTTCAGACTCAATGATTTCGGAAATGCTAAAATCTACAAGGAGAAAGCAAAAAGATGGCATGACAGAAAGCTGTCATCTAGAGTCTTTGAGCCAGGACAGAAGGTTCTGCTGTTTAACTCTAGGCTCAGATTGTTTCTTGGGAAATTGAAATCCCGGTGGAAGGGACCATATGTGATTACAAGTGTGTCACCATATGGATATGTAGAGCTTCAGGATATTAACTCTGACAAAAAATTCATTATTAATGGACAGAGAGTCAAACATTATCTTGAAGGCAATGTTGAGCAAGAGTGCTTGTTCCGAGGGTTACCTGTAACTATAGGTCGATCTCGGTCGAGATCTTCTGTGCTGGTCGGAACCGATGTGTCTGGCAGGTGTATAGCAGCCGGAGCTGGTGTGTCCGACTTGTGGAACTGAGAATGCTGTTGATCCTTCGTCCCCAGAGGGTGGGGGGTACCTGCAAGGGACTCCAATGCTTAAGTTAGCAAGAGTATTAAGCAGGTATTGAGTAGAATCAGAGTATGAGTTATACCTGGGTGCTCCAGTGTATTTATAATGGTGAGATGTGGCCTTCTGTGGATAAGATAAGTTAGTTATCTTATCTTATCTTTAAGTGAGGTCATCTTATCGTTTAAGGGAACCGCCCTTCTCTCTGTAGGCTTGGGCCGCTTTAGGATTTTGGGGCGTGTTCCTCTATTTTGGGCCCTTCTTTGGGCTTTCCTGGGGACTTGACCGAGCTCTTTGTGAAGAGGTCGGGTTGTCCTGACCTGAAGAGGTCGGTCGCTTTGTCTGTCGAACATCCCGGGTCGGACACCTCGACCCAGGGTATGAACAGTGCCCCTGCTTGAGCTCGGTCTTCTTTTTGAGGTCGAGTCCTTGACTTCGGTCCTTTTTTGGTGAAGCCGAACTCAAGCATTTTGTAGATTCCTTCGTAGCAGCTTTTGAATGTAGAACGTTTCCTCTAAAAAGCGCGTGCTTTTATATCGGCGCTTTGGGAACGTGCGAGGGTTTAATGCTTTCCTTAATTTTAGCATTAATTGCCCCGTTTCCCTTTGGCTCTTTATTTCGATTTTGAAAGCCCAGAAACGGTTTCTCTCCTTTCGCCCTTTTCATAACTTCTTTTCTCCGTTCTCTCCGCTCTTCTATTTTTGCGGCGTCGTTTGGCATTTCTGGAGCTTCTGTTTTTGCCTGGAGTTTCGCGTTTCTCCCTGCGACATTGCTCTTTTGTTCGCATTCTTTTCTTTGCTTGTGAGGAGGCATTCCCAGATTCCGTCTTCCATTTTCAGTTTTCTTTGAAGCTTGCTGCTTTTTCCAGGTTAGTACTAGCTTTCCTGCTTCTTTCGTAGCTTTGTTTTTAGTTTTTTGGTGAAGTTTTGATTTTGCATGTTTGGAAGTTTGAATCTTTTTCGAGGTCCTGTATTTGCTTGTCACTGTACATGCTTTTCCTATCTTTCTTTTATGCATTCTTTTTGGCTTTTTCGTCGAGGCTTTTCTAGGGTTCTGTTGCTTCTGACAGAAAATCTGCATCTTGTTCCTTGCTTTTGGAGGTTTTGCTTTTTGCCTGATCTTTGAAAAAAGGTTGCATCTTTAATGGTCTCTGCTTGGCATGTTTGATGTTTGGGAATGTTTTTTGCTTGGCCGGCTTGTAATGATTTGCTGTGTTTTTCTTTGGTGAAAAGCGTTTGTTGTTTTGAATCCTTTTTGAGAAATGCTAGGATGTAAGCTGTAGAGTATTTCTGGGAACCTTGCTTTGCTACTGCCTCCAAAGGATGCCCCAGGACTTTTGGTTTGAGTCTTGGGGTTTTCCTTTTGGCTGTTTCATCTACTGACCGAGTTGTTTTCTCCCTTTGTCCGAGATGTTTGTAGTAATTAACCCTTATCTTCTTTTCTTACTTTGTAGGATTAGTTGGCCTCATGTCTTCTCGCAATAACATTGTAGAGATGTCTTCCAGAGTTCCCGAGGGGATGTCTGATTGGCTGGACTCCCTTGTTTTGTTGTGTGTTTCTGTTGTGGATGCTGAATTTTGCACAGAGCTGAGGAAGCGCAATAGGATTTGTGGTAACAATGCCCATGAGGAGGATTACGAGCTTGTTGCCCCTGATTCTGACGAGAGAGTGTGCTTTCCGACTTCTTTTGAGGGAGAACGCCCCTTCTTTTATGCTTATGAATACTTTTTCAGTCAGTTGAACGTTTCTTTTCCTTTTACTGCTTTTGGTCGTGTAATATTGCTCCATCCCAGCTTCACCCCAATTCTTGAGGTTTTATTAAAATTTTCCAACTTCTCTGTCGTGAACTAGATGTAACACCTTCCCAGACTCTTTTTCTTTACTTGTTTGTTTTTGCCAAACCTGGCGGTACTTCAAAAAAGAAAGCTTCTTGGGTTTCTTTCCGGTCCGCCCAGGGCCATAAAGTGTTTGCAATGTATGATGAGTCTTTTAAGGACTTCAAGAACTACTTTTTTAAAGTTCGAGCTGTGGAGGGGGCCCGCCCCTTTTTTCTTGATGAGAATGACGAGACTGCTTTTCCTCTAGAGTGGCAAAAGAATGTAAGAGTGCCACGTTTCACATGGGAAATGCTTAGTGAGGTTGAACGGGCTTTTGTAGTTGTTCTTGAAGATTTATGGGGGAAGCCTCCCCATCTGGATACGAAGAGATTTCTGAACGATCCGTCTTTGGTTCGTCCTGCTTTGGGTATTTGTTTGTCTATTGGCCCGACTTGTTTCTATATTTATTTCCTTTTTTGTTCCTCTTTTGTAACTCTTTGTCGTGGTTGTTTTTGTGTTTGCAGAGATGTCTAAGAACAATGACTCCATGAAGGCCTTAAAAAAGGCGAAGAAGGCAACTGCTGCTTTAAACATTTCGGCCAAAGTGGTCGGCGAGGGATCTTCCCAAGCTCCAGTTAAACCTCCTATTCCGAGTTCTCCCGGGCCGAGGAAAGTAATTCCTATTCCTCGGGTCCGTCTGGTCGATCCTCCACAATCTTCTACAGCAGCTCCTGGTGCCCCTCCTAGCAAGAAGCAAAAAACATCCGAGCCTTTTAACTTGGATGCCCCGGACTTTGATGCCATTGAGTTTGTTGACCAGCAAATTGCCCCCTATGGTGGGCTTTCCATGGACGACGTGTCTCTTCTAAAGCATTTGTATTTTATCACCCAAAATAGTGTGAAGATGGCCCATATGGGTGCGGCTATTTTTCAAACAATTCAGGGGATTCCGGTTCATGCTACCAAATCTTTTATGGAGGAGGCCAAATCATAATTTGATCGAATCAAGGGGCTGAAGGAGGAGTTGGAGGTGAAGTTGGCCAAGGTGGAGAAGGAACTGGAGGGTGAAAAAGCCAACTCTATTGCCCTTGCTGCTTCTTTGAAGCTGGCCGAAGACATGGCATTGAAACATAAGGATAGCTATGTCTCGGCTTATAGGGAATTGATGCGTCTTCGGGAGGATTTGTAAACAGCTCGGGTTAATTATGGTGAGCTTCAGGATCACCTTGTGGGTAGCGTAATTGCTGCCTCCGAGAATCTGATGGAGTAGTTCCGGGTTGTAGCTCCCGATGCCGACTTGACTCTCATCAGTTTGGACAATGTTGCGAGAGATGGTAAGATTGTCCCTGATGACCAGGATGATGATGAGACTGATCCTCCTCCAGTGCCTTCTCTTAAGGTGTCGACCTCTTCGGTTCCTCCTTTTCCATCTGATTCGGACTGTCAGGTCCTGAACCGGGATGATGGAACTGTAGATGCTGTGCCCCTGCAGACTCGCCCTCCTTCTCCCCATACTGATGCTGCTGGGAAGGCCCCTGATCTTAGTTGATCTTTTTTCTTGGATATTTGTGTATATGGCCCGTTTTGTGGGTTTTTTTGAACTGTTTATTATTTTGTTTGATTACTGACACTTTTCAGTTGCCTTCTTGGCAACTTTTACAAAAACAATAGTAGCTTTCTGAGGTTGGCTTTTGGTGACCCCTTGAAGCTTTATCGTATTATGCATGATATCTGTTGGAATTTTACTGTCTGGCCCCTTTTAGGTTGCTTTCGTGCTTGTCGCTTGTAGTTTGGATCCTTTTGAGGCCGTGTATGTGGGGGGGTCCAGCTTGTTTCTCGGTTTCCTTGCTCTTGTTTGTATTTTTAGTGCTTCGTAACCGATTTCTTTATGTTGGTCCCCTTCTAAGCTATTTTTGTAATCCCCGTTTTTGGACCTTTGTCCGGTCTCTTCTTACGGGATTACTTTTATAACTTATCTTGTAGGAGACCGACTTCGTTAGATCGATCTCTTCTAAGTTGTTTTTTGTAATCCTCTTTCTTGGACCTTTGTTAGGTCTCTTTCAGGGATTACTTTTACAACTTGTTTTGTAGGAGACCGACTTCGTTAGATCGATCTCTTCTAAGTTGTTTTTGTAATCCTCTTTCTTGGACCTTTCTTAGGTCTCTTTCAGGGATTACTTTTTACAACTCGTTTTGTAGGAGACCGACTTCGTTAGATCGATCTCTTCTAAGTTGTTTTTGTAATCCTCTTTCTTGGACCTTTGTTAGGTCTCTTTCAGGGATTACTTTTACAACTTGTTTTGTAGGAGACCGACTTTGTTAGGTCGATCTCTTCTAAGTTATAGCAATTCCTCTTTAATAGGGCTGGCCAGACCTCTTTCCAGGGATTTGCTGATAACTTGGGATGACTTGGTCAGATTTTTTGGTATCGACCAGTCTTTTTAAGTTATTATATAGCAATCCATAGGACCTCGTCAGGCTCCTTTTTTGGGATCACTTTCGATAACTTCTTGCATTATTCTGTGTTCATTTTTGCCGATTTGTAGATGGTGACTTTATCCCGGGATGATCGGTCTTTAGATGAATCGCGTTTTCACCTTTGTTGATCGAGCATTCCTATCGAGATCATACAGTGAATTTTTTCTTCACTTTCTGTCGATCTGTTGCTTTATAATCGGATGATGAAAGCTTCAGATTAATGCGTCTTGGGAATTTGTAGAATATCTGAAATGTATTTTATTTAAAGGAAATATATATATATATATATATATATATATATATATATATATATATATATATATATATATACGTAGGCAGGAGTTTCTGTATCCTTAAGTCTCAATCTTGACGCCTCATTAAAAAACCTTTTTCTGGAAAAAGAGTGCGTCTTGAGATCTTTATACCTTTTCTAGCTATAGTACCTTCTTAGGTTATAGGCATGCCATGATCTGGGGAATTCTCGTCCCTCGAATTCGGACAGTCTGTAGTAGCCCTTTCCGAGTACTTCTGTGATTCGGTAGGGTCCTTTCCAGTTAGCTGCCAACTTTCCTTCTCCGGGTCGAGTTGTTCCGATATCATTTCGGATTAGGACGAAATCGTCTTTCGTGAAGTCTCTTGGCACCACTTTTTGATTATACCTGGAAGCCATTCGCCGTTTTAGTGCTTCTTCTCTGATCCGAGCTCTTTCTTGGATTTCTGGAAGCAGGTCGAGCTCTTCTCTTTGGAGTTGAGAATTGGCTTGTTCATTATAGTGGACTACTCGGGGAGATCCTTCCTCGACTTCTATTGGAATCATTGCCTCCACTCCGTATGCTAATCGGAATGGTGATTCGTTTGTAGTAGAATGGGGGTTGTTCGATACGCCCATAGGACTTGTGGGAGTTCCTCGGCCCAAGCACCCTTTGCTTCTTGTAGCCTCCGCTTTAGTCCGGCCAATATAACTTTGTTGGCCGCTTCGGCTTGTCCATTGGCTTGGGGATGTTTGATGGAGGTGAACTGGTATTTTATGTTTAAGTCGGCCACCAGTTTTCTGAATCCTGCATCTGTAAATTGGGTACCATTGTTTGTGGTAATGGAGTATGGTACCCCGAACCTTGTAATAATGTTCCTATACAGGAATTTTTGGCTTCTCTGAGCAGTGGCATTGGCTAAGGGTTCTGCCTTGATCCATTTTGTGAAATAGTCAACTCCTACTATGAGGAATTTTACTTGTCCCGATCCCTGTGGGAAAGGTCCGAGAAGGTCAAGTCCCCATTTCGCCAATGGCCAGGGTGAGGTTACGCTGATGAGTTTTTCTGGTGGGGCGATGTGAAAGTTGGCATGCTTCTGGCATGGTGGGCATGTCCCGACAAACTCTGTAGCCTCCTTTTGTAGAGTTGGCCAATAGAATCCTGCCCTGAGTACCTTTTTGGTGAGGGCTTGGGCTCCGAGATGATTACCACAAATGCCACTGTGCACTTCCTCCAATACTTCCTTTGTATTAGAAGTTGGTACGCATTTTAACAAAGGTGTTGAGATCCCTCTTTTGTATAGTGTGTTGTTTATGATAGTGTAGTATTGTGCCTCCCTTTTCAATCTCTTTGCCTCCTTTTTATCTGCAGGGAGTGCTTCTGTTTTGAGGTAGTTGATTATGGGGGTCATCCATCCTTGATCCCGACCTATTATGGCTAGGACTTCTTCTTCCGATATTGACGGGTTCTGTAGTATCTCCTGGATGAGACTTCTGTTGTTGCCCCCTTGTTTGGTGCTGGCTAATTTTGAAAGTGCATCAGCTTGGGCATTTTGCTCACGGGGAATGTGGTAGATCCTGTATTCTCCGAGTTGTCCGAGCTATTCTTTGGTTTTATCCAAATATTTTTTCATGGTCGGATCTTTAGCTTGGCAGCTTCCTGTTATTTGCGAGGTAACAACTTGTGAGTCGCTATAGATGTTGAGTTTCTGAGCTCCAACCTCCCTGGCCAGCTTTAAACCAGCTAATAACGCTTCGTATTCCGCCTGATTGTTCGAGGCCGGAAATCCGAATTTAAGGGAGAGCTCAAGTTGAGTTCCTTGGTTGCTTTGGATTATTACACCCGCACCACTTCCTGTTTTATTCGAGGATCCGTCGACGTATATGTTCCATTCTATGGGGATTTTCGGGATATCTGTGAATTCTGCGATGAAGTCGGCCAGGTATTGTGATTTGATGGCTGTCCGTGCCTCATATTGGAGGTCGAACTCGGACAACTCGATTGCCCATTGTAGGATTCTTCCTGCCAGATCCGTTTTCTGTAATATCCCTTTTATGGGCTGGTTGGTCCGAACTTTGATGGTATATGCCTGGAAGTATGGGCGAAGTCGCCGAGAAGTGAGTATCAGAGCGTATGCAATTTTTTCTATTTTCTGGTAGTTCAGCTCTGACCCCTGTAGTGCTTTACTAATGAAGTAGACGGGTTGTTGTCCCCTTTTGTCTTCTCGAATCAGCGCTGAGGCTATTGCCCGACTTCCTACTACGAGGTATAGTATGAGTGGTTCTCCCTCTTGTGGTCGAGATAGGATAGGTGGTTGCCCCAAGAATTCTTTGAAGTTTTTGAAAGCTTGTTCACATTCCGCTGTCCATTCGAAGTTCTTTCCCTTCTTCAAGGTAGCGTAGAAAGGGAGGGATCTTATTGCTGATCCTGCTAGGAGTCTGGACAAGGCTACCAACCTCCCATTGAGCTGTTGTACCTCTTTGACGCAGGTTGGGCTCTTCATGTTGAGTATGGCCTGGCATTTATCTGGATTTGCCTCGATTCCCCTTTGTGTGAGCATGAATTCTAAAAACTTACCTGCTTCCACTGCGAAGGTGCATTTAACCGGGTTGAGTCGCATGCCGTGCTTCCTTATGGTATCGAATACTTGAATCAAATCGGTTAGCAATGTCTCTTCGCTTTGTGTCTTTATCAACATGTCATCCACGTAGACCTCCATGATTTTTCTGATGTGGTCTGAGAAGACTTTATTCATTAGTCTTTGATAAGTGGCTCCTGCGTTTTTTAGGCCGAAAGGCATCACGATGTAGCAATAATTTGCCTTAGGTGTAAGAAACGAGGTCTTTTCTTGGTCTGGCGGATACATTGGTATCTGGTTGTACCCCGAGTATGCGTCCATGAATGAGAGATACTTGTATCCTGATGAAGCATCTACTAGAGCGTGAATGCTTGGGAGTGGGTAAGGATCTTTTGGGCAGGCTTTGTTGAGGTCGGTGTAGTCGGTGCACATTCGCCACTTTCCATTTGATTTTTTCACCAAAACGACGTTTGCTAACCATAGTGGATATTTGACTTCCCTTATGAACCCTGCCTCTAGTAGTGCTTGCACTTGTTCTTCTACAGCCTGAGATCGTTCTGGCCCAAGTTTTCTTCGTTTTTGTTGTATCGGTCGGAAGCTTGGGTAGACTGCCAACTTGTGGCTCATTAGTTCAGGATCTATGCCCGGCATGTCGGCAGATTTCCATGCGAAGAGATCAACATTATCTCGCAGAAATTGTATTAATGATTCTTTTGCATCTCCTTTCAGGATCGTGCCAATATTAGTTGTTTTATCTGAGGTGTCTCCAATCTGGACTCTTTCTACTTCTCCTCCGGGTTGTGGTCGGAACTCTTCTCGTCTCTGAGCTCCACCGAGTTTGATTGTGTGGAACTCTCTTGCTTCGCCTCGGAGGTTTAGACTTTCGTTGTAACAACGACGCGCCATCTTTTGATCTGCTTTTATTGTAGCTATCCCTTCTGCAGTTGGAAATTTCATACATAGATGTGGAGTTGAAAATATTGCGCCGAGCTGATTTAACGTTGTCCGACCTATCAGGCATTGTAGGCTGAGCTTACGTCAACTACGATGTAGTCTATCTTGAGTGTTTTAGATTGGTTCCCCTTCCCGAAGGTTGTATGCAGCGACACGTATCCTAGTGGTTGAACTGGGACGTCTCCCAGTCCGAACAAGCTGTTTGGATATGCTCTTAGCTCTTTCTCTTCTAGGCCGAGTTTGTCGAAGGCAGTTTTGAATAAGATATCGGCGGAGCTTCCCTGGTCGATTAGTGTACGGTGGAGGTTGGTGTTTGCTAATATGATCGTAATGACCATGGGGTCATCGTGTCCCGAGATGATACCGGATGCATCTTCTTTGGTAAACGTGATTGCCGGGATGTCTGGCGTCTCCTTCTGTCCCTCGACATGGTATACCTCTTTGAGGTGTCGCTTGCGGGATGATTTGGAGATTCCTCCCCCAGCAAATTCGCCGTGTATCACGTGGACATGTCTTTCCGGTGTGCGAGGTGATCGTTCAGATCGTCCGACATCCTCATCCCTCCTTCTTTTCCTTGGTTCTTCGTCCCGGTTGGCCAAGAACCGATCTAGCTTTCCTTCTCGTACTAATTTTTCTATGATGTTTTGCAAGTCGAAACATTCGTTGGTGGAATGCCCTCGAAGTCGGTGATATTCACAGTACTCATTCCGATTTCCCCCTCCTCTTTTGCCTTTGAGTGGCCGAGCTGGGGGGATTTTTTCCGTATGGCAGACTTTTCTGTAAACGTCTACCAAGGATACCCTAAGAGGGGTGTAGTTGTGATATTTTTTGATTTTTTCTCTGGAGCGATCTTCCTTTTTCTTGGATTCTTTATCTCGGTAGGCAGAACCGGACCTTGAGGCTTCGCCCAGCCGAGAATTTTCCTCACTGTTGATGTACTTCTGCGCTCGTTCTTGTACTTCATCTAGGGATGTCGGGTATCTTTTTGATATAGATTGGCTGAATGGTCCTTCTCGTAGGCCATTTGTGAGGCCCATGATGGCAGCTTCTGTCGGTAGATTTTGTATGTCCATGCATGTTTTGTTGAATCTCTTCATGTAGTTGCGAAGACTTTCTCGATCTCCTTGCTTGATCCCGAGCAGACTGGGTGCGTGTTTGGCTTTGTCCTTTTGTATGGAGAATCGGGCCAGGAACTTTTTGGCCAAGTCGTCGAAACTTGAGATGGATTTTGGAGGCAAGTTGTCGAACCATTTAATGGCTGTCTTGGTGAGAGTTGTTGGAAAGGCTTTGCAGCGAACTGCATCTGAGGCATCAGTGAGGTACAGTCTACTTCTGAAGTTGCTGAGATGGTGGTTTGGGTCTGAGGTGCCGTCATACAGCGTCATATCCGGAAGTTTGAAATCCTTTGGGATTTTGGTCTTCATAATTTCTCTGGTGAATGGATCTCGGTCTTTCTGAGGGCTGTCTTCTGTGGATGGCCGAGTAGCTTTGGTTTTGAGACCAGCTTCAAGTTTTATAAGTTTGTCTTTTAATTCTCGGCGCCGCCTTATCTCCCGACGTAGATCTTCTTCTTTTTCACGTTGATGTTGGGCTTCTTTCTCAAGTTGCTCCAATCGATTTTGAAGTGCTTCTATTGCTCCCGGATTTGATGGATTTTTGTCTCCGTTGGGTTCCGGCGTATCTTTGAGTATAGTATCTACATTTTTATGCGGCGTTCGATCTTCCAATCCTGAGTCGTGGTCGTTGTAATGGTCATCTGCCATGTTGATGGGATGACTTCCAGGTTCCCCGGCAACAGCGCCAATGTTCCGAGGGTTACCTGTAACTATAGGTCGATCTCGGTCGAGATCTTCTGTGCTGGTCAAAACCGATGTGTCTGGCTGGTGTATAGCAGCCGGAGCTGGTGTGTCTGACTTGTGGAACTGAGAATCCTGTTGATCCTTCGTCCCCGGAGGGTAGGGGTACCTGCAAGGGACTCCGATGCTTAAGTTAGCAAGAGTATTAAGCAGGTATTGAGTAGAATCAGAGTATGAGTTATACCTGGGTGCTCCAGTGTATTTATAATGGTGAGATGTGGCCTTCTGTGGATAAGATAAGTTAGTTATCTTATCTTATCTTTAAGTGAGGTCATCTTATCTTTTAAGGGAACCGCCCTTCTCTCTGTAGGCTTGGGCCGCTTTAGGATTTTGGGGCGTGTTCCTCTATTTTGGGCCCTTCTTTGGGCTTTCCTGGGGACTTGACCGAGCTCTTTGTGAAGAAGTCGGGTTGTCCTGACCTGAAGTGGTCGGTCGCTTTGTCTGTCGAACATCCCGGGTCGGACACCTCGACCCAGGGTATGAACAATGCTCAAAACTGAGACTAAATTAAAAGCTCAGTAAAAGTCCAGCTAAAGACAGTAAAGAAGCGCTTATTGGGAGGCAACCCAATCTTATTTATTTATGTTAATTACTTTTTCATTTCATTTTCCATTGTTAGTTTATGTTTTCTTTAGGTTGATGATCATGTGGAGTCACAACAACAGCTGGAGAATTAAAGCGGAATAAAAAAGATCATAAAAAATAGCACACCCTAAAGGACAGGCTTACTGGCATTTAAACGCCAGTAAGGATAGCAAAATGGGCGTTTAATGCCCATGCAGGCAGCATTCTGGGCGTTTAGAAAAATGCCCAGTAAAGAAGGATTCCTGGTGTTTAACGCTAGCCAGGGTATCTGGCTGGGCGTTAAACGCCCAAAGAGGCAGTCAAGTGGGCGTTAGACGCCAGAATGGATAGCATTCTGGGCATTTAACACCAGGATGACACAAGGGAGGTAATTTTATTTCCAATTCGATTTTTTTTCAATTTTTTCATGTTTTACTTCATAATTTTTTGCATCAAACATATTTTAAACGTTCATCTTTCAATTTCTATTTTCAAAAATTAATAATCTTTCTAATTCTTTTAATTCTTTTCCAATTCTTTTCAAATCATTCCAAAACGTTTTCAAAACTTACATATCTTTTCAAATTCTTTTCAACTCTTTTTAATTTTTCTTGCATACATTAATAAGTTTTCAAAATTAATTGCATCATTCTTCTTCTACCCCCTTCTATCTTATTTTGCTCGAGGACAAGCAAAGCTTTTAAGTTTGGTGTGGAAAAGCTCAGCTTTTTGCTTTCCATAACCATTAATGGCACCTAAGGCCGGAGAAATCTCTAGGAAGAGGAGCAACAAAGGCAAGGAAGAGATATAGAGGAGCTCAAGAACTCCATTGGTTCTTCAAGAGGAAGAAGAAGCCACCATCACTAAGGTGGACCCGTTCTTTAATCTCCTTGTTTATTTTCTTTTCTGTTTTCAGTTTTTATGCTATGCTTTGACTATGTTTGTGTCTTCATTACATGATCATTAGTGTTTAGTGTCTATGTCTTAAAGCTATGAATGTTTCATGAATCTTTCACCTTTCTTAAATGACAAATGTTTTCTGAAAAAGAAAAAGAAGTACATGGATTTTGATTCTATCTTGAAAATAGTTTAATTATTTTGATGTGGTGGTAATACTTTTTGTTTTCTGAATGAATGCTTGAACAATGCATATTTTTGATAGTGAAGTTTATTAATGTTAAAATTGTTGGCTCTTGAAAGAATAATGAAAAATGAGAAAATGTTATTGATAATCTAAAAAATCATAAAATTGATTCTTGAAGCAAGAAAAAGTAGTGAAAAACACAAAGCTTGCGAAAAAAAAAGGGGCAAAAAATAAAGAAAAAGAAAGAAAAAGAAAAAGCAAACAGAAAAAGCCAATAGCTCTTTAAACCTAAAGGCAAGAGCAAAAAGCCAATAACCCTTTAAACTAAAAGGCAAGGATAAAAAGGATCCAAGGCTTTGAGCATTAATGGATAGGAGGGCCCAAAGGAATAAAATCCTTGCCTAAGTGGCTAAATCAAGCTGTCCCTAACCATGTGCTTGTGTCATGAAGGTCCAAGTGAAAAGCTTGAGACTGAGTGGTTAAAGTCGTGATCCAAAGAAAAAAGAGTGTGCTTAAGAACTCTGGGAACCTCTAACTGGGGACTCTAGCAAAGCTAAGTCACAATCTGAAAAGGTTCACCCAGTTATGTGTCTGTGGCATTTATGTATCCAGTGGTAATACTGGAAAACAAGATGCTTAGGGTTACGGCCAAGACTCATAAAGTAGCTGTGTTCAAGAATCAACATACTAAACTAGGAGAATCAATAACACTATCTGAATTCTGAGTTCCTATGGATGCCAATCATTCTAAACTTCAAAGAATAAAGTGAGATGCCAAAACTGTTCAGAAGCAAAAAGCTACTAGTCCCGCTCATCGAATTAGAACTAAGCTTCATTGATATTTTGAAATTTATTGTATATTCTCCTCTTTTTATCCTATTTTGTTTTTGGTTGCTTGGGTACAAGCAACAATTTAAGATTGGTATTGTGAAGAGCGGTGATGAGCAGATATTTTATACGCTTTTTGGGGGTAATTTCATGTAGATTTTAGTATGTTTTAATTAGTTTTTAATAGAATTTTATTAGTTTTTAAGCAAAAATCACATTTCTGGACTTTACTATGAGTTTGTGTATTTTTCTATGATTTCAGGTATTTTTTGGCTGAAATTGAGGGAGCTGAGCAAAAAACTGATTTAGGCTGAAAAAAGGACTGCTGATGCTGTTGGATTCTGACCTCTCTGCACTCGGAATGGATTTTTTGGAGCTACAGAAGTCCAATTGGCGCGCTCTTAATTGGGTTGGAAAGTAGACATCCAGAGCTTTCCAGAAATATATAATAGTCCATACTTTGCGTGAAGATAGATGACGTAAACTGGCGTTCCACGCCAGCTCTATGTTGCATTTTGGCGTCCAACGCCAGAAACAGGTTATAAGTTGGAGTTCAACGCCAAAAACACGTTACAACCTGGCGTTCAACTCCAGAAATAGCCCAGGCCCGTGAGAAGCTTTAGTCTCAGCCCCAGCACACACCAAGTGGGCCCCAGAAGTGGATTTCTGCACCAATTATCTTAGGTTACTCATTCTTTGTAAACCTAGGTTACTAGTTTAGTATTTAAACAACTTTTAGAGATTTATTTTGTACCTCATGACATTTTCAGATCTGAATTATATACTCTTTGACGGCATGAGTCTCTAAACTCCATTGTTGGGGGTGAGGAGCTCTGCGGCGTCTCGATGAATTAATGCAATTACTTCTGTTTTCCATTCAAACACGCTTGTTCTTATCTAAGATGTTCATTCGCGCTTAATTATGGAGAAGGTGATGATCCGTGACACTCATCACCTTCCTCAACCCATGAACGTGTGTCTGACAACCACCTTCGTTCTACATCAGATTGAATGAATATCTCTTAGATTCCTTAATCAGAATCTTCGTGGTATAAGCTGGATTGATGGTAGTATTCATGAGAATCCGGAAAGTCTAAACCTTGTCTGTGGTATTCCGAGTAGGATTCTGGGATTGGATGACTGTGACGAGCTTCAAACTCGCGAGTGTTGGGTGTGATGACAAGCGCAAAAGAATCAATGGATTCTATTCCGACATGATCGAGAACCAACAGTTGATTAGCCGTGCTGTGACAGAGCATTTGGACCATTTTCACTGAGAGGATGGGAAGTAGCCATTGACAACGGTGACACCCTACATATAGCTTGCCATGGAAGGAGCCTTGCGTGTGGGAAGAGGATTACAAGAGAAAAGCTGAAATAAAGCAGACAAAGCATCTCCAAAACTCCAACATATTCTCCATTATTAAAGTAACAATTATTTATTTTATGCTCTTTTTACTTAATACGAAACTAAAGAACCCTATTGGTATCCTGACTAAGAATAATAAAATAACCATAGCTTGCTTCAAGCCAACAATCTCCGTGGGATTCGACCCTTACTCACGTAAGGTATTACTTGGACGACCCAGTGCACTTGCTGGTTAGTTGTGCGAAGCTGTGTTAAATAGTCCATTAATATTGGCATACACAATTTCGTGCACCAAGTTTTTGGCGCCGTTGCCAGGGATTGTTCGAGTTTGAACAACTAAAGGTTTATTTTGTTGCTTAGATTAGGAATAATTTATTTTTGTTGCTATAGAGTCATTAAATTCTGAGTCCTTTATTCCCTTTTCAAAAATTTTTCAAAAATATTATTTTTCTTTATCAAATTTTAATTTTTTTCGTGAGTTTAGTGTCTTGTTCTAAGTGTGGTGTCAATTGCATATCTTGTATTTTCCTTTAAATTTTCGAATTAGTGTTCTTTGTTTTTCCTTGATCTTCAAATTGTTCTTGTCAATTTTTCTTGTTTGATCTTTGGTTTGTCTTGTTCTGTGTCTTTTCTTGTTTTTCTTGTGCTTTTTCAAAACATTAGTTTTCAAAAAAATTTATTCTTATCTATAAAAGTAATACATCTTTAAAACACGTTACATTTATAGCTCAGTTGGCTAGAGCGTTGGCTTATGTTCTTGGCAATTGGGTATCTTCTTTTTAAAATCTTTTTCAAAAATAATTTTTCTTTGATTGAATCTTGTGCCAAACTTTAAGTTTGGTGTTTTGTTGTTAATCTTTTTATAATTTTCGAAAATTTTATTGAAGCTTTCTAAAAATTTTAAGTTTGGTGTTCTTTCTTTTGTTCTTGGTGTTCTTGTGGATCTTCAAAGTGTTCTTGAGTCTTTCTTGTGTTTTGATCTTAAAATTTTTAAGTTTGGTGTTCCTTGGTGTTTTCCCTCCAAAATTTTTGAAAACAAGGAGCATTAGATTTAAAAATTTATTTTTAAATCTTGTATCTTTTATGTATTTTTCTCTTTCATCATAAAATTCAAAATTCAAAAAAATATATATATCTTTTCTAACTATTTTTAAGCTACTTTTTCGAAAAATTTTTTAAAAATTCAGATTTCAATTTCAAAATTTCTCAAATCTTATCCTTTTAAGATTTAAAAATTTTTTTTATCTTTTTCAAAACAAATCTATATCTTTTCCTTCTTAAAATCTTTTCAGCTCATAAATATCTTTTTCAAATCTTCACAATATCTTTTTCAAAACAAATTTATCTTTTTCAAATATCTTTTATATCTTTTCAATTTTCAATTACATCTTTTTCCTATCATATTTATCTTTTACAAATCATATCTTCTATCTTATCTTTTCTCAAAATTTTTGAAAATATCCTAACCAATTTCTCTCTCCTCATCTTTTTCGAAAATCCTCATAAAATATTTTCAAATTTTATTTTTATTTTTATTTTTATTTTTATTTCATTTTTTTTATTTTATTTCATTTTATTTTATCTTATTTTATTTTATTATTCCGAAAATAAATTTTTATATTTAATAAAATAAATAATATCAACATCCATATCATCTCCCTTGCTCCATCATGGAACTTAGTGGAAATGAACAGTCCAGAAGGACTCTGGGGTCATATGCTAACCCCACTACTACTTCATATGGGAGTAGTATCTGTATACCCTCCATCGGAGTCAGTAGTTTTGAGTTGAATCCTCAGCTCATCATCTTGGTGCAGCAAAGTTGCTAGTATTCCGGTCTTCCACAGGAAGAACCTACAAAGTTTCTGGCACAATTTTTACAAATTACTGACACAGTACATGATAAGGAAGTAGATCAGGATGTCTACAGATTATTACTATTTCCATTTACTGTAAAGTACCAAGCTAAGAGGTGGTTAAATAACCAACCTAAGGACAGCATAAAAACATGGAAACAGCTGTCAGAAAAATTTCTGAATCACTATTTTCCTCAAAAATGGATGACACAGCTAAGGCTAAGCATCCAAAGCTTCAAACAAGGAGATAATGAATCCCTTTATGATGCCTGGGAGAGATATAGAGAGATGCTAAGAAAATGCCCCTCTGAAATATTTTCAGAGTGGGTGCAGTTAGACATCTTTTACTATGGGCTTACAGAAAGAGCTCAGATTTCTCTAGACCACTCAGCTGGTGGATCTATACATATGAGAAAGACAATAGAAGAAGCTCAAGAGCTTATTGATACAGTTGCCAGAAATCAGCATCTGTACCTAAGCAGTGAATCTTCCATCAACGAAGAGGCTAAAACAGTAACTGCTGAACTCAGTCCTGCAGATTAAGCTGCTGAATTCAATCAGCAATTAGATTTTCTAACAAAACAGTTAGCCAAATTCAAGGAGATACTACAAGAAACAAGAATGGCTAATATGAATATGGAAGCACAGTTGAAGCAAACAGAACAGCAGTTATCAAAACAAATAACAGAAGAATGCCAAGCAGTTTAATTAAGAAGTGGGAAAACATTAAATACCTCACTTCAAGGTAGCAGGAAGCCAAGAAATGAGCAATCCACCCAAAATCTAACTGAGGACAGTCAGAGCCCAGAGAGAAATAACTCTAGCGCTCAAACGCCAGAAAATGGGTGGAAAACTGGCGCTGAACGCCTAGACCATGCTCAGTCATGGCGTTCAACGCCAGAAACAAGCAATGAATCGGCGTTGAACGCCCAAAGGAAGCTCAGTTCTGGCGTTCAGACACCAGAAACAGGCAAGGAGCTGGCGTCTAACGCCACTCCAGCTTCCACCCTTGGCATTCGAACGCCAGTGGGAGGTCAGACACATACAAGTGCTGATAACAACCCCTCTAAAAAGGCTTCTCAACCCACATCTGTAGGCAATAAACCTACAGCAACTAAGGATGAGGAATATAAAGCCAAAATACCTTATCCTCAGAAACTCCGCCAAGCGGAACAGGATAAGCAATTTATCCGCTTTGCAGACTATCTCAAGACTCTTGAAATAAAGATCCTGTTTGCAGAGGCACTTAAGCAAATACCCTTTTATGCTAAGTTCATGAAAGAGATCTTAAGTCATAAGAAGGATTGGAGGGAAACTGAGAAAGTTTACCTCACTGAAGAATACAGTGCAGTCATTCTGAAAAGCTTACCTGAGAAGCTTAAGGATCCGGGAAGCTTTATGATACCATGCACATTAGAAGGTACTTGTACCAAGCAAGCTCTATGTGATCTTGGGGCAAGTATTAATTTAATACCTGTAGCTACTATCAAAAAGCTTGGGTTGACTGATGAAGTTAAACCAACCCGGATATGTCTTCAACTTGCTGATGGCTCCATTAAATACCCATCAGGCGTGATTGAAGACATGATTGTCAAGGTTGGGCCATTTGCCTTTCCCACTGACTTTGTGGTGCTGGAAATGGAAGAGCACAAGAGTGCAACTCTCATTCTAGGAAGACCTTTCCTAGCAACTGGCAGAACCCTTATTGATGTCCAAAAAGGGGAAGTAACCCTGAGAGTCAATGAGGAGGAGTTCAAATTGAATGTTGTCAAAGCTATGCAGCATCCAGACACCCCAAATGACTGCATGAGTGTTGATATTATTGACTCTCTGGTAAAAGAGATCAATATGACTGAGAGTCTCGAATCAGAGCTAGAGGATATCTTTAAAGATGTTCAGCCTGATCTGGAGGAATCAGAGAGAATGATAGAACCTCTGAAAATCCCTCAGGAAGAGGAGAAACCTCCTAAACCCGAGCTCAAACCATTACCACCATCCCTGAAATATGCATTTCTGGGAGAAGGTGATACCTTTCCTGTAATCATAAGCTCTACCTTAGAGCCACAGGAAGAGGAAGCACTAATTCAAGTGCTAAGGACACACAAGACAGCTCTTGGGTGGTCCATCAGTGATCTTAAGGGCATTAGCCCAGCCAGATGCATGCACAAGATTCTATTAGAAGGTGACGCCAAGCCAGTGGTTCAACCACAAAGGCGGCTGAATCCAGCCATGAAGGAAGTGGTGCAGAAGGAGGTCACTAAATTACTAGAGGTTGGGATCATTTATCCTATTTCTAATAGCCCCTGGGTAAGCCCTGTCCAAGTTGTCCCTAAGAAAGGTGGCATGACAGTAGTTCCTAATAAAAAAAATGAACTGGTTCCTACAAGAACAGTTACAGGGTGGCGTATGTGTATTGATTATAGAAGGCTCAATACAGCCACCAGAAAGGATCATTTTCCTTTACCATTCATAGACCAGATGCTGGAAAGACTAGCAGGTCATGAATACTACTGCTCCATGGATGGATATTCATGTTATAATCAAATTGTAGTAGATCCCCAGGATCAAGAGAAAACAACATTCACATGTCCATCTGGAGTATTTGCATACAGAAGGATGCCATTTGGCTTGTGCAATGCACCTGTAACCTTTCAAAGGTGCATGCTCTCAATTTTCTCTGATATGGTGGAAAAATTTCTGGAAGTCTTCATGGATGACTTTTCAGTATATGGAGACTCATTCAGCTCCTGTCTTGACCATCTAGCACTTGTTCTAAAAAGGTGCCAAGAGACTAACCTGGTTTTAAACTGGGAAAAATGTCACTTTATTGTGACTGAAGGAATTGTCCTTGGGCACAAAATCTCGAACAGGGGAATAGAGGTGGATCAAGCTAAGGTAGAGGTAATTGAAAAATTACCACCACCAGCCAATGTTAAGGCAATCAAAAGCTTTCTGGGGCATGCAGGATTCTAGAGGAGGTTTATAAAGGATTTTTTAAAAATTGCCAAACCTCTAAGTAATTTGCTAGCTACTGACACGACATTTATCTTTGATAAGGAGTGTCTGCAGGCGTTTGAGACTCTGAAAGCTAAGCTAGTCACAGCACCAGTCATCTCTGCACCAAACTGGACATTACCATTTGAATTAATGTATGATGCCAGTGACCATGCCATTGGTGCAGTGTTGGGACAAAGATATGACAAGCTTCTGCACGTCATTTACTATGCCAGTTGTGTTTTAAATGACACACAGAAGAATTACACAACCACAGAAAAAGAGTTGCTTGCAGTGATTTACGCCATTGACAAGTTTAGATCCTATTTAGTAGGATCAAAAGTGATTGTGTACACTGATCATACTGCTCTTAAATATCTACTCACAAAGCAGGATTCAAAACCCAGACTCATCAGATGGGTGTTGCTTCCGCAAGAGTTTGATATAGAAATAAGAGACAGAAAAGGGACAGAGAACCAAGTAGCAGATCACCTGTCCCGAATAGAACCAGTAGAAGGGGCGTCCCTCCCTCTTACTGAGATCTCTGAAACCTTTCCGGATGAGCAACTCTTTGCCATCCAGGAAGTGCCATGGTTTGCAAACATTGCAAACTACAAGGCAGTGAGGTTCATACCCAAAGAGTACAGTAGGCAGCAATCAAAAAAATTGATCACAGATGCAAAGTACTATCTTTGGGATGAACCATATCTCTTCAAGAGATGTGCAGACGGAGTAATCCGTAGATGTGTGCCTAAAGAAGAAGCGCAGAAGATCCTATGGCATTGCCATGGATCACAATATGAAGGACGTTTTGGAAGTGAACGAACAGCCACAAGAGTCCTCCAATGTGGCTTCTACTGGCCTACTCTCTATAAAGATTCCCGAGTGTTTGTACTTGTTCCGAGGGTTACCTGAAACTGTAGGTCGATTTCGGACGAGATCTTCTGTGCTGGTCGGAGTTGTTGTGTCCGACTTGATGATGGTAGCTGGAGCCGCCGTGTCCGACTCGTTGGACTTGGTGATGGTGCTGATCCTTCGTCCTCGGAGGGTGGGGGTACCTGCAAGGGACTCTGATGCTTAAGTTAGCAAGGGTATTAAGCAGGTATTGAGTAGAATCAGAGTATGAGTTATACCTGGGTGTTCCAGTGTATTTATAATGGTGAGATGTCACCTTCTGTGGATAAGATAAGTTAGTTATCTTATCTTATCTTATCTTCAAGTGAGGTCATCTTATCTTCAAGGGAACCACCCTTCTCTCTGTAGACTTGGGCCGCCTTAGGATTTGGGGCGTGTTCCTCTATTTGGGCCCTTCTTTGGGCTTTCCTGGTGACTTGGCCGAGCTCTTTGGAAAGAGGTCGGGTTGTCCTGACCTAAGGAGGTCGGTTGCTTTGTCTGTCAAACATCCCGGGTCGGACAGCTCGACCCAGGGTATGAACAGTGCCCCTGCTTGAGCTCGGACTTTCTGTTGAGGTCGAGTTTTTTGACTTCGGTCCTTTCATGACGAAGCCGAACTCAAGCATTTTGTCGATTTCTTCTTTTTGTAGAATCTTTTGAATGTAGAATGTTTTCCTCTAAAGGCACGCACTTTTATATCAACGCTTTACTTTTGGGAACGTGAAAGGGTTTAATACCTTCATTAATTGGTATTAATTGCCCCGTTTTCTCCTGGCTTTTATTTTGAATTTTCTCAATCAAAAACGGTTTCTCTTCTTCGCTCTTCTTCGTAACTTCTCCCTTTACTCTCTCATTTTCTGTTTCTTTCGTGACTTCTTCCTGCAACGTCTGTTCTGTCATTGCTCTCTGTGGAAGAGGGGTGATTTCCAGATTTTCTCCTTCTATCTTTGCGGTTTTTTGCTTTGAGGGGTGGCTTTGTTGCTTCTGCTCTTTGACTTTCCTTTGAGGTCTCCAGGTTCAATTTCTCTTCCTCTGTTCCTTTTATATGTCGGTAGAAAGTTTGAATTTTGCTCAAAGAAGGTTTGGATCTTTCTATTTTTACCATGCCTGATTGTTTGCGTGTTCTGGAATTTCTTTGTTTTTGGTGCGAGTCTTTTGCTTTTCTCGTTGCTTGAATCTTTTCTTAGGGCTTTTGCATGTTGTCGCCGCTTTTGGTTGTGCCTTTGATGATGATTTTTGCTTGATCTTGAAAAAGTTTGCATCTTTGGTGATTTTCTGCTTGGCATTTTTGATGTTTGACAATGCTTTTTGCTGATAGACTGTAGGAAAGTGGTGACTTTGTGTTTTTGTTTTTACTTCCTTTGTTTCCTTTGAGACTTTATTTTCTTTCTGATGAGTGCCGGGGCGTAAGCTGTAGAAATTTCTTGAATCCTTGCTTTATTACTGCCTCCAAAGGATGCCCCAGGATTTTAGTTTGAATCTTGCGGCTTTCCTTTTCGTTCGTCCGTCGAGTTGTGTTTGCCCCTTGTCCGAGATGCTTTTTTAGTAATTCACTCTTCTTTTTCTTATTGTAGGATTTAGTTGGCCTCATATCTTCTCGCAATAACGTTGTAGAGATGCCTTCCCGGGTTCCTGAGGGCATGGCTGATTGGGTGGACTCAATGGTCCTTATGTGTGTCTCCTTGGTTGATTCCGAATTTTGCACGTAGCTTAGGAAGTTTCATAGGGTCTGTAGTAATCCAGGTGATGAGAAGAACTATGAACTTTTCCCTCCCTCCTCCGAAGAGAGAGTCTGCTTCTCTACTCGGGTTGTTGACGATCGCCCTTTCTTCTATGTTTATGACTTTTTCTTTGGTCCGCTGGGTATCACCCTTCCTTTTACTAAATTTGAGGCCGACTTGTTATGGTCCTGCAATGTCGCCCTCTCTCAACTTCACCCTAATTCCTGGGGTTTCATAAAGATTTTTCAATTGTTGTGCAATGGTTTTGGTATCCCTGCTTCCCAATCTCTCTTTTTCTATCTATTTGTCTTGACTAAGCCCGGAGTGGTAAAAAAGAAGGCAGCTTGGGTCTCCTTTCGCTCTACCCAGGGAAAGAAGGTCTTTTCCATGTTTGACGAGTCATTCCGTGATTTTAAAAACTACTTTTTCAAGGTCCGAGCTGTTGAAAGAGCTCGGCCCTTCTTTCTGGATGAAAATGACGAGCCTGCTTTTCCCTTGGAATGGCAAAAGGATGTGAGGGTGTCTCGATGTTACGCTGATGAGTTCCTCTGGTGGGGTGATGTGAAAATTAGAATCCGGCTGGGAGTACTTTTTTGGTAAGAGCTTGTGCTCCGAGATGGTTGCCACAGATGCCACTGTGTACTTCTTCTAAAACTTCCTTTGTGTTGGACGTTGGCACACATTTTAACAGTGGTGTTGAAATTCCTCTCTTGTATAGATTATTGTTTATGATGGTGTAGTATTGTGCCTCCCTTTTTAATATCTTCACCTCCTTCTTATCTGTAGCGAGTGTCTCTGTTTTGAGGTAGTTAATTATGGGAGTCATCCATCTTTGATCCATACCTGTTATGGCTAGGACCTTTTCTTCTTCCAAGATTTATGGGTTCTGCAGTATTTCCTAGATGAGGCTCCTATTGTTGCCCTGGTTTGGTGCTGGCTAATTTTGAGAGTGCATTAGCTCGAGCATTCTGTTCCCGAAGTATGTGGCGGACCTCATATTCCCCAAGTTGTTCGAGCTGCTCCTTGGTTTTGTCCAAGTACTATTTTATGGTAGTGTCCTTAGCTTGGTAGCTTTCTGCTATTTGTGAGGTGACTACTAGTGAGTCGATGAAGCTGATAAGCTTTTAAGCTCCAACCTCTTTAGCCAGCTTCAAACCAGCTAGTAGTGCGTCGTACTCAGCCTGGTTGTTTGAAGTAGGGAACCCAAATTTGAGGGAGAGTTCGATTTGTGTTCCCTGATCGCTTTCTATTAACACACCTGCGCCACTTCCAGTTTTGTTTGAAGAGTTGTCTACGTAGAGATTCCATTCTATGGGAGTTCCCAGAGTGTCAGTGTACTCAGCAATGAAGTCGGCCAAATGTTGGGACTTGATGGCCGTCCGAGTTTCATATTGAAGATCAAACTCAAATAGCTCAACTGCCCATTGTAGAATTCTTCCATCTAAGTCTATCTTCTGGAGAATGCCCTTCATGGGTTGATTAGTCCGAACCTTGATGGTGTGAGCTTGAGAGTAGTGGCGAAGTCATCGAGAAGTTAGTATGAGGGCGTAGGCGAACTTCTCTATCTTTTGATAGTTCATTTCTGCCCCTTGTAGAGCTTTGCTGACGAAGTAGATGGGTTGTTGCCCATTCCCGTTGTTCCGAGGGTTACCTGAAACGTGTAGCTCGGTCGTTTGGAGAGGTCCGAGGTGGGGGCTCGGTGACCCGAGCTGGGTATGCAGAACGGTTGATGGTTGTACCTGCAATGACACTCCGATGCTTAAGTTAGCATGGGCCAAACAGGTATGTGTAGATTTGGAATGAATTCCATACCTGGGTGCTCCAGTGTATTTATAGTAGTTGGCAGTGATCTTCCCTGGATAAGATATTCTTATCTTATCTTATCTTTGGGAGTTTATCTCTATCTTTGTGGAACCGCCTTTTCCAGGCCTTTTTCGGCCTTTAGGTTTGGGCTGTGTTCCTTTTGATGGGCCTTCCTTGTGACCGGTTTTGAGCTCTTTGTTCGAGGTCCGACTTTTTAGGTGTGAGCTTTAGGACAAGGTCGGACCTCTTGCGGTTTTACCGAGTTGGAGGACCCCGGTCAGGGTATGAACAGTGCCCCTGCCCGAGTTCGTCCTTTTTTGGGAGGTCGTGCTCGGGCATAGTAGTCTTTTTTTGTTTTTCAAAATTCAAAATGGCCGTTCCTGCATTTATTGCATTTTACCGTTTTTCCTCGATTTCCGTTTCGGGCTCTGTGAAGGCTTTATTTATTGCTCCCTTTTTCCTTTCTGCGTTTGTTTCTTTTTATGCCTTCAAAAGTGCCGCTTCTTCTTTCCCTTGGTTTGCTTTCCCGAATCTTTCTTTGTGTGTCTTTTTAAATTTTCAGCGTTCTCTTTGTGCCGTCGTTTGTTCTACTTGCTTCGGAGCTCTTTGCCTTCGCTTCTCCTTTCAGGTTTGTTTCCGTGTTTCTCTTTTCCTGTGATCATATGCTTCTGATCTTTGTGTGGCTCTGTTTATTTCTTTTTCTTTATGCTTGGGTTGCCCCAAAAGAGGTGCCGCCATTGCTGTTGTTTTTATATGGGGGGGCTCTTTTTTGTTCCCCGGTGTCTTTGTTCTGTATTGCCCCACTTCTCGTGAGGTCTTTGTTTTTCGCTTTGCTGAATGGGTTTTCGTGCTCGTCTTCTTTATGTGATTTTTTGCTTGCTGTTGAATTCTTCTTTGTAGGTAAGAATTTTATGTCTCGAAAGGTTCTTCAAGCGATGTCGACTAAAATTCCATGTGGTTTTGATTGGGTAGACCCTCTTCCTCTAAGAGTCCTTACCGTGGTAGATTCTGAGTACTTAGTTAGGTTCCGTAGGCATTGCAGCATATGTGAAAATAGAGAGTCTGAGAGGGATTATGAACTAGTAGCCCCGGAACCCGAGGAGAGAGTGTGCTTCCCGCCCTTAGATAGTTCCGAGAAGCTTTTCTTTTATGCTTATGATTGTTTTTTCTCTAAGCTGGGCGTCCGACTTCCCTTTACCGATCTGGAGTCCGAGGTGTTATGGTCTTGTAATCTTGCTCCTACGCAGCTCCATCCAAATTCTTGGGCGTTTTTAAAGCTTTTTCAACTTTTGTGTCAGTTCTTGGCCGTTGCTCCCTCTATTTCTCTTTTTTCCTACCTGTTTGTGTTGACGAAGCCAGGGTCGGGTGGAGGGAAGGTATCTTGGGTTTCCTTTAGGGCTAACCAGGGAAGGAAGTTTTGTACCCTGTATGATGAGTCCTTTCACGATTTTAAGAACTTCTATTTCAAGGTCCGGGCTATTGGAGATGTCCGACCCTTCTTTTTAGATGAGAGTGGGGAGCCTTCTTTTCCTCTTTGTTGGCAGGAGAAAGTAGTGTCTACTAAGTATACCCTTGAGAGTCTAGATGAGGTGGAGCAGGCCTTTGTGGGTGTGGTAAGCAGTTTATGGGGTCGGGCACCTCACTTGGACACGAAGAAAATGTTGGGGGATCCAAGCCTTCTCCGTTCCGAGTTAGGTAGTTCCCGACCCTACGAGATTATCTTTTTAGTATTTTGGCTTTGCTTGTTTTTGTTTTGGTGGAATTTCTGTTTTGGTGATCCTTTTCTTTTATTTTTGCAGAGATGTCTTCTCAGGCGGATTCCATGAAGTACCTTCGTCGGACAAAGAAGTCTGTGGCTGCTCGAAATATCGAGGCTGGGGAGGCTTCTGCCCGATCTTCTCCGAAGAAGACTACTGTGGGTGTCACTACTCGGTCGAAGACTATTCCGACTCCCCAGTTTCGACCTATAAATCAGGATCCTCCAACCTCTGGACCTGGTAACTCTTCTCCTCCTTCGTCCTCGGGTCCTCCCCCCAAGAAGCAGAAGACCTCTCAAGAGTTTGTGGGTTTTAATGATAAGGATTTTGATGCTCTTGGTTGGGTTGAACAGCATGTCCTCCCTCAGACTTTTATTTCTACTGATGATGTGTCTATTGAGCGCCATTTTCAGTATATGGCGCGGAGCTGTGTCCGGATGGCTAGTCTTCATGCCGCTATTGCCCGGGAGTTCAAGAAATCCCCCATTGGTGCGACCAGTTCCCGACTTGAGAAAGCTCAGTCTGAGTTCGAGAGGATTAGTGAGCTGAAGGCTGCTAGGGTTGTTGAGCTGGAGGCGTCTTTGGAGAAGGAGAAAGCTAAAGCTACCGCGGCTGTGGCGGCAGCGAATTCATCCGAGGAGATGGCGAAGGCGGCGAAGGAGAGTTATACTCGGACATATGCCGAGCTTGTGGAGACAAAGGAGAGGTTGCAATCCGCTCAAGATGATTTTTACGAGTTACAAGGGCATGTAGCTAAGGGTATGGATGCTATGTTTGATAATTTGAAGGCTCAGGTCCGGGTTCTTGCTCCTGACCTGGACCTGAGTTTATTCAGTATGGATAATGTTGTCGTGGAGGGAAAGATCGTTCCTGCTCCCAATGAGGATGAGGTTCCGGTGTCTGACCCCAAAGTTCGGGTTGTGAACCCGACCTTACCTTTGGCCAGGGAGGAGTCTGGTGTGGAGGTTTTAAACCGAGATGACGGTGCTGTCAAGGCTGTCCCGATTTCTATGGTTCTTCCTCCGCAGCCTCCTACCGATGTGGAGTCCGGGAAGGATCTTGATTCCCTGTAATCCTTTGTCTTTGGTCGTTTGCCCGGCCTGTGGGCTCTTTTTTGGATGGTTTTTACTACCTGTTAATGCTTTGAACACCTTTTTGCTATTAGCTACTTGTAGTAACTTTTTAGCTTATTATGTGGTGTTTGTTCGCGTTTTGACTTTTAGTTCTGCTTTATGCTTTTTAGTTGTTTTTGGATAACAACCTTTTAGCTAGCGCTTTTTGAAACTTTGTTTTATCCTTCCCTTTGATTTCGTTTTTTCGCTTGTACTTTTTAGTTGTTTTTGTATAACAACCTTTTAGTAAGCGTTTTCGAAATCTTTGTTTTCTTTGCCATCCCTTTGTGGGGTCCGACCTTGTTGGTTGGTCGGCCTTTAAGTTATTTTTGTAACCTCTTTTATTTGGCCTTTTTGAGCCTTTTCAGAGTTGCTTTATAACTTCTCACATTAATCTGAACCTCGTCGCTTTATCGTTGCCGACCTTGTGTGGTCTTTTGGCAATGATTTTTTGCGTTTTGTCGAGCATAAATTAATGCGCCTTGGCGGGATACTTTTCAAGGTTGGTTTCATCATGAGGAAGAAGGAGAAGGAAAAAATTCGATTAGTATTGAAAAAGAAAGAATATTTACAGAGTGTTTACCCTTAGCTAGGTCGGGTGCTTTTCTTGTCCGGGTGTCTCATTAAAAAACCCTTGTAGGGAAAAAGAGTACACCTCGGTTTAAGTTTTTCTAGCTGTAGTATCGTCTTAGATTACAGGCGTGCCAGGCCCTGGGCAACTCATTGCCTTCTAGGTTGGATATTTTGTAATAGCCTGTTCCTAAGACTTCTGTTACCTTGTAGGGTCCTTTCCAATTTGCTGCTAGCTTCCCTTCCCCCGACTTTTGTGTTCCGATGTCATTTCGGATCAGAATCAGGTCGTGAATTGAGAAGCTTCGTTTTATTACTTTCTGATTGTATCTGAGGGCCGTTCGCCGTTTTAAGGCTTCTTCTTGGATCCGGGCTTTTTCTCGGACCTCGGGGAGGAGGTCGAGTTCTTCCCTTTGTGCCTGTGGGTTACCTCCTTCGTTGTAGAAGATGACTCTGGGTGACCCTTCATCTATTTCGATAGGAATCATTGCCTCCATCCCGTAAGCTAGTCGGAATGGCGATTCTCCCGTTGTAGAGTGTGAGGTTGTCCGATATGCCCATAGCACCTGGGGAAGCTCCTCGGCCCATGCCCCTTTGGCCTCTTGGAGTCTTCATTTTAACCCAGCCAAGATGACTTTATTTGCGGCCTCCGCCTGTCCATTGGCTTGTGGGTGCTCGACTGAGGTGAACTGCTGTTTGATTTTTAGCTCGGCCGCCAAGTTTTGAAAACTTGTGTCTGTGAACTGTGTTCCATTGTCTGTGGTGATGGAGTAGGGGACTCCGAACCTTGTGACGATGTTTTTATATAGGAATTTACGGCTTTTCTGAGCCGTGATGGTGGCTAAGGGTTCAGCTTCGATCCACTTTGTGAAGTAGTCGACCCCTACTATGAGGTATTTGACTTGCCCCGGTCCTTGGGGGAATGGGCCGAGTAGGTCAAGTCCCCATTTTGCGAAGGGCCATGGTGCGGTGACGCTGATAAGGTCTTCAGGTGGTGCTTTGTGAAAATTGGCGTGTTTTTGACAGGGGGGCATATTTTCACAAATTCCGTTGCGTCTCTTTTTAAGGTCGGCCAATAGAATCCGGCTCGGACTACTTTCTTGGATAATGCTCGAGCTCCGAGGTGGTTCCCACACATGCCTCCGTGGACTTCTTCGAGGACGCTCTTTGTTTCTGAGGTCGGGACACACCTAAGGAGGGGGTTTGAGAATCCCCTTCTGTATAATATGTCGTGAATTAGCGTATAATTCTGGGCGTCTTTCGTGAGTCTTCTAGCTTCCTTTCTTTCGGCGGGGAGAGTTCCTGACTTCAGGTAGTTGAGTATGGGGGTCATCCACCCTTGTTGTTGGTTGGATATGTTTAGCGCTTCTTCCTCTCTTAGCACGGAGGGAAATTGCAAGGTTTCCTGGAGGAGACTTCTGTTGTTGCCTCCGGGCTTGGTGCTGGCGAGCTTTGAGAGGGCGTCTGCCCGGGCGTTTTGTTCCCGAGGTATGTGCTGAATCTGTATTTCTGAAAAGTGGCGTAGTTGCGCCTGTGTTTGGTCCAGGTATTTTTTCATAGTGGGGTCTTTGGCCTGGTAGCTTCCATTTACTTGTGATGTGACGACCTGGGAGTCGCTGAAGATCGTGATTTTTGGGCTCCGACCTCTCCGGCTAGCTTTAGACCTGCTAGTAGGGCCTCGTATTCGGCTTGGTTATTCGAGGCCTGGAACTCGAATTTTAAGGATAGTTCTATCCGCGTTCCTTGGTCGCTTTCGAGTATAACCCCGGCTCCGCTTCCTGTTTTGTTTGAGGACCCGTCGACATACAGGTTCCACGAGAGTGGGGTTCCAGGGGTCTCAGTGTATTCTGCGATGAAGTCGGCTAGATACTGGGATTTTATGGCAGTCCGGGTTTCATAGTGGAGGTCGAACTCGGACAACTCCACCGCCCATTGCAGTATTCGTCCTGCCAGGTCTGTTTTTTGGAGGATGTGTCTCATTGGTTGGTTCGTCCGGACTTTGATGGTGTGGGCTTGAAAGTAGGGACGGAGTCTCCGGGCTGTGAAAACTAGGGCGTAGGCGAACTTTTCTATCTTCTGATAGTTTAATTCGGCCCCTTGTAGTGCCTTGCTTACAAAGTATATGGGGTGTTGTCCTTGGTCATTTTCTCGTATTAACGCTGAAGCGACTGCTCGATTCCCAACCGAGAGGTATAGTACGAGTTCTTCTCCCTTTAGAGGTCGGGTTAGGATTGGTGGCTGCCCGAGGAATTCCTTGAAGTCTTGGAAGGCCTTTTCGCACTCCGGGGTCCATGAGAAGGGTTTCCCTTTCTTTAGGAGTGAGTAGAGAGGTAGTGACCTTATCGCTGATCCCGCCAAGAACCTTGATAGGGCGGCTAGCCTTCCATTCAGTTGTTGTACTTCCTTGACACACGTCGGGCTCTTCATGTTGAGTATTGCTTGGCATTTGTCCGGGTTTGCTTCAATGCCCCTTTGAGTCAGCATGAAGCCTAAGAACTTTCCGGCTTCTGCGGCGAAGGTGCACTTTGTCGGGTTAAGTCTCATGTTGTGTTTTCTGAGGGTGCCGAAAATACTGGTGAGGTCGGTCAGCAAGTTTCTGTCTTCTTGTGTCTTTACCAGCATGTCGTCGACGTACACCTCCAGCTGTAGTCCGATGTGTTCTGAGAACACTTTGTTCATTAGCCTCTGGTAGGTTGCTCCTGCGTTCTTTAGCCCGAAGGGCATTACTACGTAGCAGTAATTTGCCCTCGGGGTTATGAACGAGGTCTTTTCTTGGTCGGGTCTGTACATTGGGATTTGGTTGTATCCTGAGTATGCGTCCATGAAGGAGAGATATCTATAGCCTGAGGCTGCGTCTACTAATGCGTCGATGTTTGGTAGTGGATATGGATCTTTGGGGCAAGCTTTGTTGAGGTCTGTATAATCGACGCACATCCTCCATTTTCCGTTAGGCTTTTTTACCAGGACCACGTTTGCGAGCCATAGGGGGTATTTTACTTCCCTAATGAACCCTGCATCTAGTAGCGCTTGCACTTGTTCTTCTATTGCTTGCATGCGCTCGGGTCCGAGCTTCCGACGTCTTTGTTGGACAGGCCGGGATCCCGGGTAAACCGATAGCTTATGGCACATCAGGTCGGGGCTTATGCCTGGCATGTCAGAGGCTTTCCAGGCGAAGAGGTCGGAATTCTCCCTTAAGAGGGCTATGAGTCCCTCTTTTAGGCCCGTTTTGATGTTTGCTCCTATGCTTGTTGTTTTTTCAGGTGTGTTCCCAATCTGGACTTTTTCGGTTTCTCCCTCTGGTTGTGGCCGGAGGTCTTCTCGGGATTGAACTCGTCCGAGTTCTATTGTGTTGACCTCTTTCCCTTCTTGTCCCTTTAGGCTCAGGCTTTCGTTGTAGCATCGCCGTGCTAGTTTTTGGTCGCCTTTTAGAGTAGCGATTCCCTTTGTGGTGGGGAACTTCATACAGAGGTGTGGGGTCGAGACTATAGCTGCTAGTCTGTTTAGGGTTGGTCGCCCAATGAGGGCATTGTATGCTGAAGTGACGTCGACTATAATGTAGTCGATGCTTAATGTTTTAGATTGCTCGCCTCTTCCAAAGGTAGTGTGTAGCGAGACGTATCCTAAGGGATGGATCGGAGTGTCCCCTAGTCCAAATAGGTTGGTGGGGTAGGCCTTTAGTTCCTTTTCTTCAAGTCCGAGCTTGTCGAAGGCCGTTTTGAACAGGATATCTGCTGAGCTTCCCTGGTCAATCAGGGTTCGATGTAAGTTGGCGTTTGCTAGGATAATGGTGATTACCATTGGATCGTCGTGTCCGGGAATTATCCCTCGAGCATCTTCTCGGGTGAATAAAATAGTAGGTAATTCGGGCAGGGGACTGTCTTCTCGGACGTGATAGATTTCTTTGAGGTGTCTTTTTCGTGAGGATTTGGACGTTCCCCCGCCTGCGAAGCCTCCATTTATCATGTGAACATGTCTTTCAGGGGTTCGTGGGGGTTGTTCGGCCCGATCTTCGTTGTCACCCCGCCTTCTCTTCCTGGTCTCTTCTCCTTTTTCTGCTACGTATCTGTCGAGTTTTCCTTCTCTGGCTAGTTTTTCTATAACATTTTTCAGATCGTAGCAGTCGTTAGTAGAATGTCCGTAGAGCTTGTGATATTCACAGTATTCGGACCGATCTCTCCCTGCTTTTTTGTGTTTTAGTGGTCGGGGCGGTGGAATCTTCTCGGTGTGGCATACTTCTCTGTAGACGTCTACCAGGGAGACTCGGAGGGGGGTGTAGCTGTGGTACTTCCGTGGCTTGTCTGAGTTGGGTTCCTCTTTCTTCTTCTGTTCCCGATCCCGATCTCGGAGTGGGTAGTTTGATTCTTTCCTAGAAGGGTCTCTTAGCTGGGAGGTTTCCTCCATGTTGATATATTTTTTTGCTCGCTCCTGTACCTCGTATAGGGAGGTCGGGTATCGTTTGGATAGGGATTGGCTAAACGGTCCCTCTTTTAGGCCATTTGCTAGTCCCATGATGGCTGCTTCAGTGGGTAAGTGTTGTATGTCCAGGCAGGCTTTGTTAAATCGCTCCATGTATTTTCGGAGAGTTTCTTGGTCACCTTGTTTGATCCCGAGCAGACTGGGGGCATGTTTTGCCTTGTCCTTTTGAATAGAGAATCTTGTTAGGAATTTTTTGGTTAGGTCTTCGAAGCTGGTGATTGATCTTGGTGGCAGGTTGTCGAACCACTTCATGGCCGACTTGGTGAGAGTGGTGGGGAAGGCTTTGCACCGAGTCGCGTCGGAGGCGTCGACTAGGTACATTCTGCTTCTGAAGTTGCTGAGGTGATGACTTGGATCGGTGGTGCCGTCGTAGAGGTCCATATCGGGTGGTTTGAAGTTTCGCGGTACTTTCTCCTTCATGATCTCTTGCGTGAAGGGATCATGGTTGTCTTCGATGGTAGTGCCGCGTTCTGTCCGGTCTTTCAGGTTGGCCTCTATTTTCCGCAGTTTTTCTTCTAATTCTCTGCGCTTTCGAGTTTCCCTTCTCAGATCTTGTTCAGTTTCTTTCTGCATCTTTATGTCCTTTTCGAGTTGTTTTAGTCGGTCTTGTTGTGCCCGGACTGCTTCTAGAATTTCCGAGCTCTTCTCTCTTTCGGGATTTTGTGGATTCTTGTTTGGGGATGATGTTTTTGGGCGATTCTGTTTGTTTCCTCCTGGAGTTCGTGGTGATAGAGGGCTGTCCGGTCGTTCTCCGGTGTCAATTTCGTCCTCATGTTCAGATGCAGTGTGCACATCGTTGAGAGGGTTGTCCGCCATGGTAGAGGGATGACTTCCAGGTTCCCCGGCAACGGCGCCAATGTTCCGAGGGTTACCTGAAACGTGTAGCTCGGTCGTCTGGAGAGGTCCGAGGTGGGGGCTCGGTGACCCGAGCTGGGTATGCAGAACGGTTGATGGTTGTACCTGCAATGACACTCCGATGCTTAAGTTAGCATGGGTCCAAACAGGTATGTGTAGATTTGGAATGAATTCCATACCTGGGTGCTCCAGTGTATTTATAGTAGTTGGCAGTGATCTTCCCTGGATAAGATATTCTTATCTTATCTTATCTTTGGGAGTTTATCTCTATCTTTGTGGAACCGCCTTTTCCAGGCCTTTTTCGGCCTTTAGGTTTGGGCTGTGTTCCTTTTGATGGGCCTTCCTTGTGACCGGTTTTGAGCTCTTTGTCCGAGGTCCGACTTTTTAGGTGTGAGCTTTAGGACAAGGTCGGACCTCTTGCGGTTTTACCGAGTTGGAGGACCCCGGTCAGGGTATGAACACCCGTCTTCTTTGACTAGTGCTGAAGCTATTGACTAATTTCATACTGCGAGGTATAATACAAGTGGTTCTCCTTCCCGTGGTCGGGTAAGGATAGGTGGTTGTCCCAGAAATTTTTTGAAGTTTTGAAAAGCCTGTTCACACTCAGCTGTCCATTCAAACCTCTTTCCTTTCCTTAGGGTGGCATAGAGGGGGAGAGATCTTATGGCTAATCCTGCTAGAAATCTGGACAGGGCTGCCAGTCTTCTGTTGAGCTGTTGTACCTCTTTAACACAAGTCGGACTTTTCATGTCAAATATTGCCCGACATTTGTACGAGTTTGCCTCAATTCCTCTTTGTGTGAGCATAAAGCCCCAAAATTTGCCAGCTTCTACTGCAAAGGAACACTTTGCAGGGTTGAGTCGCATGTCATGCCTTTTTATGGTGTCGAACACTTGTGCGAGATCGGACAATAGCAACTCCTCGTTTTGTATTTTGACCAGCATGTCGTCCACATATACCTCCATGAGTTTTCCGATATGGTCTGTAAAGACTTTGTTCATTAATCTTTGGTAGGTAGCTCCTGCATTTTCGAGTCCAAATGGCATGACGACATAACAATAGGTTGCTTTTGGAGTTAGGAATGAGGTTTTTTTCCTAATAAGGTGGATACATTGGGATTTGATTGTATCCTGAATAAGCATCCATGAACGAGAGGTATTTGTATCCGGAGGAGGCATCCACTAGAGTGTCGATATTTGGGAGTGGATAGGGATCTTTTGGGTAAGCTTTGTTGAGATCAGTGTAGTCGGTACACATTCGCCACTTTCTATTTGATTTCTTGACATTAGCTAGCCATAGTGGGTATTTGACTTCTATCATGAATCCTGCCTCTAGTAGAGCTTGTACCTGTTCTTCCACAGCTTGGGATCTTTCGGGTCCGAGTTTTCTACATTTCTGTTGTACTGGGTGAGATCTTGGGTATACTGCCAGCTTGTGACACATTAGTTTGGGGTCTATCCCGGCATGTCTGTGGCTTTCCATGCAAAGAGGTCGGCGTTATCCCTTAGGAACGGTATTAGAGGGCCTTTTGTGTGTTGTTTCAAAGTTGCCCCAGTGTTTGTTGTTTTGTCCGGGGTGTCCCCGATCTGGACTTCTTCGATTTCACCCTCAGGTTGTGGGCGAAGTTCCTCCTGACCTCGAACTCCCCCAAACTCGATGGTGTAGATTTCTTCCCCTTTGCCTCTGAGGTTCAGACTTTCATTGTAACAACGTCGCGCTATTTTCTGATCTACTTTTATCATTGCAATCCCTTCTGGAGTTGGGAATTTCATGCATAGATGTGGAGTTAAAACTACTGTTGCGAGCTGATTCAATGTTTGCCCTACCTATCAAGGCGTTGTAGGCTGAGCTTACATCGACTACAATGTAGTCTATGTTGAGTGTTCTTGATCGGGTTCCCTTTCCGAAGGTTGTGTGTAGTGAGATGTATCCCAGTGGTTGGATTGGAGTGTCTCCTAGTCCAAACAAGCTGTTTGGATATACTCTGAGTTCTTTCTCCTGTAGACCGAGTTTTTCAAAAGCGAGTTTAAATAAGATATCTGCCGAGCTTCCTTGGTCCACCAGTGTGCGGTGGAGGTTAGCATTGGCCAATATGATATTGATGACCATAGGATCGTCATGTCCTGGGATGATGCCTGCCGCGTCTTCTTGGGTGAAAGTAATAGTAGGGAGGTCGGGTGATCCTTCTCCTCCCTCGACATGATATACTTCTTTAAGGTTCCTTTTGCCATATGATTTTGAGATCCCCCCTCCTGCGAATCCTCCGTTTATCATATGAACATGTCTCTCTGGGGTGCGAGGTGGTCGTTCTCCTCGTCCAACTTCTTCGTCCCTTCTTCATTTTCGGGGCTCCTCCGATTTGTTGGCTAAATACCAATCTAGTCGTCCTTCTCTTACCAATTTTTAAATAACATTTTTTAAGTCGAAGCACTCATTGTTAGGATGTCCATAGATTCGGTGATATTCATAGTATTCTGTCCGATTTTCTCCTCCTTTCTCACTTTTGAGTGGGCGAGGTGGTGGGGTCTTCTCGGTATGGCATATTTCTTGGTAAACATCCATGAGAGACACTCGAAGGGGCGTGTAGTTGTTGTATTTTTTAGGCTTCTCACCGTATTGATCTTTTTTTTCTTGGACTCTTTATCCTTAACCCAGGAGGAATAGGAGAATCCAGATTTTGAGGTCTCTCCTAGTCGAGAGTTTTCCTCTATGTTGATGTACTTCTCGGCTTGTTCCTGCACTTCATTCAGAGAATCCGAATGTTTCTTTGATATGGAGTGACTAAAAGGTCCTTCTCGCAGGCCATTGATGAGACCCATAATGGCTTCTCCATTGGTAGGCTTTGTATGTCTAGGCACGCTTTGTTGAATCTCTCCATATAGCTACGAAGACTCTTCTGATCTCCTTGCTTGATCCCTAATAGGCTTGGGGCGTGTTTGGCTTTGTCCTTCTGGATGGAAAATCGGGCAAAAAATTTCTTGGCCAGGTCGTCAAAACTTGTGATGGAGCTGAGGGGCAAAGTGTCAAACCACTTAATTGATGTCTTTGTCAGTGTTGTTGGGAAGGCTTTGCATCGAATAGCGTCCGAGACATCGGTGAAATATATTCTACTTCTGAAATTGGGGAGGTGATGACTTGGATCCGATGTGCCGTCGTATGGGGTCATGTCGAGAGCTTTGAAGTCCTTTGGGACTTTAGCTTTCATAATCATTTTAGTGAATGGATCTTGATCTTTGTGGGAGCTGTCTTCGGGATTAGACTGGATGGTTTTTGTTTTAATGTCGGCTTCGAGCTTTAGGAGCTTGTCCTCCAACTCCCAGTGTCGCCTAGTTTCCCTCCGAAGGTCTCTCTCGGCTTCCCATTGATGTTCGACCTCTTTTTCGAGCTGTTTGAGGTGATTTTGTTGAGCTTGAAGCGCCTCCATGATTTCTGTACTTGGCGAATTCTTGTCTTTGTTTGGTTGAGAAGTATCGTTTGGCGTAGTGTCCGCGTTCTTATGCGGTGTCCTGTTTTCTAGATCCGAGTCGTGGTCGTTGTCAAGGTTGTCCGTCATGATGATGGGATGACTTTCAGGTTCCCCGGCAATGGCGCCAATATTCCGAGGGTTACCTAAAACTGTAGGTCGATCTCGGACGAGTTCTTTCGTATTGATCGGAGCTGTTGTGTCCGATTTGAGGATGGTGGCTGGAGCCGCGATGTCTGACTTGTTGGACTTGGTGGTGGTGCTGATCCTTCGTCACCGGAGGGTGGTGGTACCTGCAATGGACTTTGATGCTTAAGTTAGCTAGGGTATTAAGCAGGTTTTTTGTAGGATCAGAGTGTGTGTTATACCTGGGTGCTTCAGTGTATTTATAATATTTGTAGAGTGACCTTTTCTGGAGATAAGATAGTTATCTTATCTTATCTTAGAGTGGAGGTATCTTATCTTTCTAGGCTTGGGCTGCCTTTGGACTTGGGTCGTGTTCCTCTATTTGGGCCCTTTTTGGGCTCTCCTGGTGATTTAGCCGATCTCTTTGAAAGGAGATCGGGTAGTCTTTAACCTGAGGAAGTTGGTCAACTTTAGCCCGGGAAGTACATCTCGACCCAAGGCATGAACAAAAGCAAACAATAAAAAGTTAAAAGAACGATTTAGAATTGCAATTAATAAAGTAATAAAGGAATAAAAGAACTATGTGTGTAATATAAACAAGTAAAGCTATAAAGTGATGGAAAAATGGTTCAAAACATAAATGAAACCTTTACTTGGGATGAGTCATGGAATCCCTTCCTTGCCATAACCACAACTATGATAATTGTGATGGATTAATCTCACTAAGTCAACTCTTAATATCGAAGGATAAGTCAAGTGAGCATAATTGTTATTAATCCACAAATCCTAGCTAACTTACCAAATTAATTGGTAAAAGGCTAGCATTAGTGGAAACAATAACAACTAACAACCCAAGAATTATCACTAAATGTTGGACATTATGGCTCTAGTAATCCATATACTCATTTCTCCCAAGCCAAGGGTTGGAAATTTACCTTATAACTAAGGTTGACATTTCATCAAACACCTAATAAGCATATTCACAAAACATGGCAAAATTGGGAAATTAATGAAAGATATGAACCATAAATGATCAAAATCAATAAAGGCAACTCAAACAAACATAAAATAAGTATCAAACATCAAATTCAACAACTAGAAATCCAAAATTGCAAAACTATATAAATTGGCAAGAGAAATAAAAATATGAGAAGGTGTAGAACAAGTGTAGTAATTAAAAGAGAAATTAAAGAAATAGTTACAATGCCATTGCTATAATTCTAAAATCAAACTTGAAGTATAAAATGCTACAAACCTAATTAAACCTAAGAGAGAATTTCCTAATCTACACTACTCCTACTCCTACTATGTGTTTTCCTATTCTAAGTTGGCTCTAAGATAAATCTACCTAATAAAACCTAATACCTTCATATGAGTGATGACATGTTATCTTGTGCATGTTTTACTAGAATTTTTTTTATCTATTTTGCTTGGTTTTCATGCATTTTTAGGCAAGAAGTAAGTGCTTGGATGAGAAATTCATGCTTGTCTCAATTTAATCAAACATTGTTGATTTTATGCATTTTCATGAGATTTTTTGCAAGATTTAGTTGATAATTTGAATGATACAAGATTTGATGATTATGCCAAGGCTTTAATGGCATGTTTGATTGATGACAGGTGAAAAAATGATGAAAAAAAGCAAAGAAGCAAGGTGCATGAGAACGCTACGTTCACATGTGATACGTGCGCGTACAAGGCACTTACGCACTTGATGACACTTTTGAAGATCCACACGTACGCATGCATGGCGTGTACGCGTGGAAGGAGGATCAGCGTTCACCAGCAATGAATGCTATGTTCACTTTGAATGAGTGCCTGCGATGCTTCTGAAAATTTGATTTGAAATTTAGCCATCGACGCTCCCTTCCCAATAAAATTGATGAATCTGCTCCTTGGCAAGCGCACCAAAATTATCGTCAAGTAATAACCCACAGTGGAGTAGGATCGTATCCACAGAGATTGGTAGATTTGAACAATTTTAATTAATTGGTGAATTAGTCAAGCTTAAACAGAATAAGTTGTGAGTGCGGAATTAGAAATAATAAAGGAAAGCAATAAGGTGTAGAAATAGAAATGGCAAGAATGTAAAAGGGAGTGGGAATTTGCAGAATGTAAATGAAAGCTATAAAAGAATGGGAGAGATAAGAATGGGGAAATTTATTGAGATCAGGAGATATTGTCTCTTTGGATTAAATCCAGCTTATATCATCTTCAATCATGCAACTCATTGATCTCTTGGCAATCATGATTGATTGAGCCCCAATCCCTTGGTGACTCAATTTCTCAGATCTTGATCAATAGCCAATTCCTTGGTCTAATTGCTCATGAAGAGAGATATGCTTGGTCCCTGATTATACCACACATCCTTGTAGGTTCAGGTAGAGGGAGCATTATATGTCACTATATCCAAACCCCAAAACCCAGATTCTACTTAAGTGTGAGAAGAGATTTCTAGCATGGTTTCATGTTTCCTTTTCCAAGGTTCCCATGAAGCCCATTTTGTATTCAACCTCTTTTCCAAGATGATTGAACACTAAGCATGAAGAACAAAATTCCTTCTAGCAAATCAAAGAGAAGATGAAGAGAAGAAGAAGTTCACTGTCATTAATCCATCAAGTATAATAAAGCTCCATCTCTCAATGAGAGGGAATTTAGCTACTCATAGCCCAGAAAGAAAATACAATAGATGGAAGAGATGAAGTGTAAAAAGTGAAAAACTAGAACTCCACAATCCCCTACTGAGATAATGATGACTAACCCCCTTTTTCTACTACTTCCAGGGGTATTTATACTACTCCTAGATCTAGAAATAAAGAAAAATACAAAAGTGAAAAGGAAAATTACAATTCAGAGGGAAAAGAAACTCAATAAATGTGATCTTCCAGCTGGCGTGTGACTGGCGCTCCTCTGGCGTGTCATGCTCCCTTTGTTTCAATCTTGGCGTGCCACACCTCACCATTCAAGTGGCACGCCTTCCTCCATCACATCCATGGTGTGCCACGCCTTCGATACCAAGTGGCACTCCCAGGCCTCTTTAAAGTCCTCAAGTAGCTTGGCGTGCCACGCCCTCGAGCCAAAGTGGCACGCCTAGGCCTTTTCCCACATCTTCATGATTCTGGAAACTTGGAGTGTGATGAGCGGATAATTTGTACGCTTTTTGGCATTGTTTTTAGTATGTTTCTAGTAGGATTTAGTTAGTTTTTAGTATATTTTTATTAGTTTTTAGTTAAAATTCACTTTTCTAGACTTTACTATGAGTTTGTGTGTTTTTCTGTGATTTCAGGTATTTTCTGGCTGAAATTGAGGGACCTGAGCAAAAATCTGATTCAGAGACTGAAAAGGACTGCAGATGCTGTTGGATGCTGACCTCCCTGCACTCGAAGTGGATTTTCTGGAGCTACAGAAGCCCAATTGGCGCGCTATCAATGGCGTTGGAAAGTAGACATTCTGGGCTTTCCAGCAATATATGATAGTCCATACTTTGCCCAAGATTTGATAGCCCAAACCGGCATTCAAAGTCACCTTTAGAATTCCCAGCGTTAAACGCCGGAACTGGCACCAAAGTGGGAGTTAAACGCCCAAACTGGCATAAAAGCTGGCGTTTAACTCCAAGAAGAGTCTCTACACGAAAATGCTTCATTGCTCAGCCCAAGCACACACCAAGTGGGCCCGGAAGTGGATTTTTATGTCTTTTACTCATCTTTGTAATTCTTAAGCTACTAATTCCCTATAAATAGGACCTTTTACTATTGTATTTTCATCTTTTGATCACTCTAGATCTTAGATCATTGGGAGGCTGGCCTCACGGCCATGCCTAGACCTTGTTCTTATGTATTTTCAACGGTAGAGTTTCTACACACCATAGATTAAGGTGTGGAGCTCTGCTGTACCTCGAGTATTAATGCAATTACTACTGTTTCTCATTCATTCATGCTTGCTTCCATTCTAAGATATCACTTGTTCTTAAACCGGATGAATGTGATGATCCGTGACACTCATAATCATTCTCACCTATTAACGTGTGACTGACAACCACCTCCGTTCTACCTTAGATTGGGTGGATATCTCTTGGATTCCTGATACACGACGCATGGTTGCTGCTCGCCTGACAACCGAGCGCTCGCCTGACAAACGAGCCAGTCATTCCGTGAGATCAGAGTCTTCGTGGTATAAGCTAGAATTGATGGCGGCATTCAAGAGAATCCGGAAGGTCTAAACCTTGTCTGTGGTATTCTAAGTAGGATTCAATGATTGAATGACTGTGACGAGCTTCAAACTCGCGATTGTGGGGCGTTAGTGACAGATGCAAAAGAATCACTGGATTCTATTCCGACATGATCGAGAACCGACAGCTGGATAGCCGTGCCGTGACAGGGTGCGTTGAACATTTCCACTGAGAGGATGGGAGATAGCCACTGACAACGGTGAAACCCTTGCATACAGCTTGCCATGGAAAGGAGTAAGAAGGATTGGATGAAGACAGTAGGAAAGCAGAGAGACGGAAGGGACAAAGCATCTCCATTCGCTTATCTGAAATTCTCACCAATGAATTGCATAAGTATCTCTATCTTTATCTTTATGTTTTATTCATCATCTATACCCATTTGAGTCTGCCTGACTAAGATTTACAAGGTGACCATAGCTTGCTTCATACCAACAATCTCTGTGGGATCGACCCTTACTCGCGTAAGGTTTATTACTTGGACGACCCAGTACACTTGCTGGCTAGTAGTGCGAAGTTGTGATAAAGAGTTGAGATTGCAATTGTGCGTACCATGTAGATGGCGCCATTGATGATCACAATTTCGTGCACCAAGTTTTTGGCGCTGTTGCCGGGGATTGTTGAGTTTGGACAACTGACGGTTCATCTTGTCGCTTAGATTAGGTATTTTTTTTAGAATTTCTTTTAGAATGAATTCTAGAGTTTCATGATGATCGGTTGAAATCTGGCTGGCTGAGAAGCCATGTCTAATCTTATTGGATCGAGGTTTCAACCTATCATCACAAGAGCTTGTTGATTTCTATCAATCTTGCTATTGAAGCAATGATCTGCTGAAGCTTGGCTGGCCATTGGCCATGTCTAGTGTTTTGGACCGAAGCTTTCTTTGAAAGCTTGGCTGGCTGTGAAGCCATGTCTAATTCCTGGACCGGAGTCTTAGACTAGCATTGCAATGATTCCTGGAATTCTCATTAAGAATTCTGAAACCTTTATTTTCTTTTTTTTCATATAACTTTCGAAAAAACACAAAAAAATTACAAAATCATAAAAACCAAAAAAATATTTTATGTTTCTTGTTTAAGTCTAGTGTCTCATTTTAAGTTTGGTGTCTTGCATGCACTGTTTATTTGATCTTGGTTCTATTTTCAAGTCAATAATACAGGGAACTGAAGATTCAGTACATGCAGCAGAGGAATTATACATAAAAAGCTGGGCGTTCAAAACGCCCAGTGAAGAAGGAAAAACTGGCGTTTAAACGCCAGCCAGGATACCTGGTTGGGCGTTTAACGCCCAAAAGGGTAGCATTTTGGGCGTTTAACGCCCAAAAGGGTAGCATTTTGGGCGTTAAACGCCAGAATGGTATCCATTCTAGGCGTTTAACGCCAGGATGGCACAAGAGGGAAGATTCTGTTTTCAAATCAAATTTTTTTTTCTGGTTTTCAAAATTTTTCAAAATCAAATCTTTTTCAAAATCAATTTCTTTCCTTTTTCAAAGATACTTGCTAACAATTAATGATTTGATTCAACATTTCAAGTATGTTGCCTTTTTTGTTGAGAAAGGTTTAATGTTTGAATCATATCTTTTCTTGTTAGGCAAGTCATTAATTTTTAAAATCAAATCTTTTTAAATTGTTTTTCAAATCATATCTTTTTAAAACCATAACTTTTTCAATCATATCTTTTTAATCACATCTTTTTCAAAAAAAGTTTTCAATCATATCTTCTTCAAAATCTTTTTCAAAATGAATTTAAAATCTTTCTAATTAATTTTCGAAAAAACTCTCCCTCTCTTCTCACATCCTTCTATTTATGGAGTAACACTCCTCCTCAATGCACAATTCGAACTCTATCTCACTAAGTTTGAATTCTTCTCCCTCTTCCTTCTATTTTTCTGTTCCTCTGACACCTCAAGGAATCTCTATACTGTGACATAGAGGATTCCATATTTTCTTGTTCTCTTCTCTTTCATATGAGCAGGAGCAAAGACAAAGGCATTCTTGTTGAGGCTGACCCTGAACCTGAAAGGACCTTGAAGCGAAAGCTAAGAGAAGCTAAGGCACAACTCTCTGTAGAGGATCTAACAGAAATCTTCAAAGAAGAAGAACATATGGCAGCCAAAAACAACAACAATGTCAACAATGCAAGGAAGGTGCTGGGTGACTTTACTGCACCTACTCCCGACTTCTATGGGAGAAGCATCTCTATCCCTACCATTGGAGCAAACAACTTTGAGCTTAAGCCTCAATTAGTTTCTCTAATGCAACAAAATTGCAAGTTCCATGGACTTCCACTGGAAGATCCTCATCAGTTCTTAGCTGAATTCTTGCAAATCTGTGACACTGTCAAGACTAATGGGGTTGACCCTGAGGTCTACAGACTTATGCTATTCCCTTTTGCTGTAAGAGACAGAGCTAGAATATGGTTGGACTTACAACCTAAAGACAGCCTGAACTCTTGGGAAAAGCTAGTCAATGCCTTCTTCGCAAAGTTCTTTCCACCTCAAAAATTGAGTAAGCTTAGAGTGGAAGTCCAAATCTTCAGACAGAAGGAAGGAGAATCCCTCTATGAAGCTTGGGAGAGATACAAACAATTGATTAGAAAGTGTCCCTCTGATATGCTTTCTGAATGGAGCGTCATCGGTATTTTCTATGATGGTCTGTCTGAACTGTCCAAGATGTCTTTGGATAGCTCTGCTGGAGGATCTCTTCATCTGAAGAAGACGCCTGCAGAAGCTCAAGAACTAATTAAAATGGTTGCAAATAACCAATTCATGTACACTTCTGAAAGGAATCCTGTGAACAATGGGACAAATCAGAAGAAAGGAGTTCTTGAGATTGATACTCTGAATGCCATATTGGCTCAGAACAAAATATTGACTCAGCAAGTCAATTTGATTTCTCAAAGTCTGTCTGGAATTTAAAATGCACCAAGCAGTACTAAGGATGCTTCATCTGAAGAAGAAGCTTATGATCCTGAGAACCCTTCAATGGAAGAGGTGAATTACATGGGAGAACCCTATGGAAACACCTACAACTCTTCATGGAGAAATCATCCAAATTTCTCATGGAAGGATCAACAGAGACCTCAACAAGGTTTCAACAACAATAATGGTGGAAGAAACAGGTTTAGCAATGGCAAGCCTTTTCCATCATCTACTCAGCAACAGACAGAGAATTCTAAGCAGAACCACTCTAACTTAGCAACCATGGTCTCTGATCTAATCAAAACCACTCAAAGTTTCATGAATGAAACAAGGTCCTCCATTAGAAACTTGGAGGCACAAGTGGGACAGCTGAGCAAGAAAATTACTGAACTCCCTCCTAGTACTCTTCCAAGCAATACAGAAGAAAATCCAAAAGGAGAGTGCAAGGCCATCAACATGGCCGAATTTGGAGAGGAGGAAGAGGTAGTGAACGCCACTGAGAAAGACCTCAATGGACGTCCACTGGCCTCCAATGAGTTCCCTAATGAGGAACCATGGGAATCTGAGGCTCAAAATGAGACCATAGAGATTCCATTGGACTTACTTCTGCCATTTATGAACTCTGATGAGTATTCTTCCTCTGAAGAGGATGAGTATATCACTGAAGAGCAAGTTGCTAAATACCTTGGAGCAATCATGAAGCTAAATGACAAGTTATTTGGTAATGAGACTTGGGAGAACGAACTCCCTTTGCTCACCAAAGAACTGGATGACTTGTCTAGGCAGAAATTACCTCAAAAGAGACAAGATCCTGGAAAGTTCTCAATCCTTGTGCCATAGGCACCATGACCTTCAAGAAGGCCTTGTGTGACCTAGGGTCAAGTGTAAACCTCATGCCTCTCTCTGTAATGGAGAAGCTAGGGATCTTTGAGGTACAAGCTGCGAGAATCTCACTAGAGATGGCAGACAATTCAAGAAAACAAGCTTATGGACTAGTAGAGGATGTTCTGGTAAAGATTGAAGACCATTACATCCCTACTGATTTCATAGTCCTAGAGACTGGAAAGTGCATGGATGAATCTATCATCCTTGGCATACCTTTCCTAGCCACAGCAAAGGCTGTGATTGATGTAGACAGAGGTGAATTAATCATTCAAGTGAATGAAGAATCCCTTGTGTTTAAGGCTCAAGGATATCCCTCTGTCACCATGGAGAGGAAGCATGAAGAGCTTCTTTCAAAACAGAGTCAAACAGAGCCCCCACAGTCAAACTCTAAGTTTGGTGTTGGGAGGCCACAACCAAATTCTAAGTTTGGTGTTGAACCCCCACATTCAAACTCTAAGTTTGGTGTTGGGAGGTTCCAACATTGCTCTGAGTATCTGTGAGGCTCCATGAGAGCCCTCTGTCAAGCTACTGACATTAAAGAAGCGCTTGTTGGGAGGCAACCCAATGTTATATCTTACCTATTTTTTTTGTTATTTTATGCTTTCTGTAGGTTGATGATCATGAGAAGTCAGAAAATCAAGTGAAAAATCAAAAACAGAATGAAAAACAGGAAGAAAAATAGCACACCCTGGAGGAAGATCCTACTGGCGTTTAAACGCCAGTAAGGGTAGCAGTTGGGCGTTTAACGCCCAGTCTGGCACCATTCTGGGCGTTTAACGCCAGAAAAGGGCACCAGACTGGCGTTAAACGCCAGAAAAGGGCAAGCACTTGGCGTTAAACGCCAGAAATGGGCACCAGCCCGGCGTTTAAAGCCAGAATTGGCTCAGAATGCATTTTTGCACGCCATTTGGTGCAGGGATGAATTTTCCTTGACACTTCAGGATCTGTGGACCCCACTGGATCCCCACCTACCCCACCACCCTCTCTCTTCTTCTTCACTCATTCACCAATCACCTCTACCACTCTCCCCCTTTGGCCGAACCACAAAGCCATCTCTATCTCCTCTATTTCTTCTTCTTCTACTCTCTTCTTTCTTCTTTTGCTCGAGGACGAGCAAACCTTTTAAGTTTGGTGTGGTAAAAGCATTGCTTTTTGTTTTTCCATAACCATTTATGGCATCCAAGGCCGGAGAAACCTCTAGAAAGAGAAAAGGGAAGGCAAAAGCTTTCACCTCCGAGTCATGGGAGATGGAGAGATTCATCTCAAGGGTGCATCAAGACCACTTCTATGAAGCTGTGGCCTTGAAAAAGGTGATCCCCGAGGTCCCTTTCAAACTCAAAAAGGGTCAACCTTGATCAAAGGTTGGACCAAGTCCTCATAAACATTTGTGAAGAGGGCACCCAATGGAAGAGAAACTCAAGAGGGAAGCCGGTTCAACTGAGAAGGCATGACCTCAAGCCCATCACTAAGAAAAGGATGGAGCAAGCATGAGGAAATTCCTCCTCATGAAATCCCTGAGATGCCTCAAGGGATGCACTTTCCTCCACAAAACTACTGGGAGCAAATCAACACCTCCCTAGGAGAACTGAGTTCCAACATGGGACAACTAAGGGTGGAGCACCAAGAACATTCCATCCTCCTCCATGAAATTAGAGAAGATCAAAGAATCATGAGAGAGGAGCAACAAAGACAAGGAAGTGACATTGAGGAGCTCAAGCACTCCATAAGACCTTCAAGAGGAAGAACAAGCCGCCATTACTAAGGTGGACCCGTTCTTTAATCTCCTTGTTCTTTATTTTTCTGTTTTTCGAAAATTTATGCTTATGTTTATCCATGTTTGTGTCTTATGATCATTAGTGTCTTAGTATCTATTCCTTAAAGTTATGAATGTCCTATGAATCCATCACCTTTCTTGAATAAAAAATGTTCTTAATTGAAAAAAGAAAAGAATTGCATGAATTTCAGATTTTATAACAGATTAATTATTTTGATGTGGTGGTAATACTTTTGTCTTCTGAATGTATGCTTAAACAGTGCATATGTCTTTTGAATTTGTGGTTCACGAATGTTAAAAATGTTGGCTCTTGAAAGAATGATGAAAAAGGAGACATGTTACTGAGGATCTGAAAAATCATAAAAATGATTCTTGAAGCAAGAAAAAGCAGTGAATACAAAAAAAACGAAAAAAAAGAAAGGGAAAAAGAAAGAAAAAGAAAAGAAATAAAGTTGTGATCCAAGGCAAAAAGAGTGTGCTTAAGAACCCTGGACACCTCTAATTGGGGACTCTAGCAAAGCTGAGTCACAATCTGAAAAGGTTCACCCAATTATGTGTCTGTGGCATGTATGTATCCGGTGGTAATACTGGAAGACAAAGTGCTTTGGGCCACGGCCAAGACTCATAAAGTAGTTGTGTTCAAGAATCATCATACTTAACTAGGAGAATCAATAACACTATCTGGATTCTGAGTTCCTAAAGAAGCCAATCATTCTGAATTTCAAAGGATAAAGTGAGATGCCAAAACTGTTCAGAGGCAAAAAGCTAAAAGCCCCGCTCATCTAATTAATACTGATCTTCATAGATGTTTTTGGAGTTCATTGCATATTCTCTTCTTTTTATCTTATTTGATTTTCAGTTTCTTGGGGACAAGCAACAATTTAAGTTCGGTGTTGTGATGAGCGGTTAATTTGTACGCTTTTTGGCATTGTTTTTAGTATGTTTCTAGTAGGATTTAGTTAGTTTTTAGTATATTTTTATTAGTTTTTAGTTAAAATTCACTTTTCTGGACTTTACTATGAGTTTTTGTGTTTTTCTGTGATTTCAGGTATTTTCTGGCTGAAATTGAGGGACCTGAGCAAAAATCTGATTCAGAGACTGAAAAGGACTGCAGATGCTGTTGGATGCTGACCTCCCTGCACTCGAAGTAAATTTTCTGGAGCTACAGAGTCCCAATTGGCGCGCTCTCAACGGCGTTGGAAAGTAGACATTCTGGGCTTTCCAGCAATATATGATATTCCATACTTTGCCCAAGATTTGATTGCCCAAACCGGCGTTCAAAGTCACCTTTAGAATTCCCAGCATTAAACGCCGAAACTGGCACCAAAGTGGGAGTTAAACGCCCAAACTGGCATAAAAGCTGGCGTTTAACTCCAAGAAGAGTCTCTACACGAAAATGCTTCATTGCTCAGCCCAAGCACACACCAAGTGGGCCCGGAAGTGGATTTTTATGTATTTTACTCATCTTTGTAATTCTTAAGCTACTAGTTCCCTATAAATAGGACCTTTTACTATTGTATTTTCATCTTTTGATCACTCTAGATCTTAGATCATTGGGAGGCTGGCCTCACTGCCACGCCTAGACCTTGTTCTTATGTATTTTCAACGGTGGAGTTTCTACACACCATAGATTAAGGTGTGGAGCTCTACTGTACCTCGAGTATTAATGCAATTACTACTGTTTCTCATTCACTCATGCTTGCTTCCATTCTAAGATATCACTTGTTCTTAAACCGGATGAATGTGATGATCCGTGACACTCATCATCATTCTCACCTATGAACGTGTGACTGACAACCACCTCCGTTCTACCTTAGATTGGGTGGATATCTCTTGGATTCCTGATACACGACGCATGGTTGCTGCTCGCCTGACAACCGAGCGCTCGCCTGACAAACGAGCCAGTCATTCCATGAGATCAGAGTCTTCGTGGTATAAGCTAGAATTGATGGCGGCATTCAAGAGAATCCGGAAGGTCTAAAACTTGTCTGTGGTATTCTGAGTAGGATTCAATGATTGAATGACTGTGACGAGCTTCAAACTCGCGATTGTGGGGTGTTAGTGACAGACGCAAAAGAATCACTGGATTCTATTCCGACATGATCGAGAACCGACAGCTGGATAGCCGTGCCGTGACAGGGTGCGTTGAACATTTCCACTGAGAGGATGGGAGGTAGCCACTGACAACGGTGAAACCCTTGCATACAGCTTGCCATGGAAAGGAGTAAGAAGGATTGGATGAAGACAGTAGGAAAGTAGAGAGACGAAAGGGACAAAGCATCTCCATTCGCTTATCTGAAATTCTCACCAATGAATTGCATAAGTATCTCTATCTTTATCTTTATGTTTTATTCATCATCTATACCCATTTGAGTCTGCCTGACTAAGATTTACAACGTGACCATAGCTTGCTTCATACCAACAATCTCTGTGGGATCGACCCTTACTCGCGTAAGATTTATTACTTGGATGACCCAGTACACTTGCTGGCTAGTAGTGCGAAGTTGTGATACAGAGTTGAGATTGCAATTGTGCGTACCATGTAGATGGCGCCATTGATGATCACAATTTCGTGCACCAGAGTGCCACGCCCCTCTAAATGCTTCATCTTCTTGCTGGCGTGCCACGCCTCATCATCCAAGTGGCACACCTAGTTCATTTGGCCCTTTATCTCCTTCTCTGGAAAATACTACCAGCGTGCCACGCCATGGGACTGGCGTGCCACGCCCCTTCACTTGCCTTGGTTTCAAGAGTTGGCATGCCACACCTAGATGTTCAAGTGGCACGCCAAAGTGGGATAATTGAGCTGGCGTGCCACGCCTTCGATACCCAAGTGGCACGCCCAGCTTTGTTTGGCCTCCTTAAGTGCTGGTGTGCCACGCCATATCATGCAAGTGGCGCACCCAAGTGAGATATATGAGCTGGCGTGCCACGCCTTCGACACCAAGTGGCACGCCCAGATCTCATTAGCCATCAACCCCTTCTCTGGATCCTTGTACCAGCGTGCCACGCCATGTTGCTCAAGTAGCACGCCCATTCAATTGTGGGTCTCTTAGGCTTGGCGTGCCACACCTTGATCCTCAAGTGGCACGCCCAAGTAAATTCTGGAACTGGCGTGCCACGCCTTTGATACAAAGTGGCACGCCCTAGTGATGACTCTTCTAGGTAATGAGTTGGCGTGCCATGCCAATACATTTTTGTGGCGTTTGTTCCAAGTGGCATGCCTGCTTCACACACCCCACTTGTTAAAAGCAAAGACTATGGCTAAAAGTTCTTTCTCTGTTGTGGTGTAGTTCTTTTGATTCTCATTAAGGACCTTGCAAGCATAGTAAATAACATGTACTAGCTTGTCTTTCCTCTATCATAGAACAGCACCAACAGCAAAATCAGATGCATCACACATTAATTCGAAGGGAAGATCCCAGCTAGGTGGTGCTATAATAGGTGCAAAGGAGAGTCCCTTCTTAATCTCATCAAAGGCTACCATGCACTCTCTATCAAAAACAAAGGGAGTATTTGAGACAAGTAAGTTGCTAAGAGGCTTTGCAATCTTTGAAAAATCTTTAACAAACCTCCTATAGAACCCAGTGTGTCCCAAAAAGCTTCTGATTGCCTTGACATTGCAAGGTGGAGGTAACTTCTCTATTACTTCCACCTTTGCCTTGTCTACTTCTATGCCATTTTTAGAAATCTTGTGACCAATAACCACCCCCTCAGTTACCATAAAATGGCACTTCTCCCAGTTTAAAACCAAGTTGGTTTCTTAGCACCTCTTTAGCACTAGGGCAAGATGACACAGGCAATCAGAATACAAATTTCCAAACACAGAAAAGTCGTCCATGAATACTTCTATGAACTTCTCAACCATGTTTGAAAATATGGAGAGCATGCTCCTTTGGAATGTTGCAGGTGCATTGCACAATCCAAAGGGCATCCTCCGGTAAGCGAAAACTCCATAGGGACAAGTAAAAGAGGTTTTCTTCTGGTCCTTGGGGTTTACAACTATTTGGTTGTAGCCAGAGTAACCGTCCAGGAAGTAGTAGTATTCATGCCCTGCGAGTCTTTCAAGCATTTGGTCCATGAAGGGCAGGGGAAAGTGGTCTTTCCGGGTAGCTTCATTGAGTTTCCGATAGTCAATGCACATGCGCCATCCGGTTACTGTCCTTGTGGGTATCAGTTCATTCTTTTTATTTGCCACAACAGTAATCCCTCCCTTCTTTGGGATTACTTGCACCGGGCTTACCCAAGGGCTGTCTGAGATGGGGTAAATCACCCCAGCTTGCCATAACTTCAACACCTCCTTCTAGACCACTTCATTCATAGTTGGGTTCAGCCTTCTTTGTTGTTGTCTTGAGGGCTTAGCATCCTCCTCAAGCAGGATCTTGTGCATGCAGATTGAGGAGCTAATCCCTTTTAAGTCTATAAGTGTCCAGCCTATAGCATCCTTGTGTTGTTTCAGCACTTGGATAAGTTCCTCTTCTTGCTCCTTACTCAAGCTTGAGTTGATGATCACTGGGTAGGTGTTGTTGTCACCCAGATATACATATTTCAAGATTGGTGGTAAGGTCTTCAGCTCTAGTTTTGGTGCCTCTTCTCCGTTGTTGTCTTTGTGGTTTGTCATGTTTGAACTTTCCACGGTTCCTTGTAGTAGTTCTCCACGTGGTGTTTGTTGCTCCAATTCCATAGTTCCTTTACATTGCTCTTCTTCTAAAACCCCTTGAACTATTTGTTCTATGGTGTCCACCATCATGCATTCTCCCATTGATTCCTTAGGGTAACTCATTGCCTTGAAAACATTGAAGACCACCTTCTCCTCATTAATCTCAAGACTAGTTCCCTTTTTTGCACATCAATGATGGCTCCAGCAGTAACTAGGAATGGCCTTCCTAGGATAATTGAATTCTCCATATCCAGCACAACAAAGTCAATTGGGAAAATGAATTCTCCCACTTTCACCAATAAATCTTCCATTACTCCATATGAAAACTTGAATGTTCTGTCAGCTAGTTGGAGTGTCATTCTTGTTGGTTTGGCTTCCTCAATTCTCATCATTCTCATCATGTTCAAGGACATGAGATTGATGCTAGCTCCCAAGTCGCATAAGACCTTCTCAATATTGATATCCCCTATGATGTAGGGGATTTAGAAACTCCCTGGGTCTTTCATTTTCTAGGAGAGTTTCTTTTGTATGATGGTACTACACTCCTCAGTTAGCACTACAGTCTCCTTTTCTCCCCAATTTCTTTTTCTTGTCATGAGTTCCTTCAAGAACTTGGCGTAAAGGGGCATTTGCTCTAGTGCTTCAGCAAATGGTATATTGATTTGGAGCTTTTTGAAGATCTCCAAGAATCCGGAAAACTGGCCATCCTTCCCATCCTTCTTTAGCCTTTGTGGATATGGTGCCTTTGGCACATAAGGCTTTAAGATTGGCTTTGGTGAAGATGGGCCAGGGGTCTCTTCTTTCTTCTTGTTTTCAGGTTTTTCTGCAGCTTCTTCTTTATGGTTCTCTTGGCTTGGGGTTGCCTCTTCTACCAGCTTTCCACTCCTAAGTGTGATGGCCTTGCATTCCCCTCTTGGGTTGGCCATAGTGTCACTGGGAAATGTGTGTGTAGGCATTGGAATTTGCTTGGATAAGATCCCCACTTGTGCTTCCAGCTTTGAGATTGCTGCACATTGATTCTTTATATTCGATCTGTATTCTTCTTGGTTGGCATCTATCTTCCTTTCAACTTGTGCTTGTCTCTCCAAAAGGGTGGAAATAGCCCCTGTGAGCTGTGATGATAGCTGTGCTATTGCAGCCTCTACTATCTCAAAGTTACCTCTGATCTCGCATGGTTGTGAAGTTGAGGTTAATGTGTCTTGATGGTGGTGTGTTTGCTGGGTGAAAGGGTATGATGATTGAGGTGGATTGTGGTAGGGTCTATTATTGTTTGATTGATAGTTGGGCTTGTGATTTTGGTATTGATTGGCTTGGTATGGCTTGTTATGATCTTGGTTGTGACCTTGTTGGTTCCCCCACCCAAAATTTGGGTGGTTCTTTCATCATGGGTTATATGTCTTGGAGTTAGGGTCATATGGTGGTCGAGAGGGGTTGTGTACATAGTTTGCTTGCTCACATTCGACTTCTGGTGCATCTCCTTCTTGGGGTGGTGCTTGAGCTTGAACCACTACAACTTGATTGTTCTCCATCTTCTTAGTCAAGGCTGCTAGTTGTGCTTTAATTGCCTTGTTTTGTGCCAACAAGGCATCTACAGAATTAAGTTCCAGCACCCCCTTCTTTTGGCCCCTTTCTGAAGCATAGAAGTAGTCCTTCTCAGCTACAGTTTCAATGACATCTATGGCTTCCTCAATGGTCTTCTTCTTGTTGAGTGAACCCCCTAAAGAGTGGTTCACAACCTTCTTTGATTCATAGGTTAGTCCTTCATAGAAAATGTGAAGCTGCACCCATTCATTAAACATTTCCGGTGGGCATTTTCTCGTTAGATCCTTGAACTTCTCCTAGGCCTCATAGAGTGTTTCACCATCTAGCTGTCTGAAGGTTTGCACCTCAGCTCTTAGCCTGTTGATCCTCTGTGGAGGGTAAAATCTTGCTAGAAATTTGTTCATAACATCTTCCCATGTGGTTAGGCTCTCCTTGGGGAATGCTTCTAGCCACTTTGATGCCTTGTCTCTAAGTGAGAAAGGGAACAAAAGTAGCTTGTAGGTGTCAAGGTGTACCCCATTCGACTTTACAGTATCACATATCCTCAAGAATGTGTTGAGATGTTGATTTGGATCTTCTTAGGCACTTCCTCCATATGAACAGTTATTCTGGACTAGTGTGATGAGTTGAGGTTTCAACTCAAAATTGTTAGCATGAATTGTTGGCTTGAGGATGCTGCTGCCATAATTTCCTAGATTTGGGTTGATGTAGGAGCCTAAGACTCTATTCTCTTGCTCAGCTTGATTGCCAGTACCTCCTCCAATATTGTCGTGCATTTCGTCATCCATGGTGGTTGTTAGATCTTCTTCCACTGGCTCCTATCCAACTATGCCCTTACCTCTAGCTTTCCTCCTTAATCTAAGGATGGTCCTCTCAGGTTCACTATCAAAAGAGGATGAAGTTTCTCCCCTTCTACCTGTCATACATTCAACACACAGCAAGAAAAAGGCAAGTGAAAGAATTACCTCAGTTAAGATTAGTGGTTAGCTTGATTGATGCAATTAATCAAATAGTTAGAAGAGTGGAAGTATAAACAATGAATAGCTAAAACGATCCCAAAAAAGAAGAGAAAGAAAAGCAGAGATTAGAAGGGAATTTAAAGATCACAAAAAAAAGAAAAAGAAAAAGAACAAAGTAGATGAAAATGCTTAATCTAGCTCTCCAATCAATTTAATCATTGTCAAATTCAAACCAATCCCCGGCAACGGCGCCATAAAACTTGATAAGTCTGGATTCACTCCCCTCCCAATAAAATTAATGAATCTGCTCCTTGGCAAGCGCACCAAAATTATCGTCAAGTAATAACCCACAGTGGAGTGGGATCGTATTGGTGCACGAAATTGTGATCTCAATAGTACCAACAACTTGGTACACACAATTGTAATCTCAACTCTTTTTCACAACTTCGCACAACTAACCAGCAAGTGCACTGGGTCGTCCAAGTAATAAACCTTACGTGAGTAAGGCTCGATTCTACAGAGATTGTCAGCTTGAAGCAAGCTATGGTTATCCTGTAAATCTCAGTCAGGTGGATTCAAATGGTTATAAAGTTTTGATAATTAAAAGATAAATAAACATAAAATAAAGATAGAGATACTTATGTAATTCATTGGTGGAAATTTCAGATAAACGTATGGAGATGCGTTATTCCTTCTGAATCTCTGATTTCTTACTGCCTTCATCCAATCCTTCATACTCCTTTCTATGGCAAGATGTATGTAGGGGGATCACCGTTGTCAATGGCTACCTCCCGTCCTCTTAGTGAAAATGGTCCAGCTACGGGTTACGTAGGGCTAATCATATGTCGGTTCTCACTTGTGTTGGAATATGATCTAGTGATCCTTTTGCGTCTGTCACTACGCCCAACAGTCATGAGTTTGAAGCTTGTCACAATCATCCCATCCCAGATCCTACTCGGAATACCACAGACAAGGTTTAGACTTTTCGGATCTCAAGAATGCTGCCAATTGATTCTAGCTTATACCACGAAGACTCTGATCTTAAGGAATTGAAGGCTCTGTTGTTAGGAGAGGCAATCAAATGCATGGACCAGAATCCAAGAGATATGCATTCAAGCTTGTTTTCATGTAGAACGGAAGTGTTTGTCAGGCACGCGTTCATAAGTTGAAAATGGTGATGAGTGTCACATAATCATCACATTCATCATGTTCTTGTGTGCGAATGGATATCTTAGAATAAGAATAAGCATGAATTGAATAGAAAACAGTAATAATTGCATTAATACTCGAGGAACAGTAGAGTTCCAAACCTTAATCTATGGTGTGTAGAAACTCCACCGTTGAAAATACATAAGTGATAATGGTGTTCATTGGCTTCGGCCCCAGAGGGGGAACCAGAATAACCAAGACCTAGGTCTAAGGACTAAACGTCCAAAGATGTGAGTACAATAGTAAAAAGTTCTATTTATACTAAACTAGTTACTAGGGTTACAGAAATAAGTAAATGATGCAGAAATCTACTTCCGGGCCCACTTGGTGTGTGCTTGGGCTGAGCATTGAAGCTTTTGTGTGTAGAGACTTTTCTTGGAGTTAAACGCCAGCTTTTATGCCAGTTTGGGCGTTTAACTGCAACTTCTATTCTGTTTCTGGCGTTTAACGCCAGAATAGGGCAGAAAAATGGCGTTTGAACGCCACTTTGCGTCGTCAAAACTTGAGCAAAGTATGGACTATTATATATTGCTGGAAAGCCCTGGATGTCTACTTTCCAACGCAATTAAGAGCGCGTCATTTGGGTTTCTGTAGCCCCAAAAAATCCATTTCGAGTGGAGGGAGGTCAGAATCCAACAACATCAGCAGTCCTTTTTCAGCCTCTGAATCAGATTTTTGCTCAGGTCCCTCAATTTCAGCCAGAAATTATATGAAATCACAGAAAAATACACAAACTCATTATAAAGTCTAGAAATGTGAATTTTGCTTAAAAACTAATAAAAATATACTAAAAAGTAGCTAGATCCTACTAAAAACTACCTAAAAATAATGCCAAAAAGCATATAAATTATCCACTCATCACAACACCAAACTTAAATTGTTTCTTGTCCCCAAGCAATTGAAAACAAAATAGAATAAAAAGAATAGAATATACAATGAATCTCACAATATCAATGAAACTTAGTCCCAATTAGATGAGCAGGGCTAGTAGCTTTTTGCTTTTGAACAGTTTTGGCATCTCACTTTATCCTTTGAAATTCAAAATAATTGGCATCTATAGGAACTCAGAATTTTAGATAGTATTATTGCTTCTCCTAGTTCAGTATGTTGATTCTTGAACAAAGCTACTTTATGAGTCTTAGCCGTGGCCCTAAGCACTTTGTTTTCCAGTATTACCACTGGATACATAAATACCACAGACACATAACTGGGCGAACCTTTTCAGATTGTGACTTAGCTTTGCTAAAGTCCCCAATTAGAGGTGTCCAGAGCTCTTAAGCACACTCTTTTTGCTTTGGATCACGACTTTAACCACTCAGTCTCAAGCTTTTCACTTGGACCTTCATGCCACAAGCACATGGTTAGGGACAACTTGATTTAAACGCTTAGGCTTGGATTTTATTTCCTTGGGCCCTCCTATCCATTAATGCTCAAAGCCTTGGATCCTCTTTACCCTTGCCTTTTGGTTTAAAGGGCTATTGGCTTTTTCTGCTTGGTTTTTCTTTTTCTTTCTTTTTTTCTTTTTTTTTCGCTTTTTTTTTTGCTTTTTTTTACTGCTTTTTCTTGCTTCAAGAATCAATTTTCATGATTTTTCAGATTATCAATAACATTTCTCTTTGTTCATCATTCTTTCAAGAGCTAACAATTTTAACATTCATAAACTTCACTATAAAAATATACACTGTTCAAGCATTCATTCAAAAAACAAAAAGTATTGCCACCACATCAAAATAATTAAGCTAATTTCAAGATAAAATTTGAAATCCAAGTACTTCTTGTTCTCTTGTAATTAGGCACATTTTTCATTTAAGAGAGGTGAAGGATTCATGGAATTATTCATAGCTTTAAGGTATAGACACTAGACACTAATGATCATGTGATGAAGACACAAACATAGATAGCATATAAAGCATCAAATTCAAAAAACAGAAAACTAAGAACAAGAAAATCAAATAACGGGTCCACCTTAGTGATGGCGGCTAGTTCTTCCTCTTGAAGATCCAATGGAACTCTTGAGCTCCTCTATATCTCTTCCTTGCCTTTGTTGCTCCTCCGTCATAGCTCTTTGATCTTCTCTAATCTCATGGAAATGATGGAGTGCTCTTGGTGCTCCACCCTTAGTTGGTCCATGTTGTAACTCAAGCCCTCCAAAGAGGAGTTGAGTTGCTCCCAATAGTTGTGTGGAGGAAAATACATCCCTTGAGGCATCTCAGGGATTTCTTGATGAGGAACTTCCTCATGCTCTTATTGAGGTCCATGAGTGGGCTCTCTTATTTGCTCCATCCTCTTCTTAGTGATGGGCTTGTCCTTTTCAATGAGGACGTCTTCTTCTATGACAATTCCAGCTGAATTGCATAGGGATAACCTTTTTCTTGGCCACAACTTCATAGAAGTGGTCTTGATGGACCTTTGAGATGAGTCTCTCCATCTCCCATAACTCAGAGGTAGAAGCTTTTGCATTCCCTTTCCTCTTTCTAGAGGTTTCTCCGGCCTTAGGTGCCATAAATAGTTATGGAAAAATAAAAAGTAATGCTTGTACCACATCAAACTTAAAAGGTTTGCTCGTCCTCGAGCAAGAGAAGAAAGAAAGAAGGGGAAGAAGAGGAAAATGGAGGAGATGGAAGGAGAGATAGGTTCGACCAAGGGGGTAGGAGAGGGTTTGTGATGTGTGAAAATAAAGGAGTGAAGATGGGTATTTATAGGGAAAGAGAGGTAGAGTGGCCGAATGGACCTGGGTGGGTTTGGAAGGGAAAATTGTTTGAATTTGAAAGTGAGGTAGGTGGGATTTTTGGGGAAGAGGGATGGAAGTGATTGGTGAAGAGAATATAGGGAAGAGAATAGGATTTGATAGGTGAGTGGTGTTTTTGGTAGAGGGTTATAGAGATGTGTGAGGGGGAGAGAGAGAGGTGGGATAGGTGGGGATCCTGTGGGGTCCACAAATCCTGAGGGGTTAAGGACTTCTCATCCCTGCTCCATTTAGGCGTGCAAAAATGCCATTAGATTGCAATTCTGGGGTTTAACGCCAGACTGCTGCCTGTTTCTGGTGTTAAACACCAGCTTTTATACCTTTCCAAATTTCTCATGGAAGGATCAATAAAAGCCTCAACAAGGCTTTAATAATGGTGGAAGAAAAAGGTTTAGCAATAGCAAGCCTTTTCCATCATCATCTCAGCAATAAACAGAGAATTCTGAGCAGAACCCATCTAGTTTAGCAAACATAGTCTCTGATCTATCTAAGACCACTCTAAGTTTCATGAATGAAACAAGGTCCTCCATTAGAAATTTGGAGGCACAAGTGGGCCAGCTGAGTAAAAGAGTCACTGAAACACCTCCTAGTACTCTCCCAAGAAATACAGAAGAGAATCCAAAAAGAGAGTGCAAGGCTATAACCTTACTTGGTGTGGCTGAACCTAGAGAGGAGGAGAAGGACATGAATCCCAATAAGGAAGACCTTATGGGATGTCCTCTAGACAAAAAGGAGTTCCCATTTGAGGAACCAAAGGAATCTGAGGCTCATATAGAGACCATAGAGATTCCTTTGACCTTCCTTTTACCATTCATGAGCTCGGATGACTATTCATCTTCTGAAGAGGATGAAGACATTGTTGAAGGGCAAGTTTCCCAGTATTTAGGAGCAATCATGAAGCTGAACGCCAAGCTATTTGGTAATGAGACTTGGGAGGATGAACCTCCATTGCTCATTAATGAACTGAATACCTGGGTTCAGCACACTTTACCTCAAAAGAAATAGGATTATGGTAAATTCTTAATACCCTGTACCATAGGCACCATGACCTTTGAGAAGGCTCTGTGTGACCTAGGGTCAGGTATTAACCTCATCCCACTCTCTGTAATAGAGAAACTAGGAATCTTTGAGGTACAAGCTACAAGAATCTCACTAGAGATGGAAGACAAATCAATGAAATAGGCTTATGGACTAGTAGAGGACGTGCTAGTAAAGGTTGAAGGCCTTTACATCCCTGCTAATTTCATAATCCTAGACACTGGGAAGGAGGAGGATGAATCCATCATCCTTGGCAGACCCTTCCTAGCCACAGCAAAAGCTGTGATTGATGTTGACAGAGGAGAGTTGGTCTTTCAATTAAATGAAGACTACCTTGTATTCAAGACTCAAGGTTCTCCTTCTGTACACATGGAGAAGAAGCAGAAAAAGCTTCTCCCAATACAGAGTCAAACAAAGCCCCCACATTCAAACTCTAAGTTTGGTGTTGGGAGGCGACAACCAAATTCTAAGTTTGGTGTTGAGAGGCCACAACAAAACTCTTAAGTTTGGTGTTGGGAGGCCCCAACCATGCTCTGAATGTTTGTGAGGCTCCGTGAGAGCCCATTATCAAGCTATTGATATTAAAGAAGCGCTTATTAGAAGGTAACCCAATTTTTATTTATCTATGTTATTTTATGTTTTCTTTAGGTTGATGATCATGTGGAGTCACAAAAACAACTGCAAAAATCAAAGCAAATTTAAAAGCAGCATTAAAAACAACATACCCTGGAGGATAAGCATATTGGCGTTTAAACACCAGTAAGAGTAGCAGAATGGGCGTTAAACGCCCAATCTAGCACCATTCTGGGCGTTTAACGCCAGAAATGGGCACCATACTAGCGTTAATAAGGCATCCCATTATTCACAGGATTTCTTTCAAAGGTGTACATGAACTGGTTATTTGCAACCATTTCAATGAGTTCCTGAGCTTCTGCAGGCATTTTCTTCAAGTGAATACATCCACCTACAAAATGGTCCAATGACATCTTAGACAATTCAGACAGACCATCATAGAATATATTCAGGATGGTCTATTCTGAGAGCATGTCAGAAGGACACTTTTTGGTCAGTTTCTTGTATCTTTCCCAAGCTTCATAGAAGGATTCACCTTCTTTCTACCTGAAGGTTTGAACATCCACTCTAAGCTTACTTAGCTTTTGAGGAGGAAAGAATTTGGCTAAGAAAGCAGTGACCAGCTTATCCCAAGAGTTCAGGTTATCTCTAGGTTGAGAGTCCAACCATATTCTAGCTCTGTCTCTTACAACAAAAGGGAAAAGCATAAGCTTATAGACCTCGGGATCAATGATGAGCGGATAATTTATACGCTTTTTGGCATTATTTATAGGAAGTTTTTAGTAAGTTCAAGCTACTTTTAGGGAATGTTTTCATTAGTTTTTATGTTAAATTCACATTTTTGGACTCTACTATGAGTTTGTGTGTTTTTCTGTGATTTCAGGTAATTTCTGGCTGAAATTTAGGGACTTGAGCAAAACTCTGATAGGAGGCTGACAAAGGACTGCTGATGCTGTTGGAATCTGACCTCCCTGCACTCGAAATAGATTTTCTGGAGCTACAGAACTCCAAATGGTGCGCTCTCAACGGCGTTGGAAAGTAGACATCCAGAGCTTTCCAGAAATATATAATAGTCCATACTTTATTCGGGAATTGACGACATAAACTGGCGCTCAACGCCAGTTCCATGCTGCTGTCTGGAGTAAAACGCCAGAAACACGTCACGACCCGGAGTTGAACGCCCAAAACACGTTGCAACTTGGCGTTCAACTCCAAAAGAAGCCTCAGCTCGTGGATAGATCAAGTTCAGCCCAAACACACATCAAGTGGGTCCCAGAAGTGGATTTATGCATCAATTACTTACTCATGTAAACCCTAGTAGCTAGTCTAGTATAAATAGGATAATTTACTATTGTATTAGACATCTTTGGTCTCAGTTTTGTTTTATTCTTCATCTTAAGAGACTATTGATCACGTTTTGGGGGGCTGGCCATTCGGCCATGCCTGAACCTTTCACTTATGTATTTTCAACGGTGGAGTTTCTACACACTATAGATTAAGGGTGTGGAGCTCTGCTGTACCTCAAGTTTCAATGCAATTACTACTATTTTCTATTCAATTCTCTTTATTCCTATTCTAAGATATTCGTTGCACTTCAACTTGATGAATGTGATGATCCATGACACTCATCATCATTCTCACCTATGAACGCGCGTGACTGACAACCACTTCCGTTCTACCTTAGGCCGGGCGCGTATCTCTTGGATTCCTTAATCAGAATCTTCGTGGTATAAGCTAGAATTGATAGCGGCATTCATGGGAATCCGGAAAGTCTAACCTTGTCTGTGGTATTCCGAGTAGGATTCTGGGATTGAATGACTGTGACGAGCTTCAAACTCCTGAAGGCTGGGCGTTAGTGACAGACGCAAAAGAATCAAGGGATTCTATTCCAACCTGATTGAGAACCGACAGATGATTAGCCGTGCTGTGACAGAGCATTTGGACCTTTTTCACTGAGAGGATGGGATGTAGCCATTGACAACAGTGATGCCCTACATACAGCTTGCCATGGAAAGGAGTAAGAAGGATTGAAGGAAGAAGTAGGAAAGTAGAAAAAGAAAGGGCACAGTATCTCCATACGCTTATCTGAAATTCCTACTATTAATTTACATAAGTATTTCTATCCCTTTATTTTATTTATCTTTTAAATATCTAATCCAATTACATTTGACTCTACCTGACTGGGATTTAAAAGATGACCATAGCTTGCTTCATACCAACAATCTCTGTGGGATCGACCCTTACTCACGTAAGGTTTATTACTTGGACGACCCAGTACACTTGCTGGTTAGTTGAACGGAGTTGTGTCCACACATAGCCAAGAGCCATTATTATCTCGAATTAAATTTCATACAAGTACAAAGAGTCCAACTTTGAGGATCAGAATTTCGTCCACCAAGTTTTTGGCGCCGTTGCCGGGAATTGTTCGAGTATGGACAACTGACGGTTCATCTTGTTGCTCAAATTAGGTAATTTTCTTTTTATTTTCCTTTCAAAAAAGTTTTCAAAAATCTTTCGAAAATTTTTTCTTTATTTTCGTTTTTCAAAAATATAATTTTCGAAAAAAAATAATAAAAATACAAAAAAATTTCATAAAATCATAAAAACCAAAAATATTTTGTGTTCTTGTTTGAGTCTTGAGTCAATTTTTAAGTTTGGTGTCAATTGCATGTTCTTAAAATTTATGCATTATTTTTCGAAAATTCCATGCATTCATAGTGTTCTTCATGATCTTCAAGTTGTTCTTGGTAAGTCTTCTTGTTTGATCTTGATGATTTCTTGTTTTGTATCTTTTATTGTTTTTCATATGCATTTTTGCATTCATAGTGTCCATGCATTAAAGAATTCTAAGTTTGGTATCTTGCATGTTTTCTTTGCATTAAAAATTTTTCAAAAATATGTTCTTGATGTTCATCATGATCTTCAAAGTGTTCTTGGTGTTCATCTTGACATTCATAGTGTTCTTGCATGCATCTTGTGTTTTGATCCAAAATTTTCATGTTTTGGGTCACTTTTGTGTTTTTCTCTCTCATCATTAAAAATTCAAAAATAAAAAAATATATTTTCCTTATTTCTCTCCAAAATTTCGAAAATTTGAGTTGACTTAGTCAAAAAATTTTAAAATTAGTTATTTCTTGTAAGTCAAGTCAAATTTTCAATTTTAAAAATCTTATCTTTTCAAAATCTTTTTCAAAAATCATATCTTTTTCATTTTTTATATTTTTTCGAAAATTTTGAAAATTATTTTCCAAAAATATTTTTCTTAATTTTATTTCAAATTTTTGAAAATTATGCTAACAACTAATATGATTGATTCAAAAATTTGAAGTTTGTTACTTTGTTGTTAAGAAAGGTTCAATCTTTAAATTCTAGAATCTTATCTTTTAATTTCTTGTTAGTTAAGTAATTAACTTTAATTTTAAAAAATTAAATCTATCTTATCTTATCTTTTATATCATATCTTTTTCAAAACTTTATCTTTTTCAAAAATTTGATTTTAAAATATCTGATCTAACTTCTTATCTTCTTATCTTTTCAAATTTGATTTTAATATCTTTTTCAACTAACTAATTAACTTTTTGTTTGTTTCTTATCTTTTTCAAAACCACCTAACTACTTTTTCCTCTCTGATTTTCGAAAATATCTCATCCCTTTTTCAAAAATTCTTTTTAATTAATTAATTGTTTTAATTTTAATTCTATCTTATCTTTTATTTTCGAAAATCATCTAACACTTTTTCAAATTTATTTTCGAAATTCTCTATCTCTCCTTCTTCTATTTATTTATTTATTTACTAACACTTCTCTTCACTTCTCTGCATCTCAAATCACTACCTCTATCCTTACCCATTCTTCTTCACTCTTCTTCCTTTCCCTCTTCTACTAACAACAAGGATCCTCTTTACTGTGACATAGAGGATTCCTCTTTCTTTTCTTGTTCTCTTCTTCCCTATATGAGCAGGAACAAGGAAAAAGACACTCTTGTTGAAGCTAATCCAGAACCTGAAAGGACTCTGAAAAGGAAACTAAGAGAAGCTAAATTACAACAATCCAGAAATAACCTTTCAGAAATTTTCGAACAAGAGAAGGAGATGGCAGCCGAACCCAACAACAACAATGCAAGGAGAATGCTTGGTGACTTCACAAAACCAACGTCCAAATTTGATGGAAGAAGCATCTCCATTCCTGCCATCGGAGCCAACAATTTTGAGCTTAAACCTCAACTAGTTGCTTTAATGCAACAGAACTGCAAGTTTTATGGACTTTCATCTGAAGATCCTTACCAGCTTTTAACTGAGTTCTTGCAGATTTGTGAGACTGTTAAGACAAATGGAGTAGATCCTGAAGTCTACAGGCTCATACTTTTCCCTTTTGCTGTAAGAGACAGAGCTAGAACATGGTTGGACTCACAACCTAAAGATAGCCTGGACTCCTGGGATAAGCTGGTCACGGCCTTCTTGGATAAATTCTTTCCTCCTCAAAAGCTGAGCAAGCTTAGAGTGGATGTTCAGACCTTCAAACAAAAGGATGGTGAATCCCTCTATGAAGCTTGGGAAAGATACAAGCAGCTGACCAAAAGGTGTCCATCTGACATGTTTTCAGAATGGACCATATTAGATATATTCTATTATGGTCTATCTGAGTTTTCGAAAATATCACTGGACCATTCTGCAGGTGGATCCATTCACCTAAAGAAAACTCCTGTAGAAGCTCAAGAACTTATTGACATGGTTGCAAATAACCGATTCATGTACACTTCTGAGAGGAATTTCATGAATAATGGGACGCCTCAGAGGAAGGGAGTTCTTGAAATTGATGCTCTGAATGCTATATTGGCTCAGAACAAAGTGTTGACTCAGCAAGTCAACATGATCTCTCAAAGTCTGAATGGATGGCAAAATGCATCCAACAGTACTAAAGAGGCAGCTTCTGAAGAAGCTTATGATCCTGAGAACCCTGCAATGGCAGAGGTTAATTACATGGGTGAACCTTATGGAAACACCTATAACTCATCATGGAGAAATCATCCAAATTTCTCATGGAAGGATCAACAAAAGCCTCAACAAGGCTTTAATAATGGTGGAAGAAATAGGCTCAGTAATAACAAGCCTTTTCCATCATCTTCTCAGCAACAGACAGAAAATTCTGAACAGAGCCCCTCCAATTTAGCAAACTTAGTCTCTGATCTGTCAAAAGCCACTTTAAGTTTCATGAGTGAAATAAGATCCTCCATAAAAAATCTGGAGGCACAAGTGGGCCAGCTGAGTAAGAAAGTCATTGAAACTCCTCCCAATATTCTCCCAAGCAATATAGAAGAGAATCCAAAAGGAGAGTGCAAGGCCATTGATGTGATCAATATGGCCGAATGCTCAAAGGAGGAGAAGGACAAAAATCCTAGTGAGGAGGACCTCTTGGGACATCTCTCAAGCAAGAAGGAGTTTCCTATTAAGGATCCAAAGGAATCTGAGGCTCATATAGAGACCATAGAGATTCTATTAAATCTCCTTCTGCCATTCATGAGCTCTGAAGACCATTCTTCCTCTGAAGAGGATGAAGATGTGACTGGAGAGCAAGTTGCTCAATATTTAGGAGCTATCATGAAGCTGAATGCCAAGTTATTTGGTAATGAGACTTGGGAAAGTGAACCTCCCTTGCTCTTTAGTGAACTAGATACCTGGATTCAGTAAATTTTACCTCAAAAGAGACAAGATCCTGGCAAATTCCTAATACCTTGCACCATAGGCACCATGACCTTTGAAAAAGCTCTGTGTGATCTTGGGTCAGGAATAAATCTTATGCCACTCTCTGTAATGGAGAAGTTGGGGATCATTGAGGTACAACCTGCCTTGTTCTCATTACAATTGGCAGACAAGTCATTAAGACAAGCTTATGGATTAGTAGAGGAAGTGTTAGTAAAGGTTGAAGGCCTTTACATCCCTGCTGATTTCATAATCTTAGACACTAGGAAGGAAGAGGATGAGTGCATCATCCTTGGAAGACCTTTCCTAGCCACAGCAGGAGCTGTGATAGATGTTAACAGAGGTGAATTAGTCCTTCAATTGAATGGGGACTACCTTGTGTTTAAGGCACATGGCCATCCCTCTGTGACAAAGGAGAGTAAGCATGAAGAGCTTCTCTCAGTACAGAGTCAAACAGAGCCCCCACAGTCAAACTCTAAGTTTGGTGTTGGGAGGCCACAACCAAACACTAAGTTTGGTGTTAAAACCCCATGTCTAAACTCTAAGTTTGGTGTTGGGAGTTTACAACATTGACCTGATCACCTGTGTGGCTCCATGAGAGCCCACTGTCAAGTTATTGACATTAAAGAAGCGCTTATTGGGAGGCAACCCAATTTTTATCTAATTTTATTTTTTATTTCTTTATTGGTCTTTTATGTTTTATTAGGTGCATGATCATATGGAGTCACAAAAAAAATATAAAAATTAAAAACAGAATCAAAAAAATAGCAGAAGAAAAATCACACCCTGGAGGGAGGACATACTGGCGTTTAACACCAGTAAGGAGCATCTGGCTGGCGTTCAACGCCAGAACAGAGCATGAATCTGGCGTTGAATGCCAGAAACAAGCAACATCCTGGCGTTTGAACGCCAGGAATGTGCCTTAAGGAAAGCTGGCGCTGAACGCCAGTAACAAGCATGGAACTGGCGTTCAACGCCAGAAACATGCTACACATGGGCGTTGAACGCCCAGAGTGTGCATCATCTCGGCGTTTAAATGCCAGAATGGTGTGCAAAGGCATTTTACATGCCTAATTGGTGCAGGGATGTAAATCCTTGACACCTCATGATCTGTGGACCCCACAGGATCACCTCAGGATCTGTGGACCCCACAGGATCCCCACCTAACATATTCCCACCTTACTCCTAATCCTATAACACTCTTCCCAAAACACACTTCCCAACAACTTCAATCTCTCTTCCCAATTACCCCATTCACCACTCGCATCCATCCACTCCCCCCCATAAACCCCACCCACCTTCAAAATTCAAAAATCTTTCCCACCCAAACCCACCCTAAATGACCGAAACTTCACCCACTCCCCTCCCTATATATACCCTTCTATTCTACTTCATTTTCACACAACACAAACCCCCTCTTCTACACCTTGGTCGAAACACCATCCCTCGCTCTGCTCCATATTTTCTTCTTCTTCTTCTTCTTCTTCTTCTCTTCTTTCTTCTCTTGCTCGAGGGCGAGCAATATTTTAAGTTTGGTGTGGTCAAAGCATAATCTTTTTGTTTTTCCATTACCATCAATGGCACCTAAGGCCGGAGAATCCTCTAGAAAAGGAAAAGGGAAGACAAAAGCTTCCACCTCCGAGTCATGGGAGATGGAAAGATTCATCTCCAAAAGCCATCAAGACCACTTCTATGATGTTGTGGCAAAGAAGAAGGTGATCCCTGAGGTCCCTTTCAAACTCAAGAAAAATGAGCATCCGGAGATCCGACATGAAATCCGAAGAAGAGGTTGGGAAGTCCTAACCAACCCCATACAACAAGTCGGAATCTTAATGGTTCAAGAGTTCTATGCCAATGCATGGATCACTAGGAACCATGATCAAAGTGTGAATCCGAGTCCAAAGAATTATCACACAATGGTTTGGGGGAAATAATTAGATTTTAGTCCGGAAAATGTGAGGTTGGCATTCCACTTGCCCATGATGCAAGGAGATGAACGCCCCTACACTAGAAGGGTCAACTTTAATCAAAGGTTGGACCAAGTCCTTATGGACATATGTGTGGAAGGAGCTCAATGAAAAAGAGACTCCAAAGGCAAGCCGATTCAACTAAGAAGACTGGACCTCAAACCTGTGTCTAGAGGATGGTTAGAGTTCATTCAACGCTCCATCATCCCCACTAACAACCGATCTGAAGTTACTGTGGATCGGGCCATCATGATTCATAGCATCATGATTGGAGAGGAAGTAGAAGTTCATGAAGTCATCTCCCATGAATTCTACAAAATAGCCGAAAAGCCCTCCACCATGGCAAGGCTAGCTTTTCCTCATCTTATTTGCCATCTATGTTACTCTGCTGGAGTTATCATAGAAGGAGACATCCTCATTGAAGAGGATAAGCCCATCACCAAGAAGAGGGTGGAGCAAGCAAGAGAGACCCCCCACGGATCTCAAGAGATGCATGAGGAAGCTCATCATCAAGAAATCCCTGAGATGCCTCAAGGGATGCACTTTTCTCCCAACAACTATTGGGAACAACTCAACACTTCCCTAGAAGATTTGAGTTACAATGTGGAACAATTAAGGGTGGAACATCATGAGCACTCCGTCATTCTCCATGAAATAAAAGAAGATCAAAGAGCAATGAGGGAGGAGCAACAAAGGTAAGGAAGGGACATAGAGGAGCTTAAGGACATTGTTGGTCCTTCAAGAAGAAGACGCCACTAAGGTGGATTCATTCCTTGTTCTTACTTTTCTGCTGTTCGGTTTTTATATTATATGTTTATCTATGTTTTGTGTCTCTACTTCATGATCATTAGTGTTTAGTAACTATGTCTTAAAGCTATGAATAATTCCATTAATCCTTCACCTTTCTTAAATGAAAAATATTTTTAATTCAAAAGAACAAGAAGTACATGAATTTCGAATTTATCCTTGAATTTAGTTTAATTATATTGATGTGGTGATAATACTTTTTGTTTTCTGAATGAATGCTTAAACAGTGCATATTTTTTTATATAAAATTGATTCTTGAAGCAAGAAAAAGCAGTGAAAAAGCAAAGGCTTGCAAAAAAAAAAAAAAGAAAGAAAAAGAAAAAGCAAGTAGAAAAAGCCAATAGCCCTTAAAACCAAAAGGCAAGGGTAAAAAGGATCCAAGGCTTTGAGCATCAATGGATAGGAGGGCCCAAGGAAATAAAATCCAGGCCTAAGCAGCTAATTCAAGCTGTCCCTAACCATGTGCTTGTGGCATGCAGGTCCAAGTGAAAAGCTTGAGACTGAGTGGTTAAAGTTGTGATCCAAAGCAAAAGGATGTGCTTAAGAGCTCTGGACATCTCTAACTGGGGATTCTAGCAAAGCTGAGTCACAATCTGAAAAGGTTCACCCAGTCATGTGTCTGTGGCATTTATGTATCTGGTGGTAATACTGGAAAACAAAGTGCTTAGGGCCACGGCCAAGACTCATAAAAGTAGCTGTGTTCAAGAATCAACATACCTAACTAAGAGAATAAATAACACTATCCGAAATTCTAAATTCCTAGAGAAGCCAATTGATGAGCGGATAATTTGTACGCTTTTTGGCATTGTTTTTAGTATGTTTTTAGTATGTTTTAGTTAGTTTTTAGTATATTTTTATTATTTTTTAGTTAAAATTCACTTTTCTGGACTTTACTATGAGTTTGTGTGTTTTTCTATGATTTCAGGTATTTTCTGGCTGAAATTGAGGGACCTGAGCAAAAATCTGATTCAGAGACTGACACGGACTGCAGATGCTGTTGGATTCTGATCTCCCTGCACTCGAAGTGGATTTTCTGGAGCTACAGAAGTCTAATTGGCACGCTCTCAACGGCGTTGGAAAGTAGACATCCTGGGCTATCCCGCAATGTATAATAGTCCATACTTTGCCCGAGATTTGATGGCCCAAACTGGCGTTCCAAATCAGCTCAAAACTGCCCGGCGTTAAACGCTGGAACTGGCACAAGAATGGGAGTTAAACACCCAAACTGGCACAAAAACTGGCGTTTAACTCCCAGAAGAGTCTCTACACAAAAATGCTTCAATGCTCAGCCCAAGCACACACCAAGTGGGCCCGGAAGTGGATTTTTCTGTCATTTATTCATATTCTGTAAACCTTAGGCTACTAGTTCTTTATAAATAAGAACTTTTGCTATTATATTTTCATCTTTAGATCTTTGAATCTTTGGATCCTTGATCATTTGGAGTCTTTTGATCATGTTTTGGGGGCTGGCCTCTCGGCCATGCCTAGACCTTGTTCTTATGTATTTTCAACGGTGGAGTTTCTACACACCATAGATTAAGGTGTGGAGCTCTGCTGTACCTCGAGTATTAATGCAATTACTATTGTTCTTCTATTCAATTCGGCTTATTCTTATTCCAAGATATTCATTCGCACTCAAGAACTTGATGAATGTGATGATTATGTGACGCTCATCATCATTCTCACTTATGAACGCGTGCCTGACAACCACTCCCGTTCTACAAGCAAATAAGGCTTGAATGTTTATCTCTTGGATTCTTTAATCGGAATCTTCGTGGTATAAGCTAGAATTGATGGCGGCATTCAAGAGAATTCGGAAGGTCTAAACCTTGTCTGTGGTATTCTGAGTAGGATTCAATGATTGAATGACTGTGACGAGCTTCAAACTCCTGAAGGCTGGGCGTTAGTGACAGACGCAAAAGAATCAATGGATTCTATTCCAACCTGATTGAGAACCGACAGATGATTAGCCGTGCCGTGACAGGGTGCGTTGAACATTTTCACTGAGAGGACGGGACTGTAGCCACTGACAACGGTGTTGGCCAACATATAGCTTGCCATGGAAAGGAGTAAGAAGGATTGGATGAAGACAGTAGGAAAGCAGAGAGACGGAAGGGACAAAGCATCTCCATACGCTTATCTGAAGTTCTCACCAATGAATTACATAAGTATCTCTATCTTTATCTTTATGCTTTATTCATAAATCATTCATAACCATTTGAATCTGCCTGACTGAGATTTTCAAGGTGACCATAGCTTGCTTCATACCAACAATCTCCATGGGATCGACCCTTACTCGCGTAAGGTTTATTACTTGGACGACCCAGTGCACTTGCTGCTTAGTTGTGCGAAGTTGTGATAAAGAGTTGAGATTACAATGAGCGTACCATGTTGATGGCGCCATTGATGATCACAATTTCGTGCACCACCAATCATTCTGAACTTCAAAGGAAAAAGTGAGATGCCAAAACTGTTCAGAAGCAAAAAGCTACAAGTCCCGCTCATCTAATTAGAATTAATATTCATTGATATTTTGGAATTTATAGTATTTTATTTTCTTTTTATCCTATTTGATTTTCAGTTGCTTGGGGACAAGCAACAATTTAAGTTTGGTGTTGTGACGAGCGGATAATTTATACGCTTTTTGCATTGTTTTTAGGAAGTTTTTAGTAAGTTCAAGCTACTTTTAGGGATGTTTTCATTAGTTTTTATGTTAAATTCACATTTTTGAACTCTACTATGAGTTTGTGTGTTTTTCTGTGATTTTAGGTGATTTCTGGCTGAAATTGAGGGACTTGAGCAAAACTCTGATAGGAGGCTGACAAAGGACTGCGGATGCTGTTGGAATCTGACCTCCCTGCACTCGAAATGGATTTTCTGGAGCTACAGAACTTCAAATGGCGCGCTCTTAACGGCGTTGGAAAGTAGACATCCAGAGCTTTCCAGCAATATATAATAGTCCATACTTTATTCGGGAATTGATGACGTAAACTGGCGCTCAACGCCAGTTCCATGCTGCTGTCTGGAGTAAAACGCCAGAAACACGTCACGACCCGGAGTTGAACGCCCAAAACACGTTGCAACTTGGCGTTCAACTCCAAAAGAAGCCTCAGCTCGTGGATAGATCAAGCTCAGCCCAAACACACACCAAGTGGGCCCCGGAAGTGGATTTATGCATCAATTACTTACTCATGTAAACCCTAGTAGCTAGTCTAGTATAAATAGGATAATTTACTATTGTATTAGACATCTTTGGTCTCAGTTTTGTTTTATTCTTCATCTTAAGAGACTATTGATCACGTTTTGGGGGGCTGGCCATTCGGCCATGCCTGAACCTTTCACTTATGTATTTTCAACGGTGGAGTTTCTACACACTATAGATTAAGGGTGTGGAGCTCTGCTGTACCTCAAGTTTCAATGCAATTACTACTATTTTCTATTCAATTCTCTTTATTCCTATTCTAAGATATTCATTGCACTTCAACTTGATGAATGTGATGATCCATGACACTCATCATTATTCTCACCTATGAACGCGCGTGACTGACAACCACTTCCGTTCTACCTTAGGCCGGGCGCGTATCTCTTGGATTCCTTAATCAGAATCTTCATGGTATAAGCTAGAATTGATGGCGACATTCATGGGAATCCGGAAAGTCTAACCTTGTCTGTGGTATTTCGAGTAGGATTCTGGGATTGAATGACTGTGACGAGCTTTAAACTCCTGAAGGCTGGGCATTAGTGACAGACGCAAAAGAATCAAGGGATTCTATTCCAACCTGATTGAGAACCGATAGATGATTAGCCGTGCTGTGACAGAGCATTTGGACCTTTTTCACTGAGAGGATGGGATGTAGCCATTGACAACGGTGATGCCCTACATACAGCTTGCCATGGAAAGGAGTAAGAAGGATTGAAGGAAGAAGTAGGAAAGTAGAAAAAGAAAGGGCACAGTATCTCCATACGCTTATCTGAAATTCCCACTATTAATTTACATAAGTATTTCTATCCCTTTATTTTATTTATCTTTTAAATATCTAATCCTATTACATTTGACTCTACCTGACTGGGATTTACAAGATGACCATAGCTTGCTTCATACCAACAATCTCTGTGGGATCGACCCTTACTCACTTAAGGTTTATTACTTGGACGACCTAGTACACTTGCTGGTTAGTTGAACGGAGTTGTGTTCACACATAGCCAAGAGTCATTATTATCTCGAATTAAATTCCATACAAGTACAAAGAGTCCAACTTTGAGGATCACAATTTCGTCCACCAATCAACTCCATTAGTCTTAACAGTATCACAGATCTGCAAGAATTCAATTAAGAACTGAAAAGGATCTTCTAATGGAAGTCCATAAAAATTGCAATTCTATTGCATCAGGGAAACTAATTGAGGCTTTAGCTCAAAATACTTTGCTCCAATGGCAGGGATGGAGATGCTTCTTCCATGGAAGTTGGAATTTGGTGCAGTAAAGTCACCAAGCATCTTCCTTGCATTGTTGTTGGATTCGGCCATTACTTCTTTTTCGAGATTCTCTGTAAGATTTTCTCTAGATTATTGTGCCTTAGCTTCTCTTAGCTTCTCCTTCAGAGTCCTTTTAGGTTCAGAATCTGCTTAAACAAGAATGTCCTTGTCCTTGCTCCTGCTCATATGAAAATGAAGAGGACAAAAAAGGAAGAGGAATCCTCTATGTCATAGTATAGAGATTACTTTATGTGAGTAGAAGAAGAAAAGAATAGAAGAATGATGTAGAGAGAAGAGATGAAGAATTCAAACACAGAGAGGGAGAGAGGGTTCGAATTATAAGGAGAAGAGGAGACTGTTAGTGATTAAATAAATAAATAGAAGAAGATGAGAGAGAGAATTTTCGAAAATAATTAAAAGAAAAAGGAAAATATTTTTGTTTTTATTTTAAAATTTAGTTAGAATTCGAAAATTAAGAGAAGAAATAAAATTAAAATTAAAATTTGAGACAATTAGTTAATTAAAAAAAATTTTGAAAAAAGAAGTTAATGATTTTCGAAAATTAGAGAGAGAAGTAGTTAGGTGGTTTTGAAAAAGATAAGAATTTTAAATTCAAACAAAAAGTTAAGTAGTTAATTGAAAAAGATTTGAAAATCAATTTTGGAAAGATAAGAAGTTAGAAAAGATTTTGGAATTGATTTTGAAAAAGATATGATTTGAAAAAGATATGTTAGAAAAGATATGGTTGAAAAGATATGATTAAAAAGATATGATTGAAATTTATTTTGAAAAAGATTTGAAGAAAAAATTTAGAAAGATTTGATTTTGAAAATTAAAGTTAATGACTTGACTAACAAGAAACTAAAAGATATGATTCTAGAATTTAAAGATTGAACATTTCTTAACAAGAAAGTAACAAACTTGAAATTTTTGAATCAAAACATTAATTGTTAGTAATAATTTCGAAAATTATGAAATGAAGATAAGAAAAAGATTTTTGAAAATCAATTTTTAAAAATTTTTGAAAATATAAAAGAAAAATGAAAAAGATTTGATTTTGAAAAGATAATTTTTTAAATTGAAATCTTGACTTGACTAACAAGAAACAACTTATTTTAAAAAAAATTTTACTAAGTCAACCCAAAGATTTCGAAATTTATGAGTGAAATAAGGAAAAGATATTTTTTATTTTTTAAAATTAATGAGGAAAGAGAAAAACACAAAATGACTCAACACATAAAAATTTTGGATTAAAACAAATGATGCATGCAAGAACACTATGAATGTCAAGATGAACACCAAGAACACTTTGAAGATCATGATGAACATCAAGAACTTATTTTTGAAAAAAATTTTCAAGAAAAGAAAAACATGAAAGACACAAAAATTGGAAATTTTTAATGCTTAGACACTAACAAACTAAAAATGCATATGAAAAACATCAAAAGATACAAAACAAGAAAATATGAAGATCAAACAAGGAGACTCATTGAGAACAACTTGAAGATCATGAAGAATGCAATGCATAAATTTTCGAAAATAAATTTTTAGCAAAATTAAAAACATGCAATTGACACTAAACTCAAAACTTGACTCTAGACTCAAACAAGAAAAACAATTTTTTTTTGTTTTATGATTTTATTAATTTTTTGATTTTTTCGAAAATTAATTGTGGAAAAACGAAAAAGAAGAAAAATTTTGAAAAATTTCTGAAAACTTTTTGAAAACAAAATAAGAAGAAAATTACCTAATCTAAGCAACAAGATGAACTGTCAGTTGTCCAAACTCGAACAATCCCCGGCAACGGCGCCAAAAACTTGGTGCACAAAATTGTGATCTCAATGGCGCCAACAACTTGGTACGCACAATTGTAATCTCAACTCTTTTTCACAACTTCGCACAACTAACCAACAAGTGCACTGGGTCATCCAAGTAATAAACCTTACGTGAGTAAGGGTCGATCCCACGGAGATTGTCGGCTTGAAGCAAGCTATGGTCATCTTGTAAATCTCAGTCAGGCGGATTCAAATGGTTATAGAGTTTTGATAATTAAAAGATAAATAAACATAAAATAAAGATAGAGATACTAATGTAATTCATTGGTGGGAATTTCAGATAAGCGTATGGAGATGCGTTATTCCTTCTAAATCTCTGCTTTCCTACTGCCTTCATCCAATCCTTCATACTCCTTTCTATGGTAAGCTGTATGTAGGGGATCACCGTTGTCAATGGCTACCTCCCGTCCTCTCAGTGAAAATGGTCCAGCTACGGGTTATGTAGGGCTAATCATCTGTCGGTTCTCACTTGTATTGGAATAGGATCCAGTATTCCTTTTGCGTCTGTCACTACACCCAACAGTCATGAGTTTGAAGCTCGTCACATTCATCCCATCCCAGATCCTACTCGGAATACCACAGACAAGGTTTAGACTTTCTGGATCTCAAGAATGCTGCCAATTGATTCTAGCTTATACCACGAAGACTCTGATCTCAAGGAATTGAAGGCTCTGTTGTCAGGAGAGGCAATCAAACGCATGGACCAGGAATCCAAGAGATATGCATTCAAGCTTGTTTTCATGTAGAATGGAAGTGTTTGTCAGGCACGCGTTCATAAGTTGAGAATGGTGATGAGTGTCACATAATCATCATATTCATCATGTTCTTGTGTGCGAATGGATATCTTAGTACAAGAATAAGCATGAATTGAATAGAAAACAGTAGTAATTGCATTAATACTTGAGAAACAGCAGAGCTCCTCACCTTAATCTATGGTGTGTAGAAACTCCACCGTTGAAAATACATAAGTGATAATGGTGTTCATTGGCTTCGGCCCCAGAGGGGGAACCAGAATAACCAAGACCTAGGTCTAAGGACTAAATGTCCAAAGATGTGAGTACAATAGTAAAAAGTTCTATTTATACTAAACTAGTTACTAGGGTTACAGAAATAAGTAAATGATGCAGAAATCCACTTCCGGGCCCACTTGGTATGTGCTTGGGCTGAGCATTAAAGCTTTCGTGTGTAGAGACTTTTCTTGGAGTTAAATGCCAGCTTTTATGCCAGTTTGGGCGTTTAAATACAACTTCTATCTTATTTCTGGCGTTTAACGCCAGAATAGGGTAGGAAATTGGCGTTTGAATGCCAATTTATGTCATTAAAACTCGAGCAAAGCATGAACTATTATATATTGCTGGAAAGTCCTGGATGTCTACTTTCCAACGCAATTGAGAGTGCGCCATTTGGGTTTCTATAGCTCTAAAAAATCTATTTCGAGTGCAGGGAGGTCAGAATCCAACAGCATCAGCAGTCCTTTTTCAGCCTCTGAATAAGATTTTTGCTCAGGTCCCTCAATTTCAGCCAGAAAATACCTTAAATCACAGAAAAACACAAAAACTCATAGTAAAGTCCAGAAATGTGAATTTTGCTTAAAACTAATAAAAATATACTAAAAAGTAGCTAGATCCTACTAAAAACTACCTAAAAACAATGCCAAAAAGCGTATAAATTATCCGCTCATCATGTATCCACAGAGATTGGTAGATTTGAGCAATTTTAATTAATTAGTGAATTAGTCAAGCTTAAATAGAATAAGTTGTGAGTGCGGAATTATAAATAAATGGCGAAAGAATAAGGGAAAGTAATAAGGTGCAGAAATATAAATGGCAAGAATGTAAAAGGGAGTGGGAATTTGTAGAATGTAAATGAAAGCTATAAAAGAATGGGAGAGATAAGAATGGGGAAATTTATTGAGATCTGGAGATATTGTCTCTTTGGATTAAATCCAGCTTATATCCTCTTCAATCATGCAACTCATTGACCTCTTGGCAATCATGATTGATTGAGCCCCAATTCCTTGGTGACTCAATCTCTTAGATCTTGATCAATAGCCAATTCCTTGGTCTAATTGCTCATGAAGAGAGATATGCTTGGTCCCTGATTATACCACACATCCTTGTAGGTCCAAGTAGAGGGAGGATTATATGTTACCATATCCAAACACCAAAACCCAGATCCTACTCAAGTGTGAGAAGGGATTTCTAGCATGGTTTCATGTTTCCTTCTCCAAGGTTCCCATGAAACCCATTTTGCATTCAACCTCTTTTCCAAGATGATTGAACACTAAGCATGAAGAACGAAATTCCTTCTAGCAAATCAAAGAGAAGAAGAAATTCACTTCATTAATCCATCAAGTACAATAGAGCTCCCTCTCTCAATGAGAGGGAATTTAGCTACTCATAGCTCAGAAAGAAAGTACAATAGATGGAAGAGATGAAGTGTAAAAAGTGAAAAACTAGAACTCCACAATCCCCTACTGAGATAGTGATGACTAACCCCCTTTTTTTACTACTTCCAGTCGTATTTATACTACTCCTAGATCTAGAAATAAAGAAAAATACAAAAGTGAAAAGGAAAATTACAATTCAGAGGGAAAAGAAACTCAACAAACGTGATCTTCCAGCTGGCGTGTGACTGGCGCTCCTCTGGCTTGTCACGCTCCCTTTGTTTCAATCTTAGCGTGCCACACCTCACCATTCAAGTGGCATGCCTTCCTCTATCATATCCCTGGTGTGCCACGCCTTTGATACCAAGTGGCACTCCCAGGACTCTTTAAAGTCCTCAAGTAGCTTGGCGTGCCACGCCTTCGAGCCAAAGTGGCACGCCCAGGCCTTTTCCCACATCTTCATGATTCTGGAAACTTGTACCAGTGTGGCACACCTAGGATCTGGCGTGCCACACCCCTCTAAATGCTTCATCTTATTGCTGGCGTGCCACGCCTCATCATCCAAGTGGCACGCCCAGTTCATTTGGCCCTTAATCTCTTTCTCTGAAAAACTCTACCAGCGTGCCACGCCATGGGACTAGCGTGCCACGCCCCTTCCCTTGCCTTGGTTTCAAGAGTTGGCGTGCCACGCCTGGACGTTTAAGTGGCACGCCAAAGTGGGATAATTGAGCTGGCTTGCCACGCCTTCGATACCCAAGTGGCGCGCCCAGCTTTGTTTGGCCTCCTTAAGTGCTGGCGTGCCACGCCTGATCATGCAAGTGGCGCGCCCAAGTGAGATATGTGAGCTGGTGTGCCACACCTTCGACACCAAGTGGCACACCTTAGTAGGACTCTTGAACTGGCATGCCACGCCTTCGACACCAAGTGGCATGCCCAGCTTTTGCTTTGCCTTCTTGTTCATTGGCGTGGCACACCTGGTTATTCAAGTGGCACACCCAGATCTCATTAGCCTTCAAGCCCTTCTCTGGATTCTTGTACCAGCGTGCTACGCCATGTTGCTCAAGTGGCACGCCCATTCAATTGTGGGTCTCTTAGGCATGGCGTGCCACGCCTTGATCCTCAAGTGGCACACCCAATTTAATTCTGGAACTGGCGTGCCACGCCGTCGATACAAAGTGGCACGGCCTAGTGATGACTCTTATAGGTAATGAGTTGGCGTGCCACGCCCAACTTTTGGCGTGCCATGCCAATACATTTTTGTGGCGTTTTTTCCAAGTGGGACACCTGCTTCACATGCCCTACTTTTTTTGTTGTTTTCTTCCTATTTTTTTTTGTCTTTTTCACCTGAAATTTAACACAAAATTATTTCAAAGCAATGTACTATGATATTCATCAATTAAGGCATGAATTGCAATGATCAAATGAGATTATGCCTCTTTTATGGTCCTTTTTATGCAAGAAAAAGCGAAGATGATGTAAGTCATCAGATGCGCACGCGTGCATGATGCGTACACGTGGATGAGACATTTTTGAAGAAGCACGCAAATGCGTGAATTAAGCAGTAGTGTGGATGTAAGAATTTGCAATCCACGCGTACACGTGGGTGACGTATACGCGTGGAATGAGCATTCATTTCGCGAATGCTATGCTCTCAAAGCGAATGCTGTAGGGGATGCGTACGTATGGGTGACGTGTATGCGTCAATGAGTAAAAACACCAGAGACGCGCAAGCATATAGCATGCATACGCATGGGTGCCCAAACGCTCCGTTATCTAATTGAATGCTACGCTTACCTGGAAGTGCATTTCTACTCAAATTAGCTTCATTACAAGCCCATTTGAACTACAAGTAAGCATGCCCACTCTGATCACTCAATGAAGACCACAAGGTTCATCTAGAATAGGAATTTCCTTTAATTGTAATTTGTTTTGAATTTCATTTCAATTTATAATTTAGGAAAGCCTATATAAAGGCATCAGTTTCAATTCATTAGGGGGCTCTGACGGAGAGAAGACAGTAGGAGGAGTAGTAGTAGTAGGAGTAGGAGTAGGAGTAGAATAGAAGGCTCTTGTAAACACTTTTACCATTTTACACTTTTACATTTCAGTATTGAATTCAATTTAGCTTATGCAAATTCAATTTCTATTATTCTCTTCTGAAATTTCCTTTTCTGAAATTTTACTTTCATGCAATTTAATTTTCCTGCAAGTGTTCTTAGAGCAATGATCCATTAACCCCACCTCATTAGGGGAGGAACTCTATTATAATTCACATGATTGAGTGAACTTCTTCTTCTCCTCAATTCATTTGTGTAGCTATTGGATAACCTTTGTTTTGATTGATGATTCATTCACTCCGGAAGAGGGTTTGAATCTATGAATGTTTGTGTGAGCCTTGGAAGGGGAATCATGAGTATTAGAACTTAGGCTCTATTCTTCACTACTCTCTTGATCAACACCATTCGGGAGGAATTGAGATCCTGAGAGTTAGTGTGGGTTATTACTTGAGAGACATGTACCTCACCTCTTCTCATGATAATTGGATCAAGGAATTGGCGAGATTGATTGTGATTAGAGAGATTGGATTGCCAAGGAATTGGGATCCAATCAACTTCAATCCGCCATAGATCTACTCATATGATTGAGAAAGGAGTTGAGACCCATTTGATTCATTGTGGATTATGATATCTCCAATCCCTAATAAATCTTGTTTTCTGTTATTTCTGTTTCCTTTAATTTCCCAGCACCCAATCCCTTTACATTTGATACGATTTACATTCTGCACTTTACATTTCCTGTAATTTACATTCTGTTAGTTCAATTTCACTCACTTCACCACTGTTAGCTTAACTAAATTTATCACCTAAGTAAAGTTGCTTGATCCATCAATTCTCGTGGGATTGACCTCACTCATGTGAGTTTTACTACTTGATGGGACCCAGTACACTTGCCGGTGAGTTTGTGTGGAAATCATTTTTCCATCATCAAGTTTTTGGCGCCATTGCTGGGGATTGATTTAGATCAACAATGATTAAGTGGGTGATAAGTCTAGATTAAGCATTTTCTTTGTTTTTGTCCTTTTAATTCTTTGTTATCTACTGATACTTAGGTTTTTGTGTTTTTGCCTCACTAAGAAATTCTCATCTGAGACATGAATTTTAATTTTCTTTGGTGATTGTGTTTTATAAAATTCAAATGGAGTTTTTCTCATCTTTTGATCAAGAAAATTTCATGGAATATTGCCTACCATTACCAAATGACTATTCTAATGATGGCTGGAAATATCACCAAGAAATGACAGATTATGAGTAATCCAACCAATGGGGATATGCTCCAGGGCCACAAAATAATCAAGACAATTCCATGAGATACCACCCAACACCACAAAATGATTCATGTCATTATCCTAATGGTGGATGGGAGTATCAACAAGGGATGATAGAGTATGAACACCTCCCAGAGCCACAAAATGACTCATATTGCTATGACAACTATTCATGCTGTGGTTAGGAGGGTCAAAACCAAAGAGATCTTAATGATCCATATTTTGCTAATCAAGAGACATCATCATTTGATCGTGCTGACAATACATTCATGCAAGATTGCTCCCCAATACCACAAAATGATCAACATTGTGATGAATTCAACAATGACTCACATTGTGAATGGGAGGAGCAAAACCAGAGAGCATTTGATAGTTCATACTCCACTTATCAAGAACCATCATCACTTGAGCAAACCTTCAACTCTTTTATGCAAAATTGTCCAACCTCACCTCCCAGTTCCTCATTTGAAAGTTCTTCATTATTTGACTATGCCTCAACACAAAGTTTCCTCCAAAATCAATACAACTCATTTTTCCAGCCACAGAATTCATTTCACCATATAGAAAACTCATTTCAATATTTACAAAATTCATTCCATACCCCTCAAAACAACTTCATCACAAAACATCCATGTCCACAAAACTACTCTCAACTTTCATCTCTTGTGCCAGCAGTTGAAGATTACCTTCAATGGTCCAGGGAGTTTTTGGAAAGACAATAACAATTCTTAGTAAGAAAAAAACAATCCTGGAAAGAACAAGAACAAGAAACTTTCTTCAAGAAGATGGATAGGTGCTTAGAGGAAATAAGGAGAAACTTAGGATTACCAAGCATTGAGGATGAAGACCAATTTGTGAGTAGGAAGTGGAAGAAAAAGCTCCTGTATCAAGTGAGATTTCGATGAAGAATGAGGTGGTAGAGGTATATGAACCAAGGATTTCATATCCACAGAGGCCACTTGAGATGACAAGGGAACATGAAAACTCACAACCCCTACAAACCTTCCAGAACCAAAGACTCTTAACACTTGAATCTGTGATTGAAAGATATGAAGAAATCTTAGGAAGAACAACAAACCTCCTCCATAAAAGTGCTGTTAAACCAGATGTTGAGTGCAAAGGAGGAAGCGAAAGAACAAGGAAAAGAGGCTCCAATACCAAATGAAGCTTTAATGGAGAAGGAGGTTGTGGAAGTATTTGAACCTGTGGCTCCATATTCACAGAAGCTAATTGAGGTGACAGAGGAACATGAAACTTTACACCCAAAGGACTCAATGGAGTATCATGTAGAAGAAGGGGAGGAAGCCAATCAAGGAAGTTCACACTCAATTGAAGCAGAAAGCTACATGGATGAAAGGCTCAATGAACCACCAATTCAAGAGGCTTTTGGTGAAGAGAACACTCCAACAATCACACAATTACCAAGTCTTGGAATAAAAAAGTGAAGGCAACTGACAAGAGCACCAAAGAGAGGATTGTGACCAAGCTACAAAGGACAACATTCATGAAGAGAAAAAGGTCAACTGCAAACAATCCCACCCCTAAACTACCAGCAAGCAAGTTTAATCAAGAAAATAACCAAAGGAAGCTTGCTGGGAAGAAGCTAAGAAAGGGGGCACTAACTGGCTCTTCCTTATACCAGAGGTCGTTCCTTGATGAGCGGATAATTTGTATACTTTTTGGCATTGTTTTTAGTATGTTTTTGATATCTTTTAGTTAGATTTTAGTACATTTTTATTAGTTTTTATTTAAAATTCACTTTTCTGGACTTTACTATGAGTTTGTGTGTTTTTCTGTGATTTCAGGTATTTTCTGGCTGAAATTGAGGGACCTGAGCAAAAATCTGATTCAGAGACCAAAAAGGACTGCAGATGCTGTTGGATTCTGACCTCCCTGCACTCGAAGTGGATTTTCTGGAGCTACAGAAGCCCAATTGGCGCGCTCTCAACGGCGTTGGAAAGTAGACATCCAGGGCTTTCCAGCAATATATAATAGTCCATACTTTGTCCAAGATTTGATGGCCCAAACCCGCGAAGCAATCCGGCCTCAGGAATTCCAGCGTTAAACGCCGGAACAGGAATAAAAGTTGGAGTTAAACGCCCAAACTGGCATGGGAGCTGGCGTTTAACTCCAGAAAAGGTCTCTACACGAATTTCCTTGATTGCTCAGCCCAAGCACACACCAAGTGGGCCCGGAAGTGGATTTTTATGTCATTTACTCATTTCTGTACACCTTAGGTTACTAGTTTACTATTAATAGGACCTTTTACTATTGTATTAGCAGACTTTGGTAGCTATCTTCACTTTTATGCTATCTTAGATCTTTGGGAGGCTGGCCATTCGGCCATGCCTGGACCTTATGCTTATGTATTTTCAACGGTGGAGTTTCTACACACCATAGATTAAGGGTGTGAAGCTCTGCTGTACCTCGAGTATTAATGCAATTACTATTGTTCTTCTATTCAATTCCGCTTGTTCTTTGTCCAAGATATCACTTGTTCTTCAACTTGATGAATGTAATGATCCGTGACACTCATCATCATTCTCACTCATGAACAAAGTGACTGACAACCACTCTTGTTCTACAAGCATCTGAGGCTTAGTGAATATCTCTTGGATTCTTTAACCGGAATCTTCGTGGTATAGGCAGGACCTGATGGCGGCATTCAAGAGAATCCGGAAGGTCTAAACCTTGTCTGTGGTATTCTGAGTAGGATTCAATGATTGAATGACTGTGACGTGCTTCAAACCCTGAGGGCGGGGCGTTAGTGACAGACGCAAAAGAATCACTGGATTCTATTCCGGCCTGATTGAGAACCGACAGATGAATTCCGCTATGACCGTGACAGGGGCATATGCAATCGCTTTCACTGAGAGGATGGGAGGTAGCTGCTGACAACAGTGAGACCCTATACGAGCTTGCCATGGAAAGGAGTAAGAAAGGATTGGATGAAGGCTGTAGGAAAGCAGAGAGACGGAAGGGAAGGCATCTTCATACACTTGTCTGAAGCTCATACACCAATGATATACATAAGTATCACTATCTTCATCTTCTATGTTATTTTCGTTCATCACCATATATATCTGAGTTTGCCTGACTAAGATTTACAAGATGACCATAGCTTGCTTCATTACTAACAATCTCCGTGGGATCGACCCTTACTCACGTAAGGTTTTATTACTTGGACGACCCAGTGCACTTGCTGGTTAGTTGTGCGAAGTTGTGTAATGCCATGGTATTGAGCGCACCAAGTTTTTGGAGCCATTACCAGGGATTATGAGAGTTGTGAAAAAGTATAGTTCACAATTTCGCCGACCAAGTTTTTGGCGCCGTTGCCGGGGATTGTTCATGTTTTGAGCAAGCTTTTGGTAACATCAGAGCCAAGATCCGGCAACAACATCAAATTTTTGGTGTTATTGCCCGGGATTGTTTAGGCTGGACAACTGACGGTTCATCTTGTTGCTTAGATTAGGTATTTTTTTTTCGAAATTCTTGAAGGTGAATTCTAGAGTTTCATGATGATTTGTTGAAATCTGGCTGGCTGAGAAGCCATGTCTAATCTGATTGGACCGAGGTTTCAACTTATCACCACAAGAGCTTGTTGATTTCGTATCAATCTTGCTGTTGGAGCAGTGATTTGCTAAGGCTTGGCTGACCTTGGTCATGTCTAGTGTTTTGGACCGAAGCTTTCTTTGAAAGCTTGGCTGGCTGTGAAGCCATGTCTAATTCCTGGACCGGAGTCTTAGACTAGCATTGCACTGATTCCTAGAATTCTCATTAAGAATTTTGATGTTTTCACTTAAATTTTCGAAAATCACAAAAAAAATTACAAAACCATAAAAATCCAAAAATATTTCTTGTTTGAGTCTAGAGTCTCATCTTAAGTTTGGTGTCAAATGCATGTCTTTGTTATATTTTTCGAATCCATGCATATATTTTGTGTTCTAATCTTTGAATTCTATTGACTTGAAGTATTTTTTTGTGTCTCATATGCATTCTCATATTGTTAGTGTCAGTAGTACACAAACTGCTAAGTTTGGTGTCTTGCATGCATTGTTATTTGATTCTTGTTGCATTTTGATTATTAAAAATCCAAAAATATTTTTAATTTGTGTCTTTTCAAGTCAATGATACAAAGAATTGAAGATTTAGAACATACTGCAGAGGAATTATACAGAAAAAGCTGAGCATTCAAAAATGCCCAGTGAAGAAGGCAGACTGGCGTTTAAACGCCAGCCAGGGTACCTGGTTGGGCGTCTAACGCCCAAAGAGGTAGCATTTTGGGCGTTAAACGCCAGAATGTATACCATTCTGGGCGTTTAACGCCAGGATGGTGCTAGGGAGAAGATTTTGTTTTCAAATCAATTTTTTTCAAATTTTTCAAAATCAAATCTTTTTCAAATCAAATCTTTTCAATCAAATGTTTTCAAAATCAATTTCTTTCCTTTTTAAAAGATACTTACTAACAATTAATGATTTGATTGAACATCTCAAATTTGTTACCTTTTCTGTTGAGAAAGGTTTTTAATGTTTGAATCATATCTTTTCTTGTTAGGCAAGTCATCAATTTTAAAATCATATCTTTTCAAATTGTTTTTAAAATCATATCTTTTCAAATAGTTTTCAAATCATATCTTCTCAATCACATTTTTTCATATCTTCTTAACCACATCTTTTTCAAAATAACTTTCAATCAAATCTTCTTAATTTCTAATTTCAAATTCTTTTTCAAAAATCACTTAATTTCTTTTCCACTTTTATTTTCGAAAATTAATTAATGTTTTTCAAAATAATTTCAAAATTTTTCACTTGATTTTCGAAAATAAACTTCCCTCCTTCCCACATCCTTCTATTTATGGAGTGCCACTCCTTCTCAATGCACAATTCGAACCTTATCTAACTAAAGTTCGAATTTATCTTCTCCTTCTTCTTTCTATTTCTCTTTTCCTCTGACACTTAAAGGAATCTCTATACTGTGACATAGAGGATTCCACATTTTCTTGTTCCCTTCTCTTTCATATGAGCAGGAGCAAGGACAAAGGCATTCTTGTTGAAGCTGATCCTGAACCTGAAAGGACTTTGAAGAGAAAGCTAAGAGAAGCCAAAGCACAACTCTCTTTAGAGGACCTGACCGAATTCTTCAAGGAAGAAAACATGGCAGCAGAAAACAACAACAATGCAAACAATGCAAGGAAGGTGCTGGGTGACTTTACTGCACCTACTCCTGATTTTTATGGGAGAAGCATCTCTATCCCTGCCATTGGGGCAAACAACTTTGAGCTTAAGCCTCAATTAGTTTCTCTAATGCAACAGAATTGCAAGTTCCATGGACTTCCAATGGAAGATCCTCATCAGTTTTTAGCTGAATTCTTGCAAATCTGTGACACAGTCAAGACTAATGGGGTTGACCCTGAAGTCTATAGACTGATGCTATTCCCTTTTGCTGTAAGAGACAGAGCTAGAATATGGTTGGACTCTCAACCTAAAGAAAGCCTGGACTCATGGGAAAAGCTAGTCAATGCCTTCTTGGCAAAATTCTTTCCACCACAAAGATGGAGTAAGCTTAGAGTGGAAGTCCAAACCTTTAGACAAAAGGATGGAGAATCCCTCTATGAAGCTTGGGAAAGATACAAACAATTAATCAGAAAATGTCCTTCTGACATGCTTTCTGAATGGAGCATCATAGGTATTTTCTATGATGGTCTCTCTGAACTATCTAAGATGTCCTTGGATAGCTCTGCAGGAGGATCTCTTCATCTGAAGAAGACGCCTACTGAAGCTCAAGAACTGATTGAAATGGTTGCAAATAACCAATTCATGTACACTTCTGAAAGAAATCCTGTGAACAATGGGACTAGTCAGAAGAAAGGAGTTCTTGATATTGACACTCTGAATGCCATTTTGGCCCAGAATAAAATATTGACTCAACAAGTCAATTTGATTTTCAAAGTCTGTCTGGAATGCAAAATGCACCAAACAGTACTAAGGAAGCTTCATCTGAGGAAGAAGCTTATGATCCTGAGAACCCTTCCATGGAAGAGGTAAATTACCTAGGAGAACCCTATGGTAACACCTATAATTCTTCATGGAGAAATCACCCAAATCTTTCATGGAAGAATCACGAGAGACCTCAACAAGGTTTCAATAACAATGGTGGAAGAAACAGGTTTAACAATGGCAAGCCTTTTCCATCATCTTCTCAGCAACAGACAGAGAGCTCTAAGCAGAATAATTCTGACTTAGCAACCATGGTCTCTGATCTGATCAAAACCACTCAAAGTTTCATGACTGAAACTAGATCTTCCATTAGGAATTTGGAAGGACAAGTGGGTCAGCTGAGCAAGAAAATTACTGAACTTCCTCCAAGCACTCTCCCAAGTAACACTGAAGAAAATCCAAAAGGAGAGTGCAAAGCCATAAACATGGCCGAATTCTGGGAGGAAGAAGAGGCAGTGAACGCCACTGAAGAAGGCCTCACTGGACGTCCACTGGCCTCTAATGAGTTCCCCAATGAGGAACCTTGGGAATCTGAGGCTCAAACTGAGACCATAGAGATTCCCTTGGACTTGCTACTGCCTTTCATGAGCTCTGATGAGTATTCTTCCTCTGAAGAGGATGAGTATGTCACTGAAGAGCAAGTTGCTAAATACCTTGGAGCAATCATGAAGCTAAATGACAAGTTATTTGGAAATGAGACTTGGGAAGATGAACCTCCCTTGCTCACCAAAGAACTGGATGACCTGTCTAGGCAGAAACTGCCTCAAAAGAGGCAGGATCCTGGGAAGTTTTCTATACCTTGTACCATAGGCACCATGACCTTCAAGAAGGCCTTGTGTGACTTAGGGTCAAGTGTAAACCTCATGCCCCTCTCTGTAATGGAGAAATTAGGGATCTTTGAGGTGCAAGCTGCAAAAATCTCACTAGAAATGGCAGACAACTCAAGAAAACAAGCCCATGGACTTGTAGAGAATGTTTTGGTGAAGATTGAAGGCCATTACATTCCTACTGATTTCATAGTCCTAGAGACTGGGAAGTGCATGGATGAATCCATCATCCTTGGCAGACCATTCCTAGCCACAGCAAAGGCTGTGATTGATGTTGATAGAGGAGAGTTGATCATTCAAGTGAATGAAGAATCCATGGTGTTTAAGGCCCAAGGATATCCCTCTATCATCATGGAGAAGAAGCATGAAGAGCTTCTCTCAAAACAGAGCCAAGCAGAGCCCCCACAGTCAAACTCTAAGTTTGGTGTTGGGAGGCCACAACCAAAATCTAAGTTTGGTGTTGAAACCCCACATTCAAACTCTAAGTTTGGTGTTGGGAGGTTTCAACAAGGTTCTGAGTGTTTCTGAGGCTCCATGGGAGTCCTCTGTCAAGCTAATGACACTAAAGAAGCGCTTGTTGGGAGGCAACCCAATGTTTTATAATTAATTATTTTCTTTTGTTATTTTATCTTTTTTGTAGGTTGATGATCATAAGAAGTCACAAAAACAATGAAAAAAGCAAAAACAAAATGAAAAACAGGAAGAAAAACAGCACACCCTGGAGGAAGATGCTGCTGGCGTTCAAACGCCAGTCAGCCTAGCAGTTGGGCGTTTAACGCCCAGTCTGGCACCTTTCTGGGCGTTTAACGCCAGAAAAGGGCACCAGACTGGCGTTAAACGCCAGTAAAGGGCAACAACCTGGCGTTAAACGCCAGGAATGGGCACCAGCCCGGCGTTTAACGCCAGAAATGGGTCAAAACGTGGATTTTGATGCCATTTGGTGCAAGGATGACTTTTCCTTGACACTACAGGATCTGTGGACCCCACAGGACCCTACCATCACTCTCTCTCTTCTTCCCCCATTCACCAATCACCTCAACACCTCTTCCCCAAAAACCCCTCACCTATCAAATCCCATCTTTCTCTTCACCACTCACATCCATCCTTCATAAAACCCCACCAACCTCACCCTTCAAATTCAAACCACTTACCCTCCCAAACCCACCCTCAAATGGCCGAACCTTTACCCCCCTCTCTCCTATAAATACACTTCTTCAACCCTTCATTTTCACACAACCTAAAGACCACTTCTTCCCCCTTTGGCCGAACACACTACCCTCCCCCTCTTCCTCATTTCTTCTTCTTCTACTCCTTTCTTTCTTCTTTTGCTCGAGGACGAGCAAACATTTTAAGTTTGGTGTGGTAAAAGCGTTGCTTTTTCGTTTTTCCATAACCATTATGGCACCAAAGGCCGGAGAAACCTCTAAAAAGAGGAAAGGGAAAGCAAAGCTTCCACCTCCGAGTCATGGGAGATGGATAGATTCCTCTCAAAGGTGCATCAAGACCACTTCTATGAAGTTGTGGCCTTGAAGAAGGTGATCCCCGAAGTCCCCTTTTTACTCAAAAGGGTGAATATCCGGAGATCCGCCATGAGATCCAAAGAAGAGGTTGGGAAGTTCTCACCAACCCCATTCAACAAGTTGGAATCTTGATGGTTCAAGAGTTCTATGCCAATGCATGGATCACAAAGAACCATGACCAAAGTGTGAACCCGAATCCAAAGAATTATCTCACTATGGTTCGGGGGAAATACTTGGATTTTAGTCCAGAAAGTGTGAGGGTGGCGTTCAACTTGCCTATGATGCAAGGAGATGAGCATCCTTACACTAGAAGGGTCAACTTTGATCAAAGGTTGGACCAAGTCCTCACAGTCATATGTGAAGAGGGCGCACAATGGAAGCAAGATTCAAGAGGAAAGCCGGTCCAATTGAGAAGGCATGACCTCAAGCCCGTGGCTAGAGGATGGTTAGAGTTCATACAACGCTCAATCATTCCCACTAGCAACCGGTCCGAAGTTACCATAGACCGGGCCATCATGATCCATAGTATCATGATTGGAGAGGAAATAGAGGTTCATGAGGTTATAGCTCAAGAACTCTATAAAGTGGCAGACAAGACCTCCACTGTGGCAAGGTTAGCCTTTCCTCACCTCATTTGTCACCTCTGTTATTCAGTTGGAGTTGACATAGAGGGTGACATCTCCATTGATGAGGACAAGCCCATCACCAAGAAAAGGATGGAGTATACAAGGGACCCTACTCATCATGAGATCCCTGAGATTCCTCAAGGAATGAGTTTTCCTCCACAAAACTATTGGGAGCAACTGAATACCTCCCTAGGAGAGTTGAGTTCCAACATGGGACAACTAAGGGTGGAGCACCAAGAACACTCCATCATCCTTCATGAGATTAGAGAAGATCAAAGAATCATGAGGGAGGAGCAACAAAGGCAAGGAAGAGACATTGAGGAGCTCAAGCACTCCATAGGACCTTCAAAAGCAAGGAAGAGCCGCCATCACTGAGGTGGACCCATTCCTTGATTTCCTTGTTATTTATTCTTCTGTTTTTCGAATTTTATGCTTTATGTTATCCATGTTTGTGTCTTATGATCATTAGTGTCTTAGTGTCTATGCCTTAAAGTTATGAATGTCCTATGAATCCATCACCTTTCTTGAATAAAAATGTGCTTAATTGAAAAAGGAAGAATTGCATGAATTTTGAATTTTATAATAGTTTAATTATTTTGATGTGGTGGCAATATTTTTGTTCTCTGAATGTATGTGTAAACAGTGCATATGTATCTTGAATTTGTGGTTCATGAATGTTGGCTCTTGAAAGAATGATGAAAAAGGAGACATGTTACTGAGGATCTGAAAAATCAATAAAATGATTCTTGAAGCAAGAAAAAGCTATTCAAAAAAAAAAAAAAAAAAAAAAAATCGAAAAAAAGAAAGAAAAGAAAGAGAAAGAAAAGAAATAAAGTTGTGATCCAAGGCAAATAAGAGTGTGCTTAAGAACCCTGGACACCTCTAATTGGGGACTTTAGCAAAGCTGAGTCACAATCTGAAAAGGTTCACCCAATTATGTGTCTGTGGCATGTATGTATCCGGTGGTAATACTGGAAGACAGAGTGCTTTGGGCCACAGCCAAGACTCAATAAATAGCTATGTTCAAGAATCATCATACTTTACTAGGAGAATCATTAACACTATCTGGACTCTGAGTTCCTAAAGAAGCCAACCATTCTGAATTTCAAGGGATAGATTGAGATGCCAAAACTGTTCAGAGACAGAAGGTTAAAAGCCCCGCTCATCTAAATTAATACTGATCTTCACAGATGTTTTTGGAATTCATTGCATATTCTCTTCTTTTGATCTTATTTGATTTTCAGTTGCTTGAGGACAAGCAACAATTTAAGTTTGGTGTTGTGATGAGCGGATAATTTGTATACTTTTTGGCATTGTTTTTAGTATGTTTTTGATATCTTTTAGTTAGATTTTAGTACATTTTTATTAGTTTTTATTTAAAATTCACTTTTCTGGACTTTACTATGAGTTTGTGTGTTTTTCTGTGATTTCAGGTATTTTCTGGCTGAAATTGAGGGACCTGAGCAAAAATCTGATTCAGAGACCAAAAAGGACTGCAGATGCTGTTGGATTCTGACCTCCCTGCACTCGAAGTGGATTTTCTGGAGCTACAGAAGCCCAATTGGCGCGCTCTCAACGGCGTTGGAAAGTAGACATCCAGGGCTTTCCAGCAATATATAATAGTCCATACTTTGTCCAAGATTTGATGGCCCAAACCCGCGAAGCAATCCGGCCTCAGGAATTCCAGCGTTAAACGCCGGAACAGGAATAAAAGTTGGAGTTAAACGCCCAAACTGGCATGGGAGCTGGCGTTTAACTCCAGAAAAGGTCTCTACACGAATTTCCTTGATTGCTCAGCCCAAGCACACACCAAGTGGGCCCGGAAGTGGATTTTTATGTCATTTACTCATTTCTGTACACCTTAGGTTACTAGTTTACTATTAATAGGACCTTTTACTATTGTATTAGCAGACTTTGGTAGCTATCTTCACTTTTATGCTATCTTAGATCTTTGGGAGGCTGGCCATTCGGCCATGCCTGGACCTTATGCTTATGTATTTTCAACGGTGGAGTTTCTACACACCATAGATTAAGGGTGTGAAGCTCTGCTGTACCTCGAGTATTAATGCAATTACTATTGTTCTTCTATTCAATTCCGCTTGTTCTTTGTCCAAGATATCACTTGTTCTTCAACTTGATGAATGTAATGATCCGTGACACTCATCATCATTCTCACTCATGAACAAAGTGACTGACAACCACTCTTGTTCTACAAGCATCTGAGGCTTAGTGAATATCTCTTGGATTCTTTAACCGGAATCTTCGTGGTATAGGCAGGACCTGATGGCGGCATTCAAGAGAATCCGGAAGGTCTAAACCTTGTCTGTGGTATTCTGAGTAGGATTCAATGATTGAATGACTGTGACGTGCTTCAAACCCTGAGGGCGGGGCGTTAGTGACAGACGCAAAAGAATCACTGGATTCTATTCCGGCCTGATTGAGAACCGACAGATGAATTCCGCTATGACCGTGACAGGGGCATATGCAATCGCTTTCACTGAGAGGATGGGAGGTAGCTGCTGACAACAGTGAGACCCTATACGAGCTTGCCATGGAAAGGAGTAAGAAAGGATTGGATGAAGGCTGTAGGAAAGCAGAGAGACGGAAGGGAAGGCATCTTCATACACTTGTCTGAAGCTCATACACCAATGATATACATAAGTATCACTATCTTCATCTTCTATGTTATTTTCGTTCATCACCATATATATCTGAGTTTGCCTGACTAAGATTTACAAGATGACCATAGCTTGCTTCATTACTAACAATCTCCGTGGGATCGACCCTTACTCACGTAAGGTTTTATTACTTGGACGACCCAGTGCACTTGCTGGTTAGTTGTGCGAAGTTGTGTAATGCCATGGTATTGAGCGCACCAAGTTTTTGGAGCCATTACCAGGGATTATGAGAGTTGTGAAAAAGTATAGTTCACAATTTCGCCGACCATTCCTCTTAACAAACTGGAAGAAGAGGAAGAAAGTTGAGAATAACATGTCAAGCTAATGACACTAAAAGAGCGCTTGTTAGGAGGCAACCCAACTGTAGGTAACACTTCCTTTCTTTGCTTTGTTTATTTTCAATAATTTGGCATATGATTGCATTCTAAGTTTGGTGTTGCCCTGCAACAATCTGTTTTTAATCTTTCTGGATGCTTGCATCATTCTAAAATGAAAGTGTCACACTAAGTTTCTAAGTTTGGTGTGCCACTTAACTTTCTATGCAATATATCCAGCAACACCACTTGTTTGTACAATTATAATGCCTTTGCTTTGAAGTTCTCTGTTCTGTTTTTCTTTATCATTATTTTAGTCATCTCTTTATTTTTTATACTTTCTTTTATTTTCCTTAACTATTTGTGTTAATGCCCCACCAAGAAACGTTTACTCGTGACATTTGTTTCTCTTGGTGATTGTGTTATTAAAATATGATAGTTTCCTTTGTTTAATTTTAGTTCAAATAAATTGACACGTGATTACATTCTAAGTTTGGTGTTGCTATGCAACAAAAATTTATTTCCAATCTATACTGGATACTTGCATCAATTCCAAGTGAAAGTGTCACATTAAATTTGATGTGCCACTTATCTTCTATGCAATGTATCATGCAAACCTTCTTATGTTTGCAATCACAATGTCTTTGTTTCCTGTGCCTTCATTGTTATTTTTAATTTTGCTTGCTTAAACACATGTACTACTGACATTTTATTATTTAAGACACTCATGAACCATCATAGACCCCATCACCACTGTTTTAATTGCTGCTTGAGGATAAGCAAGAATTCTAAGTTTGGTATGGGAAGGGGAAGAATTGGAGGAAAGGGACAACAACAGTGAAGATGAACTACAAGGTGGTAACGCTCCTTTTACCTCCTACTTATTTCCAGCACTTTAAATTTCACGATTATCTTCTATCTTCTCTGTATGCATGTGTATTGTGAATAAGAATAGTTTGCTTGCTAGATTGTAACATGTTATTGTGACATTATGACTACCAACTTGAGTTTTGTGAGTTCAAAAGCAATTAAATATCATGATCACAAACAAACAAGGTAATTAAAGAAGAACTTAGCATGGGCATACAAGTATTGGAAGGCTAGTATGATTAATTATTGTTCAATTGTATTGGAATTTATTTAATTGAATTTCTCATCTAGGACATTTTATGAAATTTTTGAAATCATGAAAACCTTGAAGAAGCAAATACAGTTAAGGCAAGAAAAAAAAAAGGGAAAGAATGAGAAAGCTGAAGGCTCTGAGTACCAATGACAATTTATTTGTTAAATACTTGTGGCGTTTATGTATCAGGCAAAAAGCTTGAAAACAAAACACTTAGAAATTAAGGCTAGGCTCAAGTGCAAAAGCACTCCTTCAAAGCTCAAGGCTCTGAGCATCAAAAAATAGAGAGTAAAGACAAGAAACAAATGAGCTTAAAGAAGTCCTCTAATTAATGCTTGTGGTGCTTATGTATCAAGTGGTAATACTTGAAAACAAAGCATTTAGAGTCGTAGCTTTATTTTCAACTCATGGTGCAAAGCACCCAAAAGGAAAAGCTAAGAGGAGAATGAAAAACTGTCTTCAAAGAAGAAATATAGAGAAAAGATTTTATAAAATGAGCTAGATAGAAACATCAATCATTTGAATTTCTTTTGTGATTGTTGCATGCACAGAAAACTAGCCAACTATGAACATAAAAATTGCTACTCTTCTCACCTTGGTTTGTCAAACTTTACTGCATGATTCTTTTCTTGCTTGGGGACAAGCAAGGTTTAAGTTTAGTGTTGTAATGACATGTCATCTTGTGCATGTTTTACTAGCAATTTTTATCTATTTTTGCTTGGATTTCATGCATTTTAGGCAAGAAGTAAGTGCTTGGATGAGAAATTTATGCTTGTCTCAATTTAATCATACATTGTTGATTTTATGCATTTTCATGAGATTTTTTGCAAGATTTAGTTGATAATATGAATGATGCAAGATTTGATGATTATGCCAAGGCTTTGATGGCATGTTTGATTGATGACAGGTGAAAAAATGATGAAAAGAAAAAAAAGCAAAGAAGCAAGGTGCAGGAGACGCCACGTTCATTTGATGAACGCTACGTTCACAAGTGATGTGCGCGCGTATAAGGCGCTTGCGCATGATGACACTTTTGAAGATCCACGCGTACGCATACATGGCGTGTACGAGTGGAAGGAGGATCAATGTTCACCAGCAATGAACGCTACGTTCACTTTGAATGAGCGCCAACGATGCTTCTGAAAATTTGATTTGAAATTTAGCCATCGACGCGTATGCGTGCATGACGCGTACGCGTGGATGCGACATTTTTGAAGAAGCACGTGAATGCGTGAATTAAGCAGTAGTGTGGAAGTAAGAATTTGCAATCCACGCGTACACGTGGGTTACGTGTACGCGTAGAATGAGCGTTCATTTCACGAACGCTATGCTCTCAAAGTGAACGCTGCAAGGGACGCGTACGCGTGGGTGATGAGTACGCGTCGATGAGCCAAAACACCAGGGACGCGCAGGCGTATAGCACGCATACGCGTGGGTGCCCGAACACTCCGTTCTCTAAATGAATGCTACGCTCACCTGGAAGTGCATTTCTGCTCAAATTAGCTTCATTCCAAGCCCATTTGAACTACAAGTAAGCAAGCCCACTCTGATCACTCAATGAAGACCACAAGGATCATCTAGAATAAGAATTTCATTTAATTGTATTTTGTGTTGAATTTCATTTCAATTTGTAATTTAGGAAAGCCTATATAAAGGCATCAGTTTCAATTCATTAGGGGGCTCTGGCGGAGAGAAGACAGTAGGAGGAGGAGTAGTAGTAGGAATAGAAGTAGGAGTAGAATAGAAGGCTCTTGTAAACACTTTTACCTTTCTGCACTTTTTTACATTTTAGTATTGAATTCAATTTAGCTTATGCAATTTCAATTTCTGCTATTCTCTTCTGAAATTTGCTTTTCTGAAATCTTACTTTCATGCAATTTAATTTTCCTACAACTGTTCTTAGAGCGATGATCCATTAGCCCCACTTCATTAGGGGAGGAGCTCTATTATAATTCACATGATTGAGTGAACTTCTTCTTCTCCTCAATTCATTTGTGTAGCTATTGGATAACCTTTGTTTTGATTGATGATTCATTCACTCCGGAAGGGGTTTGAATATGTGAATGCTTGTGTGAGCCTCAGAAGGAGAATCATGAGCATTAGAACTGAGGCTCTATCCTTCACTACTCTCTTGATCAACACCATTCGGGAGGAATTGAGATCTTGAGAGTTAGTGTGGCTTATGGGTGAGAGACATGTACCTCACTTCTTCTCATGACAATTGGATCAAAGAATTGGCGAGATTGATTGTGATTAGAGAGATTGGATTGCCAAGGAATTGGGATCCAATCAATTTCAATCCGCTATAGATCTACTCATATGATTGAGAAAGGAGTTGAGACCCATTTGATTCATTGTGGATTATGATATCTCCAATCCCTAATGAATCTTGCTCTCTGTTATTTCTGTTTCCTTTAATTTCCCAACACCCAATCCCCTTTACATTTAATGCAATTTATATTTTGCACTTTACATTTCCTACAATTTACATTCTGTTAGTTCAATTTCACTCAATTCACCACTGTTAGCTTAACTAAATTTATCACCTAACTAAAGTTGCTAGATCCATTAATCCTCGTGGGATTGACTTCACTCACATGAGTTTTACTACTTGATGCGACCCGGTACACTTGCTGGTGAGTTTGTGTGGAAATCGTTTTTCCATCATCAATGAGATGTGGCCCCCTTCATATAGCCTTTGATTTCAGCATCCAAGCCTTCAAAAATGGGCCAAAAGAGCCCCAAAACGCGAGCCCACGTGACTTTTTAATGGAGGCACGACTGGTACCTGTGTGTACGCACACTTTGCTGCATTTTCACTTGTGCATACGCACAAAGGGTTATGTGCACGCACGCATGCCGATTTCCTTTTTGTGCGTATGCACGCATCCTTGTGCGCACGCACGCACGGATGTGTGCTTCTCCTTTATTTTCTTCATGCTTTCTCCCAATTGCATGCTCCTTTTCCATTCCTACCAAGCCATTCGTACCTTATTGATATGAAATTACTCACAAATAACATCAAGGTATCGAATGGAAATAAAGTAAGCTAAATTAAGCACAAATGAGTGTGTTTTCATAATTAAGCACAATTTAGGGAGAGAACACAAAAGTATGCTATTTGGATTTATAAATGTGGGTTTATGTGATGAAATTCCCTCAAATCAATACAAAATTTATCATCAAATATGGATTCATCAAGAGTCAAAATGTACTCACGAAGCTACTAACATAAAACTCAAGATAGAGATATAATATAATAAAAGATAAGAGTATGATAGCATGAAGATCTAGCCACGGCTTGCGGAGTTTAAGCCGGTTAGCTATATACAAATCATACGGACACCTGACAATAAAAACAGCTTATACAAGTGACTTTCTCAAAATAAGCCTCTAAGCAAAAACAAGATACAAAATATGAGAGAATAAACAAAAGAGATCAAAAGACTTCCAAAATAGAATGAAGATCTTCCGCTCTGTCACCACCAAGCAACTCACTAAGGTGGGTTGCAACCTACATCTGAAAAACAACAAATAGAATATGGTATAAGAACCGGAGGTTCTCAGTTTGGTAACAGTGCCTAGTGATGTAAGATATAAGACCCCAAGACGCCAGAGGCAATCCTTGAACTTCATATCCATCACAAGATTCATCTTAAGGCATATCTAAAATAGAAAAGCATAAATTAAAACCGTAACATAACTTAAAACCTTAACAGTATAAAAAGGGTAATCTAACTTAAAGGATTTTCTAGTCTAACTGTTCTTCGCTATCCCACAACCTTTACCAACCTATCTTCCATGCAATCCCATCGCCACCGCCTTCCGAACCTTCTCAATCCCAGTAGAAAACACAGATAATTTCAATGCAAGTAAAACAAGAGTATAAGCATATATAGTAAGTAATTCAAGTATACAATTAGAAATCAATCTTGGAAAACACCCCCAGCTCCTTGCAGCTGATCCATCAAGTCATCTACTCTTGGCAGCGGGTACTTATTCTTCGCAGTCACTTTGTTCAACTGTCGGTAATCCACACACAGTCGCATTCCTCTATCCTTCTTCTTCACCAATAAAACTGGCGCTCCCCACGGTGATACACTCGGTCGAATGAACCTCTTGTTCAGAAGCTCTTCCAGCTGAGTCTTTAATTCATCCAGCTCTATAGGAACCATTCTATACGGCGTAATCGACATTGGTTCGGCTCTCGGCACCAATTCAATTGCAAATTCAATCTCCCTTTGAGGTGGGAACTCAGGAATATCTTCTGGTAACACTTTTGGAAAGTCTCTAACTATCGGTATTTCACCTAAGTTTTGGGCATCACCCAAAGCGTTAGCAGTTAACAAGATATAACCCTGACACTCTTCCCCACTACAGTGCACTATCACAGAGTTCAGGTAATACCCCTCAGTTATCACTGCCCTATTTTCTCCTTCCGGCATAAACTGAATTGACTGCTCAAAGCAATTCAACAAAACCCGATTCTTCGACAACCAATCAAATCCCAAAATCATCTCCAACCCAACCATTGGTAAACAAATCAAATTATGCACAAAGTCTTTACCCTCAAGCTTGAAACCTACTTACCTACACCCTGACCTAGTCATAATCGTCTGATGCGGAGTATGTACATGCAATTCAAATGCCAATTCTGACACTTTCAAGCCTAGTTCCTCAACTTTGTCAAATGAAATAAACGAATGCGAAGCTCTAGTATCATATAATGCAATCAAGAATTTGTCACCAATTAAATAGTTACCTCTCATAAGAGAATTCGTCTTAGTAGCATCCTTGGCGTTCACAGCAAACACTCGCCCCTGGTGCTGACTCTGACCCGCATTCGGGTTCTTCCCACGAGTGCAATCCCTCTCGGGTTTAGTTGTTCATAGCTCTAGAAATGAAAAATGGCAGAAAATAATACATCCAAGCTAAAAGTGCAGAAAAGTAAATATATAAAGAGTAGTTCTCCAAAGTGCCAAGCCTCTCTATAGTTCAAAACTACTCCTATATATACTACTCCTCTTGATCTTCTAGTGAGTTCTTCAAGTCTTGGATGTGGACTTTGGATCTTGAGTTGAAGCAGTTCCAATCTTTTGTGGGCTCAGCTTGCAGAGAAGTATGAATTAGGCATGGGTGTTAGTGAAGTTAACGTTAAGTGACATTGTGGGTTCGAAAACGTTAGTGGCAATCACAATTTTCACTAACGTTCCAACCCCATATAGCCAAAGCTTTTGATCTTAATTCAATTGGTTAGTTGTCTTAGAAAAGAAACTCTCCATAATTGGATCTCCTTTGAGCCTTGGAAAAGGGATGAGGAGATCATGCTAGAAATGCTTTCTCATGTTGGACCAAATTGGGGTCTGGGCGGATATAGTGACATGTAATCCTCCCAACACTTTGATTTGGAAATGCATGTGGTATAATCAGTGACCATACTTCATCTCTTCCCATGAGCAATTAAATCAAGAAATTTGGCAATTGTTCAAGCTTAGAGAGATTGGATTTCCAAGGAATTAGAATCTAATCACCTAAGATTGCCAAGGAGATCAATAGATGCATTGATTGAGGAAGAGATGAAAATGAACTTGATCTAGAGTATACAACATCTCCTGAGCCCAATGAATTTCCCATTTCTGATCTTACCCATTTTCTTTATTTTCTGTCATTTATTTTCATGCTCATTACCCCAAATCCCCATTTAAGATTCTGCACTTTATTTTTTGCTATTTACTTTTCCGCCATTTAATTTTCTGCAATTCTCAAACTACACTCTGTTTAGCTCAACTAGCATACTCTTCCAACTAAAGTTGCTTGACCAATCTATCCCTGTGGGATTCGACCTCACTCTATTATGAGTTTTTACTTGACGACAAATTCGGTATACTTGCCGAAGGAAAATTTGTTGAGAGATAAGTTTTCATGCATCAAGTTTATGGCGCCGTTGCCGGGGATTGATTTTGTATCAACAATGATTAAGTTGGAAGCTCACTAGATTGAGCAATTTTTTTTCTTGTTTATTTACTTTATTCAGTCATTTATTTTCACTTTGTTTAATCCTCTATACCCTCTCTGTTTTTCTTTCTTTCTTTGTTATTATCTACAATTCTGCTCACTAACCCACTAACTGTTTGATAATTTGTATCACTCACACTAACAATCACTCTAACAAGAATAACCTCTTCATTTTATCTCTTGCTGCTTGTTTTATTAGTTGTATGACAAGGAGAAGAAAGGGAACCTCATCTTCCTTCGATTCAGAACATGAGAGAACCCTCTGGAGATTAAGGAGGGAAGCAAGAGGGAAAGGAGTTGTTGGTGCTGAGGAAGAGGAAGAGTACTTTGAACCCAACATGGAAGAGAACTTGGAAAACAATCATGAAGAAGAAGCTCACAACCATGCTAGAGAAGGCCCTGCAAATCATGCTGGGCAAGAAAGGAGAGTTATAGGCTCCTACATCAATCCAAATCCAGAAAACTGTGGAAGTAGCATCCAGAAGCCCACCATACATGCCAACAACTTTGAACTAAAACCCTAGCTCATCACCCTTGTTCAGAACAATTGCTCATTTGGAGGAAGTTCTCAAGAAGACCCTAATCAACATCTAATCATCTTCCTGATAATTTGTGACATTGTGAAGTCTAATGGAGTCCACTCGGATGTCTATAGGCTGCTGTTGTTTCCTTTTTCACTCAGGGACAAGGCATCCAAGTGGCTCAAATCCTTTCCAAATGAGAGCTTGACAAATTGGGAAGATGTGGTGAACAAATTTTTGGCAAGATTCTACCCTCCTCAAAGAATTAACAGGCTGAGAGCTGAGGTGCAGACTTTCAGGCAACAAGATGGTGAGTCTCTCTATGAGGCATGGGAGAGGTTCAAGGACTTAACAAGAAGATGCCCACCAGATATGTTCAATGAATGGGTTCAACTTCACATTTTCTATGAAGGTCTTTCCTATGAGTCAAAGAAGGCTATAGATCATTCATCAGGGGGCTCTCTAAATAAGAAGAAAATCATTGAAGAAGCCATAGATGTCATTGAAATAGTAGCTGAGAATGACTACTTCTATGCCTTTGAAAGAAGTAACACTAGAGGAGTAATGGAGCTGAACTACATGGATGCATTGCTAGCTCAAAATAAGATGATCACCAAGCAGCTAGCAGATCTCACCAAGAAGGTAGAGGAAAACCAAGTTGCAGCAGTCATCACGTCATCACCAACTCAAGAAGGAGTGAATATAGGAGAAAAAGATGACTGGGAACAAGTCAACTATGTTGGAAACTCACCTAAACAAGTCCATGACCCATACTCCAAAACCTACAACTCTGGATGGAGAAATCACCCCAACTTTGGTTGGGGAAATCAACAAGACCAAGGTCAAGACCAGAGACGCCACAACTTCAACTCCAACAGCAATGCAACTCACCAACATACCTCACAGAGACCCTATCAACAACCACCTAACCACCCTTCTCAACCACTTAATCTCAACTCACCATCATTAACAGAGGATAGACTTTCAAAAATTGAGACTCTACTTGAAGATTTATGTAGAGAAGTCCAAGATAACAAGGTGTTCAAGAAAGAAGTGCGAGCCAATATAAAAAACCGAGAAAACATCAAGAGACTGGAGTCCCAAGTAAGGTATCTATCTCAACAAATTCCCAAACCCACTAATGGATTTCCTAGTGACATGGAGAAGAACCCAAGAGGAGAAACAAAGAAAGTAAGGTGGGAAGAGTGTAAGATGATCACTGGTGAACGAAATTGTGATTCCTTTGTTATTGTATTTTGTAAAATTCATTGCTTTTTCAACGATGTGTGGACACAACTCCGTTCAACTTAACCAGCAAGTGTACTGGGTCATCCAAGTAATACCTTACGTGAGTAAGGGTCGATCCCACAGAGATTGTTGGTATGAAGCAAGCTATGGTCACCTTGTAAATCTCAGTTAGGCAGATTAAATTGGCTTATGGGTTTTCGAAAATTAATAATAAATAGAAAATAAAAAGGGATAGAAATACTTATGTAAATCAATAGTGGGAATTTCAGATAGGCGTGTGGAGATGCTATGCTCCTCTTGAATCTCTACTTTCTCATTGCTTTCATCCAATCCTTCTTACTCCTTTCCATGGCAAGCTGTATGTAGGGCATCACCATCATCAATGGCTACTTTTAATCCTCTCGGGAAAATGGTCCTATGAGCTGTCACTGCACGGCTAATCGTCTGGAGGCATCACCCTTGTTGATAGCTACATTCCATCCTCTCAGTGAAAATGGTCCAAATGCTCTGTCACAGCACGGCTAATCATCTGTCGGTTCTCAATCAGGTTGGAGTAGAATCCATTGATTCTTTTGCGTTTGTCACTAACGCCCAGCCTTCAGGAGTTTGAAGCTCGTCACAGTCATTCAATATCGAAATCCTACTCGAAATACCACAGACAAGGTTAGACTTTCCGGATTCCCAGGATCCTACTCGGAATACCACAGACAAGGTTAGACTTTCCGGATCCCCATGAATGCTGCCATCTATCTAGATTATACCACGAAGATTCTGTTGGGGAATCTAAGAGATATGCGCCCGGCCTAAGGTAGAACGGAAGTGGTTGTCAATCACGCACGTTCATAGGTGAGAATGATGATGAGTGTCATGAATCATCACATTCATCAAAGTTAAGTGTAGCGTATATCTTGGAATAAGAATAAAAGAGAATTGAATAGAAAGTAATAGTAATTGTATTGAAACTTGAGGTACAGCAGAGCTCCACACCCTTAATCTATGGTGTGCAGAAACTCCACTGTTGAAAATACATAAGTGAAAGGTTCAGGCATGGCCGAATGGCCAGCCCCCATGAAGGTGATCAAAAGACCGAATGGTCAAGAGATATGTCCAATACACTAGTTAAATGTTCTATTTATAATAAACTAGCTCCTAGGGTTTACATGAGTAAGTAATTGATGCATAAATCCACTTCCGGGACCCACTTGGTGTATGCTTGGGCTGAGCTTGATCTATCCACGAGCTGAGGCTTCTCTTGGAGTTGAACTCCAAGTTATGACGTGTTTTGGGCGTTCAACTCCGGATCATGACGTGTTTCTGGCGTTTAACTCCAGACAGCAATATGTACTTGGCGTTCAACGCCAAGTTACGTCGTCAATTTCCGAATAAAGTATGGACTATTATATATTGCTGGAAAGCTCTGGATGTCTACTTTCCAACGCCGTTGAGAGCGCTCCATTTGGAGTTCTGTAGTTACAGAAAATCCATTTCGAGTGCAGGGAGGTCAAATTCCAACAGCATCAGCAGTCCTTTTGTCAGCCTTTTTCAGAGTTTTGCTCAAGTCCCTCAATTTCAGCCAGAAATTACCTGAAATCACAGAGAAACACAGAAACTCATAGTAAAGTCCAAAAATGTGAATTTAACATAAAAACTAATGAAAACATCCCTAAAAGTAGCTTGAACTTACTAAAAACTACCTAAAAACAATGCCAAAAAGCGTATAAATTATCCGCTCATCACAACACCAAACTTAAATTGTTGCTTGTCCCCAAACAAGTGAAAATCAAATAGGATAAAAAGAAGAGAATATACTATAAATTCCAGAATATCAATGAATATTAATTATAATTAGATGAGCAGGACTTGTAGCTTTTTGCTTCTGAACAGTTTTGGCATCTCACTTTTTCCTTTGAAGTTCTGAATGATTGGCTTCTTTAGGAACTTAGAATTTTGGATAGTGTTATTGACTTTCCTAGTTAAGTATGTTGATTCTTGAACACAGCTACTTATGAGTCTTGGCCGTGGCCCTAAGCACTTTGTTTTCCAGTATTACCACCAGATACATAAATGCCACAGACACATAGCTGGGTGAACCTTTTCAGATTGTGACTTAGCTTTGCTAGAGTCCCCAGTTAGAGGTGTCCAGAGCTCTTAAGCACACTCTTTTTGCTTTGGATCACGACTTTAACCACTCAGTCTCAAGCTTTTCACTTGGACTTTCATGCCACAAGCACATGGTTAGGGACAGCTTGATTTAGCCGCTTAGGCCTGGATTTTATTTCCTTGGGCCCTCCTATCCATTGATGCTCAAAGCCTTGGATCCTTTTTATCCTTGCCTTTTGGTTTTAAGGGCTATTGGCTTTTTCTGCTTGCTTTTTCTTTTTCTTTCTATTTTTTTTGAAAGTTTCTTCTTGTTCACTGCTTTTTCTTGCTTCAAGAATCAATTTCATGATTTTTCAGATCATCAATAACATTTCTCTTTGTTCATCATTCTTTCAAGAGCCAACAATTTTAACATTCATAAACAACAAGATCAAAAGACATATGCACTGTTCAAGCATTCATTCAGAAAACAAAAAGTATTGTCACCACATCAATATAATTAAATTAAATTCAAGGATAAATTTGAAATTCATGTACTTCTTGTTCTTTTGAATTAAAACATTTTTTTTCATTTAAGAGAGGTGAAGGATTCATGGAATTATTCATAACTTTAAGACATGGTTACTAACTACTAATGATCATGAAGTAGAGACACAAAACATAGATAAACACAGCATAAAAACCGAAAAGCAAAAAGAAATAAGAACAAGGAATGAATCCACCTGAGTGAGGGTGGCGCCTTCTTGAAGGTCCAATGGTGCTCTTTGAGCTCCTCTATGTCTCTTCCTTGCTTCCGTTGAATGATTCCTAGTAATTTTGGTGTTCCTACCCTTAGTTGCTTCCAATATTTGTGTGGAGGACAATTTATCCCCTGAGGTATCTCAGGGATCTCTTGATTTGCAGCCACATGTTCTACCACTGAGCTATAAACCCTTTACATGAGTCTTTCCATCTCCCATGACTCAGAGGTGGAAGCTTTTGTCTTCCCTTTTTTTTTGGATGTCTCTAGCCTTAGGTGCCATTAATGGTTATGGAAAAGCAAAAAGCTATGCTTTTACCACACCAAACTTAGAAAATTACTCGCCCTCGAGCAAGAGAAGAAAGAAAAGATGAAGAAGAAGAAGAAGGTATGGAGGAGATGGAGGCATGTGTGTAGTCGGCTATATGGGTGGGTTTGGGTGGGAAAGAGTTTTGAATTTTGAGGGTGGGTGGGGTTTATGGGGAAGAGTGGATAGTAGTGAGTGGTGAATAAAAAACAGAAGGGATGACCATGAATGGAGAGAGAGAGGGTGAGGTAGGTGGATCCTGTGAGGTCCACAGATCCTGAGGTGTCAAGGAATTCCATCCCTACACCAAATAGGCATGTAAAATGCCTTTGCACACCATTCTGGCGTTTAAACGCCCATTGGTGCACATTCTGGGCGTTCAACGCCCATGTAAAGCATGTTTCTGGCGTTGAACGCCAGTTTCATGCTTGTTACTGGCGTTCAGCGCCAGTTTTTCTTCTCCAGGCACATTCCTGGCGTTCAGCGCCAGAATGTTGCTTGTTTCTGGCGTTTAGCGCCAGAATGATGCTCTGTTCTGGCGTTGAACGCCAACCTGTGCGTCCTCCAGGGTGTAAATTTTTTCTTCTGCTGTTTTTGACTCTGTTTTTAATTTTTATGATTTTTTTGTGACTCCTCATGATCATGTACCTAATAAAACATAAAATAACAATAAAATAGAATAAAATAAAAATTAGATAAAATTGGGTTGCCTCCCAACAAGCGCTTCTTTAATGTCAATAGCTTGACAGTGGCTCTCATGGAGCCACAAGGTGATCAGGTCAATGTTGTATAGTCCCAACACCAAACTTAGAGTTTGGATATGGGGTCTTAACACCAAACTTAAAGTTTGGTTGTGGCCTCCCAACACCAAACTTAGAGTTTGACTGTGGGGGCTCTTCTTGACTCTGAACTGAGAGAAGCTCTTCATGCTTACTCTCTTTTGTCACAGAGGGATGGCCATGTGCCTTAAACACAAGGTAGTCCCCATTCAATTGAAGGACTAATTCACCTCTGTTGACATTTATCACAGCTCCTGCTGTGGCTAGGAAAGGTCTTCCAAGGATGATGCAATCATCCTCTTTCTTCCTAGTGTCTAAGATTATGAAATCAGCAGGGATGTAAAGGCCTTCAACCTTTACTAACACGTCCTCTACTATTCCATAAGCTTGTCTCAATGACTTATCTGCCAATTGTAATGAGAACAAGGCAGGTTGTACCTCAATAATCCCCAGCTTTTCTATTACAGAGAGTGGCATAAGATTTATCCCTGACCCTAGATCACACAGAGCTTTTGCAAAGGTCATGGTGCCCATGGTACAAGGTATCAAAAACTTGCCAGGATCTTGTTTCTTTTGAGGTAGAATTTGCTGAATCCAGGTATCCAGTTCACTAATGAGCAAGGGAGGTTCACTTTCCCAAGTCTCATTACCAAACAACTTGGCGTTCAGCTTCATGATAGCTCCTAAATATTGAGCAACTTGCTCTCCAGTGACATCTTCATCCTCTTCAGAGGAAGAATAGTCTTCAGAGCTCATGAATGGCAGAAGGAGATTTAATGGAATCTCTATGGTCTCTATATGAGCCTCAGATTCCTTTGAATCCTTAATAGGAAACTCCTTCTTGCTTGAGGGACGTCCCAGGAGGTCTTCCTCACTAGGATTTTCGTCCTCCTCCTCCCTTGTGCCTTCGGCCATATTGACTATATCAATGGCCTTGCACTCTCCTTTTGGATTCTCTTCTGTATTGCTTGGGAGAATACTGGGAGGAGTTTCAATAACTTTCTTACTCAACTGGCCCACTTGTGCCTCCAGATTTCTAATGGAGGATCTTGTTTCACTCATGAAACTGAAAGTGGCCTTTCACAGATCAGAGACTATATTGGCTAAATTAGAAGTATTTTGTTCAGAATTCTCTGTCTGTTGCTGAGAAGATGATGGATATGGCTTGCTATTGCTCAGCCTATTGTGTCCACCATTGTTAAAGCCTTGTTGAGGCTTTTGTTGATCCTTCCATGAGAAATTTGGATGATTTCTCCATGATGAGTTATAGGTGTTTCCATAAGGTTCACCCATGTAATTAACCTCTGCCATGGCAGGGTTCTCAGGATCATAAGCTTCTTCAGAAGCTGCCTCTCTAGTACTGTTGGATGCATGTTGCCATCCATTCAGATTTTGAGAGATCATGTTGACCTATTGAGTCAACACTTTGTTCTGAGCCAATATGGCATTCAGAGCATCAATTTCAAGAACTCCTTTCTTCTGAGGTATCCCATTATTCACGAAATTCCTTTCAGAAGTGTACATGAATTGGTTGTTTGCAACCATATCAATGAGTTCTTGAGTCTCTTCAGGCATTTTCTTTAGGTGAATAGATCCACCTGCAGAATGGTCCAATGACATTTTCGAAAATTCAGAGAGGCCATAATAGAATATATCTAATATGGTCCATTCTGAAAACATGTCAGATGGACATCTTTTGGTCAGCTGCTTGCATCTTTCCCAAGCTTCATAGAGGGATTCACCATCTTTTTGTTTGAAGGTTTGAACATCCACTCTCAGCTTGCTCAGCTTTTGAGGAGGAAAGAATTTATCCAAGAAGGCAGTGACCAACTTATCCCAGGAGTCCAGGCTATCCTTGGGTTGTGAATCCAACCATATTCTAGCTCTGTCTCTTACAGCAAAAGGGAAAAGCATGAGCCTGTAGACTTCAGGATCAACTCCATTTGTCTTTACAGTCTCACAGATCTGCAAGAACTCAGTTAAAAACTGATAGGGATCTTCAGTTGGAAGTCCATAAAACTTGCAGTTTTGTTGCATTAATGCAACTAGCTGAGGTTTTAGCTCAAAATTATTGGCTCCAATGGCAGGAATGGAGATGCTTCTTCCATCAAATTTGGACGTTGGCTTTGTGAAGTCACCAAGCATTCTCCTTGCATTATTATTATTTTCGGCTGCCATCTCCTTCTCTTGTTCGAAAATTTCTGAAAGGTTGTTTCTGGATTGTTGTAACTTAGCTTCTCTTAATTTTCTCTTCAGAGTCCTTTCAGGTTCTGGATCAATTTCAACAAGAGTGCCTTTTTCCCTGTTCCTGCTCATATGAAAGAGAAGAAAACAAGAAAAGAAGAGGAATCCTCTATGTCACAGTATAAAGATTCCTTTATGTTAGTAGAAGAAGAAAGGGGAGAAGAATGTAGAAGAGGGGATTCGGATAATTAGATGGAGAGAGGTGAAGAGAAGTGTTAGTAATTAAATAATTAAATAGAAGAAGAAAAGAGAAGGGAAATTTCGAAAATAATTTTGAAAAAGAGGTTAGTAATTTTCGAAAATTAAAGATAAAATATAATTGAAATTGAAATTTAAAACAATTAATTAATTAAAAAGAATTTTTGAAAAAGAGAGAGGTATTTTCGAAAATTGAAGAGGGAAAAGTAGTTAGGTGGTTTTGAAAAAGATAAGAAACAAACAAAAAGTTAGTTAGTTGATTGAAAAAGATTTTAAAATCAAATTTGAAAAAGATAAGAAGATAAGAAGTTAGATAAGATATTTTGAAATCAAATTTTGAAAAAGATAAAATTTTGAGAAGGATAAGATAAAAAGATAAGATAGAAATTTTAATAAAAAGATATTTTGAAAAAGATTTAATTTTTAAAATGACTTGACTAACAAGAAACTACAAGATAAGATTCTAGAACTTAAAGATTGAACCTTTCTTAACAAGAAAGTAACAAACTTCAAATTTTTGAACCAATCACATTAATTGTTAGCTAATTTTCGAAAATTTGATAAAAAGATAAGAAAAAGATTTTGAAAAATAATTTTTTTCAAAATTTTCGAAAAATAGAAAAAAATGAAAAAGATATGATTTTGAAGAAGATTTTGAAAAGATAAGATTTTTTTTTAAATTGAAATTTTGACTTGACTTGTAAGAAATAACTAATTTTTAAAAATTTTTGACCAAGTCAACCCAAAATTTCGAAAACTTGGAGGAAAATAAGGAAAAGATATTTTTTTATTTTTGAATTCTTAAAGATGAGAGAGAAAAACAACAAAAATACTTAATGCATGAAATTTTTAGATCAAAACAATGAATGCATGCAAGAATGCTATGAATGTCAAGATGAACACCAAGAACACTTTGAAGATCATGATGAACATCAAGAACACAATTTTGAAAAATTTTTGATGCAAAGAAAACATGCAAGACACCAAACTTAGAAATCTTTAATGCATGGACTCTAACAAATGAAAAATGCATATGAAAAACAACAAACAACACAAAACAAGAAATCATCAAGATCAAACAAGAGGATTTACCAAGAACATCTTGAAGATCATGAAAAACACTATGAATGCATGAATTTTTGAAAAATGCAAGAAAAAATTTTTTTAAAGCATGCAATTGACACCAAACATAAAAATTGACTCAAGACTCAAACAAGAAACACAAAATATTTTTGGTTTTTTTATGATTTTATGATTTTTTGTATTTTTATTATTTTTTTCGAAAATATACTTTAAAAAAAACGAAAAATAAAAGAAAAATTTTTGAAAAAGATTTTTGAAAAGAAAATTACCTAATCTGAGCAACAAGATGAACTGTCAGTTGTCCATACTCGAACAATCCCCGGCAACGGCGCCAAAAACTTGGTGGACAAAATTGTGATTCCTTTGTTATTGTATTTTGTAAAATTCATTGCTTTTTCAACTATGTGTGGACACAACTCCGTTCAACTTAACCAGCAAGTGTACTGGGTCATCCAAGTAATACCTTACGTGAGTAAGGGTCGATCCCACAGAGATTGTTGGTATGAAGCAAGCTATGGTCACCTTGTAAATCTCAGTTAGGCAGATTAAATTGGTTTATGGGTTTTCGAAAATTAATAATAAATAGAAAATAAAGAGGGATAGAAATACTTATGTAAATCAATAGTGGGAATTTCAGATAGGCGTGTGGAGATGCTATGCTCCTCTTGAATCTCCACTTTCTCATTGTTTTCATCCAATCCTTCTTACTCCTTTCCATGGCAAGCTGTATGTAGGGCATCACCATCATCAATGGCTACTTTTAATCCTCTCGGGAAAATGGTCCTATGCGCTGTCACTGCACGGCTAATCGTCTGGAGGCATCACCCTTGTTGATAGCTACATCCCATCCTCTCAGTGAAAATAGTCCAAATGCTCTGTCACAGCACGGCTAATCATCTGTCGGTTCTCAATCAGGTTAGAGTAGAATCCATTGATTCTTTTGCGTCTGTCACTAACGCCCAACCTTCAGGAGTTTGAAGCTCGTCACAGTCATTCAATACCGGAATCCTACTCGGAATACCACAGACAAGGTTAGACTTTCCGGATTCCCAGGATCCTACTCGGAATACCACAGACAAGGTTAGACTTTCCGGATCCCCATGAATGCCGCCATCTATCTAGCTTATACCACGAACATTCTGTTGGGGAATCTAAGAGATATGCGCCCGGCCTAAGGTAGAATGGAAGTGGTTGTCAATCACGCACGTTCATAGGTGAGAATGATGATGAGTGTCACGGATCATCACATTCATCAAAGTTAAGTGTAGCGTATATCTTGGAATAAGAATAAAAGAGAATTGAATAGAAAGTAATAGTAATTGTATTGAAACTTGAGGTACAGCAGAGCTCCACACCCTTAATCTATGGTGTGCAGAAACTCCACTGTTGAAAAAACATAAGTGAAAGGTTCAGGCATGGCCGAATGGCCAGCCCCCATGAAGGTGATCAAAAGACCGAATGGTCAAGAGATATGTCTAATACACTAGTTAAATGTTCTATTTATAATAAACTAGCTCCTAGGGTTTACATGAGTAAGTAATTGATGCATAAATCCACTTCCGGGGCCCACTTGGTGTATGCTTGGGCTGAGCTTGATCTATCCACGAGCTGAGGCTTCTCTTGGAGTTGAACTCCAAGTTATGACGTGTTTTGGGCGTTCAACTCCGGATCATGACGTGTTTCTGGCGTTTAACTCCAGACAGCAATATGTACTTGGCGTTCAACGCCAAGTTACATCGTCAATTTCCGAATAAAGTATGGACTATTATATATTGCTGGAAAGCTATGGATGTCTACTTTCCAACGCCGTTGAGAGCGCGCCATGTGGAGTTTTTTTGCTCCAGAAAATCTATTTCGAGTGCAGGGAGGTCAGATTCCAACAGCATCAGCAGTCCTTTTGTCAGCCTTTTTCAGAGTTTTGCTCAAGTCCCTCAATTTCAGCCAGAAATTATCTGAAATCACAGAAAAACACACAAACTCATAGTAAAGTCCAGAAATGTGGATTTAGCATAAAAACTAATGAAAACATCCCTAAAAGTAGCTTGAACTTACTAAAAACTACCTAAAAACAATGCCAAAAAGCATATAAATTATCCGCTCATCAATCACCACAAGTGATGAGAGGAGTATGAATGAAGTTGAACACCTCCAAGACAATCAAAAGGGAAATCAGGAAGAAAGGAGCCATGCACTTCAACCCACACTCAAGGAAGAGCTGAAGAAGAAGGAGACACTTAACCCATATGCACCCTTCCCCAAAGGCTTAAAGGTGGTGTAGCAGAGAGAATGTATTAAAGATTCCTCGACATGTTTGCATCTCTTGATGTAAATATACCATTTATTAAAGCCCTCCAGCAAATGCCTTTCTACATAAAGTATATAAAGGAGCTGTTAGCCAGAAAGAGTTCATTGAAAGGTGGACAAACAATAAAGATGAATAGGGATTGCAGTGCTCTCATTCAACCAGGGCCACCCACAAAGAGGAAGGATCCAGGGAGTTTTCATATTCCCTGTGCCATAGGAAAAACAATGATTGATAAAGGACTCTGTGACCTGGGAGCGAGCATCAACTTAATGCCTCTATCCCTCATGAAAAAGCTTCAAATCAATGAGCTAACACCCACAGATGTAATCATTAAGTTGGCTGACAAAACTCAAAAACAGGCGATAGGAGTGGTTAAGAATGTGCTAGTGAAGGTTGGGAACTACTTCCTCCCCACAGACTTTGTTGTCCTGGAAATGGATGAGAACCCTATTTACCCCATCATTCTGGGAAGGCCATTCTTAGCCACAGCCAGAGCACTCATAGATGTGGAACAAGGAGAGCTACTGTTGAGAATACATGATGATTAGCTCACTTTCAATGTTTTCAACCTCTCACAAGAAGCAGACCATGATAACAAAGAGCTAATGGAGGAGCCAAACAAGGAAGCACAAGCACCACACATAAGGACTCCTATGGTTAACAACCAATGTGGTCAGAAGGAGCAATAGCCAAGTGTAATCCAAAAGAAACCAGACCCACCAGAATCACATGAATTAGACAACAAAACCATTATCAAAAGGGAAACCACAAGGAACAAGTTGGTATCAATGGATGATGCATGAAAACTTGTCTCTCAACAAATTTCCCTTCGGCAAGTATACCGAATTGTCGTCAAGTAAAACTCACAATAGAGTGAGGTCGAATCCCACAAGGATTGATTGGTCAAGCAACTTTAGTTAGAAGAATATGCTAGTTGAGCTAAATAGAATTTAGATTGAGATGCAGAAATTTAAATGACTTAAAAGTAAATAACAGAAATTAAAGTGCAGAATCTTAAATGGGGATTTGGGGTAATGAGCATGAAATTAAATGGCAGAAAGTAAAGAGAATGGGTAAGATCAGAAATGGGAAATCATTGGGTTTAGGAGATGTTGCATTCTCCGGATCAAGTTCATTCTCATCTCTTCCTCAATCAATGCATTCATTGATCTCCTTAGCAATCTTAAGTGATTGGATCCCAATTCCTTGGCAATCCAATCTCTCTAAGCTTAAATAATTGCCCAATTCCTTGATTTAATTGCTCATAGGAAGAGATGAAGTGTGGTCACTGATTATACCACATGCATTTCCAAATCAAAGTGTTGGGAGGATTACATGTCACTATATCCGCCCAGACCCCAATTTGGTCCAACATGAGAAAGCATTTTGATGAGCGGATAATTTATACGCTTTTTGGCATTATTTTTAGTATGTTTTAATTAGTTTTTATTATATTTTTATTAGTTTTTAGTTAAAATCCACTTTTCTGGACTTTACTATGAGTTTGTGTGTTTTTCTGTGATTTCAGGTATTTTTTGGCTGAAATTGAGGGTCCTGAGCAAAAATCTGATTCAGAGGCTGAAAAGGACTGCAGATGCTGTTGGATTCTGACCTCCCTGCACTCGAAGTAGATTTTCTGGAGCTACAGAAGCCCAATTGGCGCGCTCTCAACGTCGTTGGAAAGTAGACATCCTGGGCTTTCCAGCAATGTATAATAGTCTATACTTTGCCCGAGATTTGATGGCCCAAACCGGCGTTGCAAATCAGCTTCAGAATTCCCAGCGTTTAACGCTGGAACTGGCATAAAAATTGGAGTTAAACGCCCAAACTGGCATAAAAGCTGGCGTTTAACTCCAGAAAAAGTCTCTACACATGAAAGCTTCAATGCTCAGCCCAAGCACATACTAAGTGGACCCAGAAGTGGATTTTTACGTCATTTACTCATTTATGTATACCCTAGGTTACTAGTTCACTATTAATAGGATCTTTTGACATTGTATCCGGACCTCATGACACTTTACACGTTTCTCATTGTATCTTCTACAACATGAGTCTCTAAACCCCATGGTTGGGGGTGAGGAGCTCTGCTGTGCCTTGATGGATTAATGCAATTACTACTGTTTTTCATTCAATCATGCTTGCTTCTATTCTAAGATATCACTTGTTCCTAAACCTGATGAATGCGATGATCCGTGACACTCATCATCATTCTCACCTATGAACGTGTGCCTGACAACCACCTCCGTTCTACCTTAGATTGAGTAGATATCTCTTGGATTCCTTAACCAGAATCTTCGTGGTATAAGCTAGAATTGATGGCGGCATTCAAGAGAATCCGGAAGGTCTAAACCTTGTCTGTGGTATTCTGAGTAGGATTCAAGGATTGAATGACTATGACGAGCTTCAAACTCTTGAAGGTTGGGTGTTAGTGACAGACGCAAAAGAATCACTGGATTCTATTCCAACCCGATTGAGAACCGACAGATGATTAGCCGTGCTGTGACAGAGCGCGTTGAACATTTTCACTGAGAGGATGGGAGGTAGCCATTAACAACGGTGAAACCCTACATACAGCTTGCCATGGAAGGAGCCTTGCATGTTTGAAGAAGAAGACAGTAGGAAAGCAGAGGTTCAGAAGACAGAGCATCTCCAAAACCTCAACCTGTTTCCCATTACTGCAAAACAAGTACTTATTTCATGTTCTTTTGCTTTTTACAATCAACCCTGATAATTATTGATATCCTGACTAAGAGTTACAAGATAACCATAGCTTGCTTCAAGCCGACAATCTCCGTGGGATCGACCCTTACTCACGTAAGGTATTACTTGGACGACCCAGTGCACTTGCTGGTTAGTTGTGCGGGATTGCAAGAGTGTGATTGCAATTTCGTGCACCACATTTCTAGCATGATCTCCTCATCCCTTTTCCAAGGCTCAAAGGAGATCCAATTATGGAGAGTTTCTTTTCCAAGACAACTAACCAATTGAATTAAGATCGAAAGCTTTCTAGTAAGATCAAGAGAAAAGAAAGAAGAAGAAGAATGAAAACTATAATTGATCCATCAAATTACAACAGAGCTCTCTAACCCAATGAAAGGGGTTTAGTTGTTCATAGCTCTAGAAATGAAAAATGGCAGAAAAGAAGAATCCATGCTAAAAGTGCAGAAAAGTAAATCTATAGAGAGTAGTTCCCAAAAGTGCCAAGCTTCTCTATAGTTCAAAACTACTCCTATATATACTACTCCTCTTGATCTTCTAGTGAGTTCTTCAAGTCTTGGATGTGGGCTTTGGATCTTGAGTTGAAGCAGTTCTGATCTTTAGTGGGCCCAACTTGCAGAGAAAGATGAATTAGGCTTTGGGTATTTAATAAGATTTAATGTTGATTGCCATTGTGGGTTCGAGAACGTTAGTGGCATTCACTTTTTCCACTAACGTTCCACCTTCATATATCCACGTTAAATCCAACGTTAGTGGTCTTAACGTGACCACTAACGTTGCTTTCTCAAAACTTGGCCAACGTTATTGGGACTCACTTTTCCCAATAACGTTGGCTTATACCCCTTCGCAAACGTTAATGGGAATCACTTTTCCCATTAACATTGCTTAGTGCCTGGTGCACGAAATTGCAATCACACTTTGCAATCCCGCACAACTAACCAGCAGGTGCACTGGGTCGTCCAAGTAATACCTTACGTGAGTAAGGGTCGATCCCACGGAGATTGTCGGCTTGAAGCAAGCTATGGTTACCTTGTAACTCTTAGTCAGGATATTAAAGATTATCAGGATTGATTGTAAAAAGCAAAAGAACATAAAACAGGTACTTGAATTGCAGTGATGGAGAATAGGTTGAGGTTTTGGAGATGCTCTGTCTTCTGAACCGCTGCTTTCCTACTGTCTTCTTCTTCAAACACGCAAGGCTCCTTCCATGGCAAGCTGTATGTAGGGTTTCACCGTTGTCAATGGCTACCTCCCATCCTCTTAGTGAAAATGTTCAACGCACCCTGTCACGGCACGGCTATTCAGCTGTCGGTTCTCGATCATGTCGGAATAGAATCCAGTGATTCTTTTGCGTCTGTCACTAACGCCCCACAATCGCGAGTTTGAAGCTCGTCACAGTCATTCAATCATTGAATCCTACTCAGAATACCACAGACAAGGTTTAGACCTTCCGGATTCTCTTGAATGCCGCCATCAATTCTAGCTTATACCACGAAGATTCTGATTAAGGAATCCAAGAGATATCTACTCAATCTAAGATAGAACGGAGGTGGTTGTCAGGCACGCGTTCATAGTTGAGAATGATGATGAGTGTCACGGATCATCACATTCATCCGGGTTAAGAACAAGTGATATCTTAGAACGGAAGCAAGCATGATTGAATGAGAAACAGTAGTAATTGCATTAATCCATCAAGACACAGCAGAGCTCCTCACCCCCAACCATGGGGTTTAGAGACTCATGCTGTAGAAGATACAATGAGAAACGTGTAAAGTGTCATGAGGTACAGATACGATGTCAAAAGATCCTATTAATAGTGAACTAGTAACCTAGGGTTTACAGAAATGAGTAAATGACAGAAAAATCCACTTCCGGGCCCACTTGGTGTGTGCTTCGGCTGAGCATTGAAGTATTTTCGTGTAGAGACTCTTCCTGGAGTTAAACGCCAGCTTTTATGCCAGTTTGGGAGTTTAACTCCAATTTTTATGCCATTTCCAGCGTTAAACGCTGGGAATTCTGAAGCTGATTTGCAACGCCGGTTTGGGCCATCAAATCTCGGGCAAAGTATGGACTATTAAACATTGCTGGAAAGCCCAGGATGTCTACTTTCCAACGCCATTGAGAGCGTGCCAATTGGGCTTCTGTAGCTCCAAAGATTCCACTTCGAGTGCAGGGAGGTCAAAATCCAACAGCATCTGCAGTCCTTTTCAGCCTCTGAATCAGATTTTTGCTCAGGTCCCTCAATTTTAGCCAGAAAATACCTGAAATCACAGAAAAACACACAAACTCATAGTAAAGTCCAGAAAAGTGAATTTTAATTAAAAACTAATAAAAATATACTAAAAACTAACTGAATCATACTAAAAACATACTAAAAACAATGCCAAAAAGTGTACAAATTATCCGCTCATCACAACACCAAACTTAAATTGTTGCTTGTCCCCAAGCAACTGAAAATCAAACATGATAAAGAGAAGAGAATATGCAATGAACTCCAAAAACATCTATGAAGATCAGTATTAATTAGATGAGTGGGGCTTTAGCTTTTTGCCTCTGAACAGTTTTGGCATCTCACTCTATCCTTTGAAATTCGGAATGATTGGCTTCTTTAGGAACTCAGAATCCAGATAGTGTTATTGATTCTCCTAGTTAAGTATGATGATTCTTGAACACAACTACTTTATGAGTCTTGGCCGTGGCCCAAAGCACTCTGTCTTCCAGTATTACCACCGGATACATACATGCCACAGACACATAATTGTGTGAACCTTTTCAGATTGTGACTCAGCTTTGCTAGAGTCCCCAATTAGAGGTGTCCAGGGTTCTTAAGCACACTCTTTTTGCCTTGGATCACAACTTTATTTCTTTCTTTTTCTTTCTTTTTTTTCTTCTTCCATTTAAGAACATTTTTTTTCATTTTTTTTTCTCTTTTTTTTTTTCGCTTCTTCTCTCTTTTTTTTTGTATTCATTGCTTTTTCTTGCTTCAAGAATCATTTTTTTATGATTTTTCAGATCCTCAGTAACATGTCTCCTTTTCATCATTCTTTCAAGAGCCAACAACTTTAACATTCATGAACCACAAATTCAAAAGACATATGCACTGTTCAAGCATACATTCAGAAAACAAAAGTATTGCCACCACATCAAAATAATTAATCTGTTATAAAATCTGAAATTCATGCAATTCTTCTCTTTTTCAATTAAGAACATTTTTCTTAAGAAAGGTGATGGATTCATAGGACATTCATAACTTTAAGGCATAGACACTAAGACACTAATGATCATAAGACACAAACATAGATAAACATAAGCATAGAAATTCGAAAAATAGAAAATAAAGAACAAGGAGATTAAAGAACGGGTCCACCATAGTGATGGCGGCTTATTCTTCCTCTTGAAGATCTTATGGAGTGCTTGAGCTCCTCAATGTCTCTTCCTTGCCTTTGTTGCTCCTTTCTCATGGTTTTATGATCTTCTTTAATTTCATGGAGGAGGATGGAATGTTCTTGGTGCTCCACCCTTAGTTGTCCCATGTTGGAACTCAATTCTCCTAGGGAGGTATTGATTTGCTCCCAATAGCTTTGTGGAGAAAAGTGCATCCCTTGAGATGAATCTCTCCATCTCCCATGGCTCGGAGGTGGAAGCTTTTGCCTTCCTTTCCTCTTTCTAGAGGTTTCTCCGGCCTTAGGTGCCATAAATGGTTATGGAGAAACAAAAAGCAACACTTTTACCACACCAAACTTAGAAGGTTTGCTCGTCCTCGAGCAAAAAAAGAAAGAAGAGAGAGAGTGGTGGGGTAGGTGAGGATCCTGTGGGGTCCACAGATCCTGAGGTGTCAAGGATAATTCATCCCTGCACCAAGTGGTGAGCAAAAATGCTCCTACTACCAATCCTGGCGTTAAACGCCGGGCTGGTGCCCATTTCTGGCGTTTAACGCCAGCTTGGTGCCTATTCCTGGCGTTTAACGCCAGTCTGGTGCCCCTTTCTGGCGTTAAATGCCCAGAATGGTGCCAGACTGGGCGTTAAACGCCCATTTGCTGCCCTTACTGGCGTTTAACGCCAGCAAGGTTTTCCTCCAGGGTGTGCTGTTTTTCTTTCTGTTTTTCATTCTGTTTCTGCTTTTTCAATTGAATTTGTGACTTCCCATGATCATCAACCTATAGAAAACATAAAATAACAAAGGAAAATAATAAATATAACATTGGGTTGCCTCCCAACAAGCGCTTCTTTAATGTCAGTAGCTTAACAGTAGGCTCTCATGGAGCCTCACAGATGTTCAGAGTAATGTTGGAACCTCCCAACACCAAACTTAGAGTTTGAATGTGGGGGTTCAACACCAAACTTAGAAGTTGGTGGTGGCCTCCTAACACCAAACTTAGAGTTTGACTGTGGGGGTTCTGTTTGACTCTGTTTTGAGAGAAGCTCTTCATGCTTCCTCTCCATGGTTACAGAAGGAGAACCTTGAGTCTTATAGTTTGCACTGTCTGCAAGCCACGGAGCTTCCTGAATAGCAAATAATTGCTCATCCGGAAAGGTTTCAGAGATCTCAGTAGGAGGGAGGGATGCTCCTGCTACTGGTTCTATTCGGGACAGGTGATCAGCCACTTGATTCTCTGTCCCTTTTCTGTCTCTTATTTCTATATCAAACTCTTGCAGAAACAACACCCATCTTATGAGCCTGGGTTTTGAATCCTGCTTTGTGAGTAGATATTTAAGAGCAGCATGGTCAGTGTACACAATCACTTTTGATCCTACTAAATAAGATCTGAACTTGTCAATCGCATAAACCACTGCAAGTAACTCCTTTTCTGTGGTTGTGTAGTTCTTCTGTGCATCATTTAGAATACGGCTGCCATAATAAATGACGTGCAGAAGCTTACCATGCCTTTGTCCCAGTACTGCACCAATGGCATGGTCACTGGCATCACACATTAGTTCAAATGGTAATGTCCAGTCTGGTGCAGAGATGACTAGTGCTGTGACCAGCTTAGCTTTCAGAGTTTCAAACACCTGCAGACACTCATTATCAAAAATAAATGGAGTGTCAGCAGCTAGCAGATTACTCAGAGGTTTGGCAATTTTTGAAAAATCCTTTATAAACCTTCTGTAGAATCCTGCATGCCCCAGAAAGCTTCTGATTGCCTTAACATTGGTAGGTGGTGGTAATTTTTCAATTACTTCAACTTTAGCTTGATCCACCTCTATTCCTTTGTTTGAAATTTTATGCCCAAGGACAATTCCTTCGGTCACCATAAAGTGACATTTTTCCTAGTTTAAAACTAGGTTGGTCTCTTGGCATCTTTTCAGAACAAGTGCTAGATGGTTAAGGCAGGAGCTGAATGAGTCTCCAAATACTGAAAAGTCATCCATGAAGACTTCCAGAAATTTCTCTACCATATCTGAGAAGATAGAGAGCATGCACCTCTGAAAGGTTGCAGGTGCATTGCACAGACCAAAAGGCATCCTTCTGTAGGCAAATACTCCAGAAGGACATGTAAATGCTGTTTTCTCTTGGTTCTGAGGATCTACTGCAATTTGGTTGTAACCTGAGTAGCCGTCCAAAAAGCAGTAGTATTCATGACCTGCTAGTCTCACTAGCATCTGGTCTATGAATGGTAAAGGAAAATGATCCTTTCTGGTGACTGTATTGAGCCTTCTGTAGTCAATACACATGCGCCACCCTGTAACTGTTCTTGTAGGAACTAGTTCATTCTTTTCATTATGAACCACTGTCATGCCTCCCTTCTTAGGGACAACGTGGACAGGGCTCACCCAGGGGCTATCAGAAATAGGATAAATAATCCCAGCCTCTAGTAACTTAGTGACCTCTTTCTGCACCACCTCCTTCATGGCTGGATTTAGCCGCCTTTGTGGTTGAACCACTGGCTTAGCATCATCCTCCAATAGGATCTTGTGCATGCATCTTGCTGGGCTAATGCCCTTAAGATCACTTATGGACCACCCAAGAGCTGTCTTGTGTGTCCTTAGCACTTGAATTAGTGCTTCCTCTTCCTGTGGATTTAGAGCAGAGCTTATGATCACTGGAAAAGTGTGACCTTCTCCAAGAAATGCATATTTCAGGGATGGTGGTAGTGGCTTGAGCTCTAGTTTAGGAGGCTTATCTTCTTCCTGAGGAATTTTCAGAATTTCTTTTATTTCCTTTAGTTCCTCCAGATCAGGCTGAATATCTTTAAAGATGTCATCTAGCTCTGATTCAAGACTTTCAGTCATATTGACCTCCTCCACCAAAGAGTCAATAATATCAGTGCTCATGCAGTCATTTGATGTGTCTGGATGCTGCATAGCTTTGACAACATTCAACTTGAACTCATCCTCATTGACTCTCAGGGTTATTTCCCCTTTTTGTACATCAATGAGAGTTCGTCCAGTTGCTAGGAAAGGTCTTCCTAGAATAAGAGTTGCACTCTTGTGCTCCTCCATTTCCAGCACTACAAAGTCAGTTGGAAAGGCAAATGGCCCAACCTTGACAATCATGTCCTCAATTATGCCTGATGGATATTTAATGGAGCCATCAGCAAGTTGGAGGCATATCCGGGTTGGTTTGACTTCTTCAGTCAACCCAAGCTTTCTGATAGTGGATACAGGTATTAGATTGATGCTTGCTCCAAGGTCACACAGGGCTATCTTGGTGCAAGCACCTTCTAATGTGCATGGTATCATAAAGCTTCCTGGATCTTGAAGCTTTTCTGGTAAGCTTTTCAGAATGACTGCACTGCATTCTTCAGTGAGAAACACTTTTTCAGTTTCTCTCCAATCCTTCTTATAACTTAAGATCTCTTTCATGAACTTAGCATAAGAAGGTATTTGCTCAAGTGCCTCTGCAAATGGAATCTTGATTTCAAGAGTCCTTAGATAGTCTGCAAAGCGGGCAAATTGCTTATCCTGTTCCGCTTGGCGGAGTTTCTGAGGATAAGGCATCCTGGATTTATATTCTTCAACCTTAGTTGCTGCAGGTTTATTCCTTACAGAGGTGGTTGGAGAAGCCTTTTTAGAGGGGTTACTATCAGCACTCTCAGGTGTCTGGTTCCCCTTTGGCGTTTGAACGCCAGGATTGGGTGGAAAATGGGCGTTTAACGCCAACTTTTCCCCCTTTTCTGGCGTTTGAACGCCAGAACTGGGCAGGGAATGGGCGTTTAACACCAGCTTTCCCCCCTTTTATGGTGTTTGAACGCCAATAGTATTCCTCTCTGGGCTCTTACTGTCCTTAGAGGGATTTTGGATAGTGGTTTGGCTATCCTCTGTCAATTGTTCCTTCATTGACTTTTTGCTACTTTGAGCAGTGTTATTCAGTGTCTTCCCACTCCTTAGTTGAACTGCTTGGCATTCTTCTGTTATCTGTTTAGATAGCTGCTGTTTTGTCTGATTTAACTGTGATTCTATGTTCTTGTTAGCAATTTTAGTTTCTTGGAGCATCTCTTTAAATTCTGCTAACTGTTTTGTCATCAGGTGTAGTTGCTAATTAAGCTCAACCATCTGTTCTTGAGGATTAGGATCAGTGGCTACTGCCATAACTTCTCCTTTTGTAGAGAATTCATTGCTAGAGTACAAATGTTGATTTCTAGCAACAGTATCTATAAGCTCTTGAGCCTCCTCAATCGTCTTCCTCATATGTATAGATCCACCAGCTGAGTGGTCTAGAGACATCTGAGCTTTTTCTGTAAGCCCATAGTAGAAGATGTCTAACTGTACCCCTTCTGAAAACATTTCAGAGGGGCATTTTCTTAGCATACCTCTATACCTCTCCCAGGCATTATAAAGGGATTCATTATCCTCTTGTTTAAAGCCTTAGATGTCCAGCCTTAGCTGTGTCATCCTTTTTGGAGGGTAAAAGTGATTCAGGAATTTGTCTGATAACTGTTTCCATGTCTTTATGCTTGCTGTAGGTTGGTTATTCAACCACCTCTTAGCTTGATCTTTTACAGCAAATGGAAACAGTAATAGTCTATAGACATCCTGATCCACCTCTTTATCACGTACTGTGTCAGCAATTTGTAAGAATTGTGCCAGAAACTCAATAGGTTCTTCCTGTGGAAGACCGGAATACTGGCAATTTTGCTGCACTATGATAATGAGTTGAGGATTTAGCTCAAAGCTGCTTGCTTTAATAGGAGGCATACAGATGCTACTCCCATATGCAGCTGTAATGGGGTTAGCATATGACCCCAGAGTCCTTCTGGACTGCTCAATTCCACTTAGGTCCATGATGGAAAGGGAAATGATATGGATTGCAAGTAGATTATTTATTTATTTATTTTTTTAAAGTGACCGAAAAAAATATAAAATAAAATAAATAGAAAATAAAATAAAATTTCGAAAATTAACAAAAAATAAGATCAAAGCAAATTGAAAACTGAATCAATGAGTTAATTAAAAAGATTTTGAAATCAGCAATTGAAAAGATATGTTTGAAAATTATTTTGAAAAAGATTTGATTTTTTTTTGAAATGAGGAAAGAGAAAAACAACAAAATGACACCAAACTTAAAATTTTTAGAAAACCAAACACAAATTTTCAAAAATTTTAAAGGAAAAACACAAGGAGGACACCAAACTTAGAATTTTTAAAGAACAAGAAAGGACTAAAAACATGCAAATTCGAAAAATTAAAAGAAAACAAAGGCATGCAATTGACACCAAACTTAAAATATGAAACTAGACTAATATAAAAGACTCTAAACCAACAAAAATAAAACAGTCCTAATTTAAGCAACAAGATAAGCCGTCAGTTGTCCAAACTCGAACAATCCCCGGCAACGGCACCAAAAACTTGGTGCACGAAATTGCAATCACACTTTGCAATCCCGCACAACTAACCAGCAAGTGCACTGGGTCGTCCAAGTAATACCTTACGTGAGTAAGGGTCGATCCCACGGAGATTGTCGGCTTGAAGCAAGCTATGGTTACCTTGTAACTCTTAGTCAGGATATCAAAGATTATCAGGATTGATTGTAAAAAGCAAAAGAACATAAAACAGGTACTTGAATTGCAGTGATGGAGAATAGGTTGAGGTTTTGGAGATGCTCTGCCTTCTGAACCGCTGCTTTCCTACTGTCTTCTTCTTCAAACACGCAAGGCTCCTTCCATGGCAAGCTGTATGTAGGGTTTCACTGTTGTCAATGGCTACCTCCCATCCTCTCAGTGAAAATGTTCAATGCACCCTGTCACGGCACGGCTATTCAGCTGTCGGTTCTCGATCATGTCGGAATAGAATCCAGTGATTCTTTTGCGTCTGTCACTAACGCCCCACAATCGTGAGTTTGAAGCTCGTCACAGTCATTCAATCATTGAATCCTACTCAGAATACCACAGACAAGGTTTAGACCTTCCGGATTCTCTTGAATGCCGCCATCAATTCTAGCTTATACCACGAAGATTCTGATTAAGGAATCCAAGAGATATCTACTCAATCTAAGATAGAACGGAGGTGGTTGTCAGGCACGCGTTCATAGTTGAGAATGATGATGAGTGTCACGGATCATCACATTCATCCGGGTTAAGAACAAGTGATATCTTAGAACGGAAGCAAGCATGATTGAATGAGAAACAGTAGTAATTGCATTAATCCATCAAGACACAGCAGAGCTCCTCACCCCCAACCATGGGGTTTAGAGACTCATGCTGTAGAAGATACAATGAGAAACGTGTAAAGTGTCATGAGGTACAGATACAATGTCAAAAGATCCTATTAATAGTGAACTAGTAACCTAGGGTTTACAGAAATGAGTAAATGACAGAAAAATCCACTTCCGGGCCCACTTGGTGTGTGCTTCGGCTGAGCATTGAAGTATTTTCGTGTAGAGACTCTTCCTGGAGTTAAACGCCAGCTTTTATGCCAGTTTGGGCGTTTAACTCCAATTTTTATGCCAGTTCCAGCGTTAAACACTGGGAATTCTGAAGCTGATTTGCAACGCCGGTTTGGGCCATCAAATCTCGGGCAAAGTATAGACTATTATACATTGCTGGAAAGCCCAAGATGTCTACTTTCCAACGCCGTTGAGAGCGCGCCAATTGGGCTTCTGTAGCTCCAAATAATCCACTTCGAGTGCAGGGAGGTCAGAATCCAACAGCATCTGCAGTCCTTTTCAGCCTCTGAATCTGATTTTTGCTCAGGTCCCTCAATTTCAGCCAGAAAATACCTGAAATCACAGAAAAACACACAAACTCATAGTAAAGTCCAGAAAAGTGAATTTTAATTAAAATTTAATAAAAATATACTAAAAACTAACTAAATCATACTAAAAACATACTAAAAACAATGCCAAAAAGCGTACAAATTATCCGCTCATCCGTGCCCCTTTGTTCCTACGTTAGAGTCCACGTTCGTATAGCTAACGTGACTCTTAACGTAGGTGTGATCCACCTTCGAGAGCGTTAGTGACACTTACCTTTGTCACTAACGCTCCAAATGCCACATTCTCTGCGTTGAAACTTACGTTAACTAAGTTAACGTGGCTCTTAACGTAGTAGTGATACCATCTTCCAACGTTAGTGACAAAAGTGAGTGTCACTAACGTTGGCTCTTTGATCTCAACTCCACGTTAACTTTCACGTTAATAGTCTTAACGTGAAAGTTAACGTAGGCAATGCTAGATGGTCCAACGTTAGTGACAAAAGTGAGTGTCACTAACGTTGGCTTTTGTTTTCCTCTTCCACGTTAGAGTTCACGTTAACAAAGTTAATGTGACTCTTAACGTGGATCATTGCCAAGTTCTCCAACGTTAGTGGTGTTCACTTTTTCTCTTAACGTTGGAGTTCCTTTCTCTTCTACGTTAACTACCACGTTAACTTAGTTAACGTGGCAAGTAACGTGAGCTTTGGATGGCTTTGCAGGCGTTATTGGTGATCACTTTTCTCATTAACGTTGCAAGCTTTACCATTCCACGTTAGTGTTCACGTTAACTAGGTTAACGTGAATACTAACGTGGTTCTTCCTTGCCTCCTTTGCCCTGAAATCAAGCAATTAAAGTGCATTAAAGCTCTAGCCAAAGTCATGAGATTATACATCATCAATTTATCATGCAATTCTAGCAAAATACTCATGAAATTATGCAAAGTTCAAAAAAGTTGCTTGAATCAAGGTGTAAGTGTAATTTCATCCAAAACTTGCCTTATTCACTAAGAAAATGCATGAAACTACCCTAAAACAGTAAAGAAAAGGTCAGTAAAACTGGCCTAGATGCCCTGGCATCACAACACCAAACTTAAAGCTTGCTTGTCCCTAAGCAAGTATTGAAGCATAAGAAGAATGAAATGAAATAACAAGAAGATAAAATAGAAGTAGCATTCCTGGTTTATGGGGTTTCATGCATAGCAACTTAGGTTCTTTCCCTCTAGGTTTCAAGCCTTTATCAAATCCTTAGTCACTTTCTTGATTGCACTCTTTGAGACTTCTTTCTTATTGATCCTTCTTTCTTTTTCAAAGTTTATTTTTTTCTTTTTGCTAAGTGCTTTGTAAGAGGGCAACTCTTTATGATAAGCTTTCGGCCAACACTCCCAAACCAGTTGGTTTTAAGGTGCTAGGTGTTAAGACACCCCTAAGGACCTACTCTCTCAAGTCTCTTTCCCTCATACATACACACCACAGGCATATGGTTTGTTATTTTTCCTTTCTTGAGACCTTGATGTCCAGCACCTCTTTGGGTTACTAAGTATTTTGTAGCAAAGGTTACTCTTGATAGTGAACTTTCAGCTGATAATCCCAGATTAGTTAATCTAAGTTACCAAGTGATAATGCACCCCTAAGAGCTTATTCATCCAAGTATATCCTTTGTACATAAACACCAGAGACACATGCCTTAATTTTGAAACCCTTGATGCCTAGCATTGTTTCTTATTGTGTTTCTTTCCTTTTCACTTTTATTGCTCTTCCTCTTTTCTTATTGGGATCTTATTGTTTAGCTAGTCTCAAAGGGCGTGTCTCAAACAAAGGACTTAGGATAGATAGTTGCTTTCTTTCTTCTTTGGTGAACCAACTTAGCTTACTAATCAACCTACCACAAACATTCAGAATGCACTTCATAAAATAACTCCACTCTTGTTCTTTTCATAACATTTTCTTTTTGATTAACTTAAAGAGACAAGCATACAAGTAAGAAAGGTGAAAGTGAACACTTAAGACATTAAGCTAGCACACTTAGCCTAAGCAATAAAACTTAAATGCATAATTGAAAGTCCTAAACTACCATGGAAGCATGTTCTATTTCATACATGATTTTCCTTATTTAAAGCTTTGAAAAAGGTAAACTAAGAAGGAACTTCACAACCTTTCACATATTTGTATGCTCATGTTCTTCTGCTCCCTTGGGATTCTCCTCCTAATAATTGCATCCATGTCTGTTCCTTGGATGATGGGGTATGCTCATTCCCTGAGATTGATTGAATTCCTGCAACACTATTAAAGTTGCTTGTTCTCCAAGCACTTGGAAGACGGTTAGCATGCATATATGTTTGTGAGCTTCAGAACTTAACTTGGTGTGTGAACACCAAACTTAGTTCTTTGCTTACTTGACAATTTAGATGCATGTAAGAACCTTGTGTGCTTTTTATTAAGAAACAACTATGAGCTAAAAAAAAATAATCTATATCTTAGAGGCTAAGCCTCTGTCAAGTAAGTTCTCTAATTGCTAGAGAGATGCTTCATCACTAAGGGTTGCAATGCACTCTTCAGCTGGAGTTTTGGTGGAACACCAAACTTAGAGCCCTATATTCACCCTTGAATTGTTTTTGGTGTGTAACACCAAACTTAGTTCCTCACACTATAGAGAATCCAACTTGGAATTTTTATTGAAAGACTTATGAAAAGAGAATTACCTCAGGTTGGGTTGCCTCCCAATAAAGCGCTTTTTAAGCGTCGCTAGCTCGACGATTCTTTCCTTAGTTGAGGTTGTACTTCTGTTTGGGGGTCTTGGTTCGGTCTTCAAAATTATCTATTCCCAATGTTGCATGACAACACTTCCAAGGATATTTCCCATGAAGACAAGTGTGAAATTTCCTTGGCCAAATCTCCCTTCTTCAATTGCCCCATCAAGTACCATCAATGTACTTTTTAATTCCCTATATACGAAAAGAAATTGCCATGGGTTATTTGAAATTTTTGGTGGGAAAAAAATGTGAACTAACAAAATATTTCTTTTTCTTTTTTTTTTTTACATGACTATATGCTTTCTATGAATGCAAATCAATTAACCATTAAGCTTCCCATGCATGCACGTTGGTACACCAAACTTTTTTGTGATCCATGGTGCAACAAGTTTGGGGAATAAATCTTCCTCATAGGATGTGTTCAAACCTCACTTGGTGTGTTTTGAACACCCAACTTATCATGTACTATACGTTGCATGTAAAGGAGCTTTATATTAGTTGTCAAAATTGAATTGAAATTTCATGGAAATTGCCTTATTACTATTATTAGAGATTTAAGAAAGGAGGTATAGAACATGGGTTGCCTCCCATGAAGCACTTCTTTAGCGTCATTAGCTTGATGTTTGACCCTTGTCAGGGTGGTAGGTGGTGCTTGAAATCCTCTCCTCTTGCAGTGAACCTATGTCCATTGGCTTTGTTGATAAGCTCCATATGCTCTAAGGACAAGATTTTGTTGATAGTGTACACAGGAGGCAGCTGAGATGGAATAGTGGGGAGGTGAGGTGGTATAGATGGAAAGTATGTAGAGATCACTTCATCACCTGGTGAGAAAATTTCTGTAGGGATCTTCTTGTTTCTCCATCTTTTGGGTACTTTCTTCCTTGTTTCCATTGATGTTATCTTGCATTCTATAGCTCCTTTCCCTAAGGGATCCTTGTTGTTGCCTCTGCATGAATTTGGTGGTTCTGGTTCCCTTTGGATTACCTTTGAATGTGGTTCTTCCTGAATATATGGCTTCCCATCCAATGTGGTTTTCAATTGTGTTATTTGTGCTTCCTTGTTTGTTTCTTACATCAGTGCTTCATTCTGCTCTTCTCTTGATTCTTTGTTCTCTTGACTTGATTCTTGTGAAAGGTTGAAAATATTGAAAGTGAGCTGCTCATCATGTATTCTCAGCACTAGCTCTCCTCGCTCTATATCTATGAGTGCTCTGGCTGTGGCTAAGAATGGTCTTCCCAGAATGATGGGGTAAATAGGATTCTCATCCATTTCTAGAACAACAAAATCTGTGGAAAGATAGTAGCTCCCAACCTTCACCAGCACATTTTCAACCACTCCTATTGCTTGTTTTTGAGTTTTGTCAGCCAATCTGATGATTACATCAGTAGGAGTTAGTTCATTGATTTGGAGCTTCTTCATGAGGGAGAGAGGCATTAAGTTGATGCTTGCTCCCAAGTCACAAAGCCCTTTGTCAATCATTATTTCTCCTATGGCACAAGGGATGTGAAAACTCCCTGGATCCTCCTTCTTTGTGGGTGGCCCAGGTTGAATGAGAGCACTGCAATCCCTGTTCATCTTTATGGTTTGTCCACCCTTTAATGGACTTTTTCTGGCTAGTAGCTCCTTTATATACTTGATGTAGAAAGGCATTTGCTGGAGAGCTTTAATAAATGGTATATTTACATCAAGAGATGCAAACATATCAAGGAACTTTGAGTACATTCTCCCTGCTACACCACCTTTAAGCCTATGGGAAAAAGGTGCATATGGGTTCAACACCTCCTTCTTCTTTAGCTCTTCCTTGGATGTAGGTTGAGTTGTATAGCTTCCTTCCTCCTGGCTTTCCTTTTGATTATTTTGGAGGTGTTCTACTCCATTCATACTCCCCTCATCACTTATGGTTATCATTTTGCATTCTTCCCATCTCACCTTCTTTGTTTCTCCTCTTGGATTCTTCTCTGTATCACTGGGGAATCCATCAGTGGGTTTGGGAATTTGTTGAGATAAATACCCTACTTGGGACTCCAATCTCTTGATGTTTTCTCCTTGGTTCTTGATATTGGCTCGCACTTCTTCCTTAAACACTTTGTTGTCTTGGACTTCTCTGTATAAGTTTTCATGTAGAGCCTCAATCTTTGAGAGCCTATCATCTGTTAATAATGGTGGGTTGAGATTAGGTGGTTAAGAAGGTTGGTTAGATGGATGTTGGTAATATCTCTGTGAGGTGTTTTGGTGAGTTGCATTATTGTTGGAGTTGAGGTTGTGGCGTCTTTGATCTTGCCCTTGGTCTTGTTGATTTCCCCATCCAAAGTTGGGGTGATTTCTCCATCCAGAGTTATAAGTTTTGGAGTATGGATCATGGACTTGTCTAGGTGAATTTCCAACATAGTTGGCTTGCTCCTAGTCACCTTTTTCTCCTATGTTTACTCCTTCTTGAGCTGATGATGAGGTGATGGCTGCTGGAACTTTGTTCTCCTCCACCTTCTTAGTAAGATCTGCTAGCTTCTTGGTGATCATCTTGTTTTGAGCTAACAATGCATCCATGTAGTTCAGCTCTATTACTCCTCTGGTGTTACTTCTTTCGGAGGCATAGAAGTAGTCATTTTCAGCAACTATTTCAATGACATCTATGGCTTCTTCAATGGTTTTCTTCTTGTTTAGAGAGCCTCCTGATGAATGATCCACAGTCTTCTTTGACTCATAGGAAAGACCTTCATAGAAGATGTGAAGTTGAACCCACTCATTAAACATCTCTGGTGGGCATCTCCTTGTTAGGTCTTTGAATCTCTCCTATGCTTCATAAAGTGTCTCACCATCTTGTTGTCTAAAAGTTTACACCTCAGTTCTTAGCCTATTGATCCTTTGAGGAGGGTAAAATCTTGCCAAAAACTTGTTCACCACTTCTTCCCAATTGGTTAAGCTCTCCTTTGGGAAGGATTCGAGCCATTTGGATGCCTTGTCCCTGAGTGAAAAAGGGAACAAGAGCAACCTATAGACATCTGGATGGACTCCATTGGACTTCACAGTGTCACAAATCCTCAGGAAGGTGGTTAAATATTGATTAGGATCTTCTTGAGCACCTCCTCCAAATGAGCAATTATTTTGCACAAGAGTGATGAGCTGGGGTTTTAGCTCGAAATTGTTGGCATGTATAGTGGCCTTCTGAATGCTGCTTCCACAGTTTACTGGATTAGGATTGATATAGGATCCTAAAACTCTTCTTTCTTGCCCAGCACGGTTTGCATGGCCTTCTATGACATGATTATGAGCTTCTTCTTCATGATTGTTCTCCAAATTCTCTTCCATGTTGGGTTCAAAATATTCTTCCTCTTCTTCCTCAGCACCAATAATCCTTTTCCCTCTTGCTTCCCTTCTTAGTCTCCAAAGGTTTCTTTCAGGTTCTGAATCAAAGGATGTTGAAACTCCTTCTCTTCTCCCTGTCATACAACAAACAGATTACACAATAGGAGATAAAATGAAGAGACTATTCTTGTTAGAGTAATTGTTAGTGTAAGTGATGCAAATTATCAAACAGTTAGTGGGTTAGTGAGCAGAATTGTAATCAAAGAAAGAAAGAATAAAAAACAAAAGAGGGTGCAGGGGGTGAGGAAGAAATTAAAATAAACTAAGAGAAATTAACTGAATAAACTAAACAAAAAGAAAAATGCTCAATCTAGTGATCTTCAAACTTAATCATTGTTGATTCGAAATCAATCCCCGGCAACGGCGCCATAAACTTGATGCATGAAAACTTGTCTCTCAACAAATTTCCCTTCGGCAAGTATACCGAATTGTCGTCAAGTAAAACTCACAATAGAGTGAGGCCGAATCCCACAAGGATTGATTGGTCAAGCAACTTTAGTTCGAATATAGGGAATCAAAAGGGACATTGATGGTACTTGATAGGACAATTAAGGAAGGGAGATTCGGCCACTATACCAAGGAAATCTCACACTTGTCTTCAAGGGAAATATCTTTGGAAGTGTTGCCATGCAACATTGAGAGTTGGATAGCTTTGGAGACCAAACCAAGACCCTCATAAAAGAGGTGATCCTTGTGCTCATTCAATACCAAACCCCAACCGTCCACTATCAAACAACACCATCAATCCACACCCTTCAATCATTTGCCATCTTCCTATAAAAACCCCTTCACACAACCTCTCTGTACACACTTCTTACTCTTATTCCTCTCCCTTCCTTTTTTTGGATACACACACTTCATCCTCCTCCAAAAAGTTTCACACACTCTCCTAGCCACGTCTAGTGAACCGCAACCACTCATCAACCATCTTGCATGGCATCATCAAGTTCCAAGAGGCGAAAAGAAAAGGAACCCATAGAGCAGCCTCCGTTTGATGAAAAGCGATTTAGAACCTTTTACCATGCACTACAATTTGGGTGGATGGCTGAAAAAGAAATCATCTATGAATTAGGCTTTCAAGTCACGCAAACTAAGTGCCCATAAATCACAGAAAAGGTGGAAAAATGTCGATGGGAACTCCTTACTGATCCGATTACAAGGGTGAACGCAACTCTGGTGAGAGAGTTCTATGCAAATGCAGTCAGACAAGATAAGGCGGATGAATCCTATATAAGTTTCATTAGAGGAGTCATGGTAGATTTTAGTCCCATGAGCATCATGAGAGTGCTGAAGTTGCGAAGCATACCCTTTGTAGAGGAGAGCTACCACTCAAGAATGGACAACAAACCCAACCACGACCAGATTATACAGGATATCTGTGTGCAAGGAGCAGATTGGGACAGAGACCCCAATAGGAAACCCAGATTTATAAAAATATGAGATCTCCTCCCTGAGGCTAAAGGTTGGTTTGAAATTGTGAGGAGATCCATCCTCCCAGCAGGAAACAACTCATAGGTAAGCCTTAAGAGAGCAACAATGGTGCAATGCCTAATGATGGGAGGAGAAATCAAGGTTCATGAACTCATAGCGCAAGGCATTCAGAAGCTTGCTGAGAAGAGCGATTCTGGAGGAAGGTTGGGTTATCCCATCACTATTCTTCGTCTTTGCAACCATGCTAGGGTGATATTCGAGGATGAAAACCCCGAGTGGATAAAGGTTGGCCTTCCAATCACTTATTGTTGGATGCATGCTGCTGCAACTCCACTACCTCAGCAAAGGATAAGAAAGAGGCCAGCCCATCAAGCTGAAGAAGGACAACATCCACAGGAGCAAGCCCCAGCTACCTTAAGCATGCACCAATTACAAGAGGCTTTTGATACCTTATCTAGGCAATGCATGGAAAATCAGGGGGCACAGAAGGATTTTCAAATGCAATTAATGGACCGCTAAGAAAAATCACTCTCTAGATGGATGAATCAGCAAGGGGAATGGCGAAAACAATTGATGGACTAGCAATTGGAACAAGGGAGACATTGGAGTGAATCCTTCCATAACCTGAACCAGAAGCAAGATCAACAACAAGAAGCCATCCAAAGGCTAATCAACATCTAAGCACACCAAGGTGCACACATTCATAAGATGCATAGGAAACAAAGAGAACAAGCAGATCTTTTCGATGAATACAGAGCATTCTCGGAAGGAGTCTACATGAGTGAGACTGGATATCATGTGAATACCCAAGCCATGCTTGGGTACCTAGTCGGACAACTACCTGTATTGCATCCTGGGATCATAAAATATGAAGATGTAAAGGATGAATTAGCACGAGTGCAGTGCGAAAGGGCCAAACAGAGTCATGAGTCAGTAAAGAAGGCACTGGAAGATTGGAAAATTGCTAGAATGAATCGGATGAGAGAAAGCACAAGCGGACAAAGTAAACTTAAAGAGGGCAAGGAAGCCGAAGAACATGAGCATGCCAATAAGTGAAAGGTGGTGAAGTTTCTTCTTAGTTTTATCTAATTCACAGCTTTAAATAAGGAAAATCATGTATGAAATAGAACATGCTTCCATGGTAGCTTAGGATTTTTAATTCTGCATTTAAGCTTTTCATTGCTTAGGTTTATGTTTATTGAGCTTAATGTCTCTAGTATTCACTTCCACCTTTCTTACTTGTATGCTTGTCCTTTAAGTTAATCAAAAAGAAAATGTTATGAAAAGAATAAGAGTGGAGTTATATTGTGAACTAAGTTCTGAATGTTTGTGGTAGGATGATTAGTAAGCTAAGTTGGTTCACCAAACAAGGAAAGAAGGCAACTATCTATCCTGAATCCTATGCTTGAAACACATCCTATGAGACTAACTAAATAATAAGATCCTAATAAGAAAAGAGAAAGAGCAATAAAAGTGAAAAGGAAAGAAACACAATAAGAAACAATGCTAGGCACCAAGGGTTTTAAGATTGAGGCATGTGTCTGTGGTGTTCATGTGCAAGGGATATGCTTGGATGAATAAGCTCTTAGGGGTGCCTCATCACTTGGTAACTTGGATTAACTAATCCGGGATTATCAGCTGAAAGTCCACTATCAAGAGTGACTTTTGCTACAGAACACTTAATAACCCAAAGAGGTGCTGGACACCAAGGTCTCAAGAAAGAAAAATAACAAACCATGTGCCTGTGGTGTGTATGTATGAGGGAAAGAGACTTGGGGGAGTAAGTTCGTAGGGGTGTCTTAACACCTAGCACCTTGAGCCAACTGGTTCGGGAGTGTTGACTGAAAACTTATCATAAAGAGTCACCCTCTTACAGAGCACTTAGCCAAAAGAAGAATGTAATAAACCTTGGAAAAGAAGGAAGGATCAACAATTAAGAAGTCTCAAAGGATGTAATCAAGAGAGTGACCAAGGACTTGATAAAGGCCTGAAACCTAGTAAAAGAAAGAACCTAAGTTGCTATGCATAAAACCCCATAAACCAGGAATTCTGCTTCTATATTATCTTCTTGCTCTTTCATTCATTCTTCATATGTTTCAGTACTTGCTTAGGGACAAGTAAGCTTTAAGTTTGGTGTTGTTATGCCAGGGCATCTAGGCCAGTTTCACTGACATTTTCTTTACTGTTTTAAGGTATTTTCATTCATTTTCTTAGTGAATAAGGCAAGTTTTGGATGAAAATACACTTACACCTTGATTCAAGCAACTATTGTGAATTTCACATGATTTTATGAGGATTTTGCTAGAATTGAATGATAAATTGATGATGCATAATCTCATGACTTTGGCTAGAGCTTTGATGCACTTTATTTGCTTGATTTCAGGACAAAGGAAGCAAGGAAGAACCACATTATTACTCACGTTAATCTAGTTAACGTGACCACTAACGTGGAAGAGAGGAACAATGCCAAGGTTAGTGACACTCACCTTTGTCAATAACGTTGGAAGATGGCATTACTACCACGTTAGTGACCACGTTAACTTAGTTAACGTGAGCTCTAACGTGGAGAGTAGGGGCACTTTGAGCGTTAGAGACAAAGGTAAGTGTCACTAACGCTCTCGAAGGTGAGGCATAGCCACGTTAAGAGCCACGTTAGTTACACTAACGTGAACTCTAACGTAGGGACAAAGGGCATAAGGCAACGTTAATGGGAAAGGTGAATCCCAATAACGCTTGCGAAGGGTTATAAGCCACGTTATTGGGAAAGGTGAGTCCCAATAACGCTAGCGAAGGTTTACAAGGCAACATTAGTGGTCACGTTAGTGCCACTAACGTTGGAGTTAACGTAGGCTATATGGGGTTGGAACGTTAGTGAAAATTGTGATTGCCACTAACGTTTTCGAACCCACAATGTCACTTAACGTTAACTTCACTAACGCCCATGCCTAATTCATACTTCCCTACAAGCTGGGCCCACAAAAGATTGGAACTGCTTCAACTCAAGATCCAAAGCCCACATCCAAGACTTGAAGAACTCACTAGAAGATCAAGAGGAGTAGTATATATAGGAGTAGTTTTGAACTATAGAGAGGCTTGGCACTTTGGAGAACTACTCTCTGTATATTTACTTTTCTGCACTTTTAGCTTGGATGTATTATTTTCTGCCATTTTTCATTTCTAGAGCTATGAACAACTAAACCCTTTTCATTGGGTTAGGGAGCTCTGTTGTAATTTGATGGATCAATTATATTTTTCATTCTCTTCTTCTTTCTTCTCTTTTGATTTACTAGAAAGCTTTCGATCTTAATTCAATTGGTTAGTTGTCTTGGAAAAGAAACTCTCCATAATTGGATCTCCTTTGAGCCTTGGAAAAGGAATGAGGAGACCATGCTAGAAATGCTTTCTCATGTTGGACCAAATTGGGGTCTGGGCGGATATAGTGACATGTAATCCTCCCAATACTTTGATTTGGAAATACATGTGGTATAATCAGTGACCATACTTCATCTCTTCCCATGAGCAATTAAATCAAGAAATTGGGCAATTGTTCAAGCTTAGAGAGATTAGATTACCAAGGAATTGGAATCTAATCACCTAAGATTGCCAAGGAGATCAATAGATGCATTGATTGAGGAAGAGATGAAAATGAACTTGATCCGGAGAATACAACATCTCCTGAGCCCAATGAATTCCCCATTTCTGATCTTACCCATTCTTTTTATTTTCTGTCATTTATTTTCATGCTCATTACCCCAAATCCCCATTTAAGATTCTACACTTTATTTTATGCTATTTACTTTTCTGCCATTTAATTTTCTGCAATTCTCAAACTACACTCTGTTTAGCTCAACTAGCATACTCTTCCAACTAAAGTTTCTTGACCAATCAATCCCTGTGGGATTCAACCTCACTCTATTGTGAGTTTTTACTTGATGACAAATTCGGTATACTTGTCGAAGGGAAATTTGTTGAGAGACAAGTTTTCATGCATCACCCATGAAAAGCATTCTACAGAAGACAGACTTAGCTGGAAGAATTCTACAATGGACAGTCAAACTATCTTAGTTTGATCTTCAATATGATGCTCGGACAGCCATCAAGTCCCAATATTTGGCAACTTCATTGCTGAGTACACTAACACTCTGGGAATTCCTACAAAATGGAATCTCTATATAGACGGGTCCTCAAACAAAACTGGAAGTGGTGCAGGTGTGATAATAGAAAGTGACCAGGGAACCCAACTCGAACTCTCCCTTAAATTCGGGTTCCCTGCTTCAAACAACCAGGCCCAATACGAGGCAATACTAGCTAGTTTGAAGCTGGCTAAGGAGGTTGGAGCTCAAAAGCTTATCATCTTCAACGACTCACAAGTAGTCACCTCATAAATAGTAGGAAGTTACCAAGCTAAGGACCCTACTATGAAAAAGTACCTGGACAAAACTAGGGAACAACTCGGACAACTCGGGGAGTATGAGGTCCGCCATATACCTCGGGAGCAGAATGTCTGAGCTGACGCACTTTCAAAATTAGCCAGCACCAAACCAGGGGGCAACAATAGAAGCCTCATCCAGGAAATACTGCAGAGCCCATCAATTTCAGAGGAAGAAAAGGTCCTAGCCATATTAGGTCAGGATCAAGGATGGATAACTCCCATAATCAGCTACCTCAAATCCGAGATACTCCCTACAGATAAGAAGGATGCAAAGAGGTTAAAACGAGAGGCACAATACTACACCATCATAAACAACATCCTATACAGAAGAGGGATCTCAACCCCTCTATTGAAATGTGTACCGACCACTAACATGAAAGAAGTTTTTGAAGAAGTACACATTGGCATCTGTGGCAATCATCTCGGAGCGCGAGCTCTTGCCAAGAAAGTACTCTGAGCCGGATTCTTTTGGCCGATGGTGCACGAAATTGTGATCACTAATAATGGCATTCAACTTGGTATGCACGTTTATAACTCAGCACTTTCTTCACAACTCCGTACAACTAACCAGCAAGTGCATTGGGTCGTCCAAGTAATAAACCTTACGTGAGTAAGGGTCGATCCCACGGAGATTGTTGGTATGAAGCAAGCTATGGTCATCTTGTAAATCTCAGTTAGGCGGATAATAATTGGTTATGGAGTTTTTAAATAATAATAATAGAGAAATAGAAAATAAAGATAGAAATACTTATGTAAATCATTGGTGAGAATTTCAGATAAGTGTATAGAGATGCTTTGTCCCTGTTGGATCTCTGCTTTCCTACTGCCTTCCTTCAATCCTTCTTACTCCTTTCCATGGCAAACTGTATGTAGGGCATCACTATTGTCAATGGCTACATCCCATCCTCTCAGTGAAAATGGTCCAAATGCTCTGTCATAGCACGGCTAATCATCTGTCGGTTCTCGATCATGTTAGAATAGAATCCATTGATTCTTTTACGTTTGTCATCACGCCCAACAATCGCGAGGTTGAAGCTCGTCACAGTCATTCAATCCCTGAATCCTACTCGGAATACCACAGACAAGGTTTAGACTTTCCGGATTCTCATGAATGCCGCCATCAATTCTAGCTTATACCACGAAGATTCTGATTAAGGAATCCAAGAGATATGCGCTCGGTCTAAGGTAGAACGGAGGTGGTTGTCAGTCATACGTTCATAGGTGAGAATGATGATAAGTGTCACGGATCATCAAATTCATCATGGTGAAGTGCAACGAATATCTTAGAACAGGAATAAACTGAATTGAATAAAAAATAGTAATAATTGCATTAAAACTCGAGGTACAACAGAGCTCCACACCCTTAATCTATGGTGTGTAGAAACTCCACCGTTGAAAATACATAAGTGATAGTGGTCCAGGCATGGTCAAATGGCCAGCCCCCCTAAATGATCAAAAGACCGAATGGTCAAAGACTATACTGTCAAAAGACTTCTAATACAATAGTAAAATGTCCTATTTATGCTAGACTAGCTACTAGGGTTTACAGAAGTAAGTAATTGATGCAGAAATCCACTTCCGGAGCACACTTGGTGCGTGCTTGGGCTGAGCTTGAGTTTTACACGTGTAGAGGCTTTTTTGGAGTTGAACGCCAAGTTGTAACGTGTTTTTGGCGTTCAACTCTGGTTCATGACGTGTTTCTGGCGTTTGACTCCAGAATGCAGCATGGAACTGGCATTGAACGCCAGTTTGCGTCATCTAATCTCAAATAAAATATGGACTATTATATATTGCTAGAAAGCTCTGGATGTCTACTTTCTAACGCCGTTGAGAGCGCGCCATTTGGAGTTCTGTAGCTCCAGAAAATACATTTCGAGTGTAGGGAGGTCAGAATCCAACAGCATCAGCAGTCTTTTGTCACCCTTCTATCAGAGTTTTGCTCAGGTCCCTCAATTTCAGCCAGAAAATACCTAAAATCACAAAAAAACACACAAACTCATAGTAAAGTCCAGAAATGTAAATTTAGCATAAAAACTAATGAAAACATCCCTAAAAGTAGCTAGATCCTACTAAAAACTACCTAAAAACAATGCCAAAAAGCGTATAAATTATCCGCTCATCACAACACCACACTTAAATTGTTGCTTGTCCCCAAGCAACTGAAAATCAATTAGGATAAAAAGAAGAGAATATACTATAAATCTCAAAATATCAATGAATATTAGTTCTAACTAGATGAGCGGGACTTGTAGCTTTTTGCTTCTGAACAGTTTTGGCATCTCACTTTTTCCTTTGAAGTTTAGAATGATTGGCATCTCTAGGAACTTAGAATTTCAGATAGTGTTATTGATTCTCCTAGTTAAGTTTGTCAATTTTTGAACATAGCTACTTTTATGAGTCTTGGCCGTGGCCCTAAGCACTTTGTTTTCCAGTATTACCACCGGATACATAAATGCCACAGACACATGACTGGGTGAACCTTTTCAGATTGTGACTCAGCTTTGCTAAAGTCTACAGTTAGAGGCATCCAGGGTTCTTAAGCACACTCTTTTTGCTTTGGATCACGACTTTAACCACTCAGTCTCAAGCTTTTCACTTGGACCTGCATGCCACAAGCACATGGTTAGAGACAGCTTGATTTAGCCGCTTAGGCCTGGATTTTATTTCCTTGGGCCCTCCTATCCATTGATGCTCAAAGCCTTGGATCCTTTTTACCCTTGCCTTTTGGTTTTAAGGGCTATTGGCTTTTTCTGCTTGCTTTTTCTTTTTCTTTCATATAATTTTTTTTTTGCCAAAATATTTTTTTATTTTTTATTTTTTTTCGCAAGCTTTTGCTATTCACTGCTTTTTCTTGCTTCAAGAATCAAATTTATGATTTTCAGATTATCAGTAACATTTCTCTTTGTTCATCATTTTCTCAAGAGCCAACAATTTTAACATTCATAAACAACAAGATAAAAAATATGCTTTGTTCAAGCATCCATTCAGAAAACAAAAAGTATTGTCACCACATCAATATAATTAAACTAATTTCAAGGACAATTTCAAAATTCATGTACTTCTTGTTCTTTTGAATTAGAAATATTTTTCATTTAAGAGAGGTGAAGGATTCATGAAATTATTCATAGCCTTAAGACATAGTTACTAAATACTAATGATCATGTAATAAAGACACAAACATAGACAAACATGAAGCATAAAAATCGAAAAACAGAGATAAGAACAAGGAAGTTAAGGAATGAGTCCACCTTAGTGAGGGTGGCACTTTTTTTGAAGGACCAATGGTGCTTTTTGAGCTCTTTTATGTCTCTTCCTTGCCTCTGTTGCTTGATCCCTAGTGATTTTGGTGCTCCTATCCTTAGTTGCTCCCAATAATTATGTGGAGGAAAATGTATCCTCTGAGGTATCTCAGGGATTTCTTGATGAGGGAATTCCTCATGCGCTCTTGAGATGAATCTCTCCATCTCCCATGACTCAGAGGTGGAAGCAATTGCCTTCCCTTTCCTCTTTCTAGAGGTTTCTCTGGCCTTAGGTGCCATCAGTGGTTATGGAAAAACAAAAAAACTATGCTTTTACCACACCAAACTTAGAATGTTGCTCGTCCTCGAGCAAAGTGAAGATAGAATAGAAGAATAAGAGGAAGATATGGAGGAGAGGGAGAGAGGTTTATGTTTTGGCCATTTAAGGTGGGTTTGGGTGGGAAGGGTGGATGGATGTGAGTGGTGAAGAGGTGATGGGGAAGAGTGATTGAGGTGATTGTGTGAAGAAGAGATAAGGTAAGTTGAGGTAGGTGGGGATCCTGTGGGGTCCACAGATCCTAAGATGATCCTGTGGGGTCCACAGATCCTGAGGTGTCAAGGATTTACATCCCTGCACCAATGAGGCGTGTAAAATGCCCTCTGCATGCAATCCTGGCGTTTAACACTATATTGATGCTTGTTTCTGGCATTGGACACCAGCTTCATGTTTGTTTTGGACGTTCAACGCCCATTTGCAGCATGTTTCTGGCGTTGAACGCCAGTTCCATGCTTGTTTCTGGCATTCAGCGCCAACTCTCCTCAGGGTGTACTCCTAGCATTTAAATGCCAGGATGTTGCTTGTTTCTGGCATTCAACGCCAGATCCATGCTCTATTCTGGCATTTAACGCCAGCCAGATGCTCCTTACTGGCGTTTAAACGCCAGTAAGCCCTTCCTCCAAGGTGTTCTTTTTCTTCTGCTATTTTTTATTCTGTTTTTAATTTTAGTATTTATTTTGTGACTCCATATGATCATGAACCTAATAAAACATAAAAGAACAAAAAAAGAAAAATAAAATTAGATAAATAAAAATTAGGTTGCCTCCCAATAAGCGCTTCTTTAATGTCAATAGCTTGACAGTGGGCTCTCATGGAGCCTCACAAGTGATCAGGTCAATGTTGTAAACTCCCAACACCAAACTTAGAGTTTGGATGTGGGGATTCAACACCAAACTTAGAATTTGGCTGTGGCCTCCCAATACCAAACATAGAGTTTGATTATAGGGGCTTTGTTTGACTCTGTACTGAGAGAAGCTTTTCATGCTTCCTCTCCATTGTTACAGAAGAACACCCTTGGGTCTTAAACACAAGGTAGTCCCCATTCAATTGAAGGACTAATTCTCCTCTGTTAACATCTATCACAGCTCCTGCTGTGGCTAGGAAATGTCTTCCAAGGATGATGCATTCATCCTCCTCCTTCCTAGTGTCTAAGATTATGAAATCAGCAGGGATGTAAAGGCCTTTAACCTTCACTAGCACATCCTCTACCAATCCATAAGCTTGTCTTACTGACTTGTCTGCCATTTATAATGAGAATATGGCAGGCTATACCTCAATGATCCCCAGCTTCTCCATTACAGAGAGTGGCATAAGATTTATGCCTGACCCCAGGTCACATAGAGCCTTCTCAAAGGCCATGGTGCCTATGGTACAGGGTATTAAGAATTTATCAGGGTCTTGTTTCTTTTGAGGTAAAGTTTGCTGAACCCATGTATCTAGTTCACTAATGAGCAAGGGAGGTTCATCTTCCCAAGTCTCATTACCAAACAATTTGGCATTCAACATCATGATGGCTCCTAGATATTGAGCAACTTGCTCTCTAGTTACATCTTCATCCTCTTCAGAGGAAGAATAGTCTTCAGAGCTCATGAATGGCAGAAGGAGGTTTAATGGAATCTCTATGGTCTCTATATGAGCCTCAGATTCCTTTAGGTCCTCAATAGGGAATTCCTTCTTGCTTGAGAGACGTCCCATGAGGTCTTCCTCATTGGGATTCGTGTCCTCTCCTTCCTCTCTAGGTTCGGCCATGTTGATTATGTCAATGGCCTTGCACTCTCTTTTTGGATTCTCTTCAGTGTTGCTTGGGAGAGTACTAGAAGGAGTTTTAGTGATTTTCTTACTCAGCTGGCCCACTTGTGCCTCCAAATTTTTGATGGAGGACCTTGTTTCACTCATGAAACTTAAAGTGGCCTTAGACATATCAGAGACTAAGTTTGCTAAATTAGAGGTGCTCTGCTCAGAATTCTCTGTCTGTTGTTGAGAAGATGATGGATAAAGCTTGCTATTACTGAGCCTATTTCTTCCACCATTATTAAAGCCTTGTTGAGGCTTTTGTTGATCCTTCCATGAGAAATTTGGATGATTTCTCATGATGAATTATAGGTGTTTCCATAAGGTTCGCCCATATAATTTACCTCTGCTATTGCAGGGTTTTCATGATCATAAGCTTCTTCTTTAGAAGATGCCTCTTTAGTACTGTTGGATGCATTTTGCCATCCATTCAGACTTTGAAAAATCACGTTGACTTGCTGAGTCAACATTTTGTTCTGAGCCAATATGGCATTCAAAGCATCAATTTCAAGAACTCCCTTCCTTTGAGGCGTCCCATTATTCACGAAAATTCTCTCAGAAGTGTACATGAACTGGTTATTTGTAACCATGTCAATAAGTTCTTGAGCTTCTGCAGGCATTTTCTTTAGGTGAATGGATCCACCTGCAGAATGGTCCAATGACATCTTGGAGAACTTAGATAGACCATAATAGAATATATCCAGAATGGTCCACCCTGAAAGCATGTCAGAATGACACCTTTTGGTCATCTGTTTGTATCTTTCCCAAGCTTCATAGAGGGATTCACCATCTTTTTGTTTGAAGGTCTGAACATCCACTCTAAGCTTGCTCAGCTTTTGAGAAGGAAAGAACTTAGCCAAGAAGGCCGCGACCAGCTTATTCCAAGAATTCAGGCTATCTTTAAGTTGTGAGTCCAACCATGTTCTAGCTCTGTCTCTTACAGCAAAAGGAAAAAGCATGAGCCTGTAGACTTCAGGATCTACTCCATTAGTCTTAACAGTCTCACAGATCTGCAAGAACTCAGTTAAAAACTGGTAGGGATCTTCTGATGGAAGTCCATGAAACTTGCAGTTCTGTTGTAGTAGAGCAACTAGTTGAGGTTTCAGCTCAAAATTGTTTGCTCCAATGGCAGGGATTGAGATGCTTCTTCCATCGAACTTGGAAGTAGGTGTAGTGTAATCACCAAGCATCCTCTTTGCATTATTATTTTCGGCTGCCATCTCCTCTTCTTTTTCGAAATTTTTTCTGTAAGGTTGTCTCTGGATTGTTGTAATTTAGCTTCTCTTAGTTTCCTCTTCAGAGTCCTTTCAGGTTCAGGATCTGCTTTAACAAGAATATTCTTGTCCTTGCTCCTGCTCATATGAAAAAGAAAAGGGAACAGAAAATAATAATAGGGATCCTCCTTACCACAGTAGAGAGATTCCTTTATGTTAGTAGAAGAAGAAAGGAATGGAAGAAGGAAAAGGTAAGAATCCAAACACAAGGGTGAAGATAGGTTCAGATTCTTGAGATGAAGAGAAGTGTTAGTAAATAAATAAATAAATAAATAGAAGAAGATGAGAGGGAGATAATTCGAAAATTAATTTTAAAAAGGGGTTAGTGATTTTCGAAAATTAAAGGAAGAATTAAAATTAAAATTAAAATTTAAAACAATCAGTTAATTAAAAGAATTTTGAAAAAGAGGGAGGTAATTTTCAAACATTAGAGAGCTAAAATTAGTTAGGTGGTTTTGAAAAACATAAGATATAGTTAAAATAAACAAAAAGTCAACTAGTTAGTTGAAAAAGATTTGAAATTTAATTTTGAAAAGATAAGAAGTTGGAAGATATTTTGAAATCAAAATTTTGAAAAAGATAAAAAGATATGATGAAAAATATTTAATTAAAAGATATGATGGAAAAGATATTTTGAAAAAGATTTGATTTTTAAAATCAAAATTTGATTACTTGACTAACAAGAAACTAAAAGATATGACTCTAGAATTTAAAGATTGAACCTTTCTTAACAAGAAAGTAACAAACTTCAAATTTTTGAATCAATCACATTAATTGTTAGTAAAGTTTTCGAAATTTTGAAATAAAGATAAGAAAAAGATTTTGAAAATTAAATTAAAAATTTTCGAAAAATAGTAAGAAAAATGAAAAAGATTTGATTTTTGAAAAAGTTTTGAAAAATAAGATTTTTTTAAAATTGAAAATTTGACTTGACTTATAAGAAACAACTAATTTTAAAAATTTTTGATTAAGTCAACTCAAATTTTCGAAATTTTGAGAGAAATAAGGAAAGATATTTTTTTTTGAATTTTTAATGATGAGAGGGAAAACATAAAAATGACCCAAAACATGAAAATTTTTGGATCAAAACCAATTATGCATGCAAGAACACTATGAATGTCAAGATGAACACCAAGAACACTTTGAAGATCATGATGAACATCAAGAACATATTTTTGAAAAACTTTTTATGCAAAGAAAACATGCAAGACACCAAACTTAGAAATCTTTCATGTTTAGACACTATGAATGCAAAAATACACATGAAAAACATCATATAACACAAAACAAGAAAATTTAAAGATCAAACAAGAAGACTTACCAAGAACAACTTAAAGATCATGAAGAACACTATGAATGCATGAATTTTTGAAAAATTCAAGAACAAGATGAATATGCAATTGACACCAAACTTAAAACATGACACAAGACTCAAACAAGAAACACAAAATATTTTTGAAATTTTTTCGATTTTATAAATTTTTTTTGGATTTTATTTTATATTTTTTGAAAACATATTTTGGAAAAAGGAAGGAATGAATCCAAAGTCCTCAATCAGAATTCCAAGAATCATGTAATGTTGGTCAAAAGCTGCGGTCCAGGAATTAGACATGACTTTATAGCCAACCAGGCGTCAACATGTTACATGAAACTCTAGAATTCATTCTTAAAAACTCTAAAAATTTTCGAAAACAGGTGATAAATTTTTGAAAGATTTTTGAAAAATTTTTGAAAATAAAACAAAAAAGAAAATTACCTAATCTGAGCAACAAGCTGAACCGTCAGTTGTCCAAACTCGAACAATCCCCGGTAACGGCGCCAAAACTTGGTGCACGAAATTGTGATCTCTAATAATGGCTTTCAACTTGGTATGCGTGTTTATAACTCAGCACTTTCTTCACAACTCCGCACAACTAACCAGCAAGTGCACTGGGTCGTCCAAGTAATAAAACATACGTGAGTAAGGGTCGATCCCACGGAGATTGTTGGTATGAAGCAAGCTATGGTCATCATGTAAATCTCAGTTAGGCGGATAATAATTGGTTATGGAGTTTTTAAATAATAATAATAAATAAATAGAAAATAAAGATAGAAATACTTATGTAAATCATTGATGAGAATTTCAGATAAGTGTATGGAGATGCTTTGTCCCTGTTGGATCTCTGCGTTCCTACTGCCTTTCTTCAATCCTTCTTACTCCTTTCCATGGCAAGCTGTATGTAGGGCATCACCGTTGTCAATGGCTACATCCCATCCTTTCAGTGAAAATGGTCCAAATGCTCTGTCACAGTGGTGCACGAAATTGCAATCACACTTTTGCAACCCCGCACAACTAACCAGCAAGTGCACTGGGTCGTCCAAGTAATACCTTACGTGAGTAAGGGTCGATCCCACGGAGATTGTCGGCTTGAAGCAAGCTATGGTTATCTTGTAAATCTTAGTCAGGATATCAGAAATTATCAGGGTTGATTGTGAAAAGCAAAAGAACATGAAATAAGTACTTGTTATGCAGTAATGGAGAATAGGCTGAGGTTTTGGAGATGCTCCATCTTCTGAATCTCTGCTTTCCTACTGTCTTCTTCATCAAACACGCAAGGCTCCTTCCATGGCAAGCTGTATGTAGGGTTTCACCGTTGTCAATGGCTATCTCCCATCCTCTCAGTGGAAATGTTCAACGCACCCTGTCACGGCACAGCTATCCATCTGTCGGTTCTCAATCAGGCCGGAATAGAATCCAATGATTCTTTTGCGTCTGTCCCTAACGCCCCGCCTTCAGGAGTTTGAAGCTCATCACAGTCATTCAATCATTGAATCCTACTCAGAATACCACAGACAAGGTTTAAACCTTCCGGATTCTCTTGAATGCCGCCATCAGTTCTAGCTTATACCACGAAGATTCTGATTAAGAATCCAAGAGATATCTACTTAATCTAAAGTAGAACGGAGGTGGTTGTCAGGCACGCGTTCATAGTTGAGAATATGATGAGTGTCACGGGTCATCATATTCATCCGGGTTAAGAGCAAGTGATATCTTAGAACGGAAGCAAGCATGATTGAATAAGAAACAGTAGTAATTGCATTAATCCATCAAGACACACCAGAGCTCCTCACCCCCAACCATGGGGTTTAGAGACTCATGCTGTAAGAAGTACACAAAGAAACGTGTAAAGTGTCATGAGGTACTGATACAATGTCAAAAGATCCTATTAATAGTGAACTAGTAACCTAGGGTATACTGAAATGAGTAAATGACGTAAAAATCCACTTCTGGGTCCACTTAGTGTGTGCTTGGGCTGAGCATTGAAGCTTTTATGTGTAGAGACCTTTTCCGGAGTTAAACGCCAGCTTTCATGCCAGTTTGGGCGTTTAACTCCAAGTTTTATGCCAGTTCCAGCGTTAAACGCTGGAAGTTCTGAGGCTGATTTGCAACGCCGGTTTGAGCCCTCAAATCTCGGGCAAAGTATAGACTATTATACATTTCTGGAAAGCCCAGGATGTCTACTTTCCAATGCCGTTGAGAGCGCGCCAATTAGGCTTCTGTAGCTCCAGAAAATCCACTTCGAGTGCAGGGAGGTCAGAATCCAATAGCATCTGCAGTCCTTTTCAGCCTCTAAATCAGATTTTTGCTCAGATCCCTCAATTTCAGCCAGAAAATACCTGAAATCACAGAAAAACACACAAACTCATAGTGAAGTCCAGAAAAGTGAATTTTAATTAAAAACTAATAAAAATATACTAAAAACTAACTAAATCATACTAAAAACATACTAAAAACAATGCCAAAAAGCGTATAAATTATCCGCTCATCACAACACCAAACTTAAATTGTTGCTTGTCCCCAAGCAACTGAAAATCAAAATAGAATAAAAAGAAGAGAATATACTATAGACTCCAAAATATCAAAGAAACATAGTTCCAATTAGATGAGCGGGACCAGTAGCTTTTTGCTTCTGAACAGTTGTGGCATCTCACTTTATCCTTTGAAGTTCAGAATGATTGGCATCTTTAGGAACTCATAACTCAGATAATGCTACTGATTCTCCTAGTTAAGTATAGTGATTCTTGAAAATAGCTAGTATATGAGTCTTGGCTGTGGCCCAAAGCACTCTGTCTTCCAGTATTACCACCGGATACATACATGCCACAGACACATAATTGGGTGAACCTTTTCAGATTGTGACCCAGCTTTGCTAGAGTCCCCAATTAGAGGTGTCCAGGGTTCTTAAGCACACTCTTTTTGCTTTGGTTCACAACTTTATTTCTTTCTCTCTTTTTTTTTTCTTTTTCTTTCTCTTCTCTTTTTTTTTTCTTTTCTTTTTCGTCTCTTTTCTCTCTTTCTTTTTTTTTTTTGTATTCACTGCTTTTTCTTGCTTCAAGAATCATTTTGATGATTTTTCAGATCCTTAGTAACATGTCTCCTTTTTCATCATTTTTTCAAGAGCCAACAATTTTAACATTCTCAAAACAACAAATTCAAAAGACATATGCACTGTTCAAGCATTCATTCAGAAAACAAAAAGTATTGTCACCACATCAAACTAATTCAACTAGTTTCAAGGATAAATTCGAAATCCTGTACTTCTTGTTCTTTTGTGATTAAAGCATTTTTCATTTAAGAGAGGTGATGGATTCATAGGACATTCATAGCTTTAAGACATGAATTCTAAATTTTATTAATTATGAATTAAGAACAAGACTCAAAAATAGATATAAGATGAGACTAAAAATAGAAAACAAAAATTTAAACAGGCTCCTAATGATAGAGGTTTTTCACAGAGTTAGGACTCAACAACCTTGATTTTGAGAAGTGGATGCTCCCTCAAATTGAGGGGAGAACTTTTGGCGTTTCAGTTCTTGAAGTTCACGCCCCTGCTTCTCTTGTTCCTTCAGCAATTTGCAGAGCATGCAGTTCTGATTCTGCTGTTCTTCCTTAAGTTGCTCCATAGTCTCTTGCAACTTGGTGATAGATGCTTCTAGGCTGGCCCAGTAGCCAATTTCAGGAAATTCAGGGAGGAACTCCTGCGCCCTCCTTTTGATAGAGTTGTCTTGCATTTATCCTTCCATTGACTTCTTGGTGATTGGATGTTCAATGGGTATGAATTCATCTACTCCCATCTTTACCCCAGCCTCTTTACAGAGCAAGGAGATCAAGCTTGGGTAAGCCAGTTTGGCTTCAGTGGAATTCTTATTTGCAATTGTGTAGATCTCACAAGCAATCACATGATGAACCTCCACTTCTTTTCCAAGCATAATGCAATGAATCATCACTGCTCTCTTGATAGTGACCTCATAACGGTTGCTAGTGGGCAATATGGAACGCCCAATAAAGTCTAGCCAACCTCTTGCAATTGGTTTGAGGTCTCCCCTCTTGAGTTGGTTTGGGACACCCTTTGAATTGGTTATCCACTTAGTTCCAGGGAGGCATATGTCCTCTAGAACTTGATCCAACCCTTTATCTGCTCTCACTATTCTCCTATTAAAGGATTCAGGATCATCTTGCAGTTGAGGCAATTTGAAGATTTCTCTTATTTTGTCCAGATGAAAGTACATAACTTTCCCTCTGACCATGGTTCTGTAAGTATGGTAAGCGGTTCCAGTCATTCTCTGCTTATCTGTTAGCCACAGATTTGAGTAGAATTTCTGAACCATATTCCTTCCAACCTTTATCTCAGGATTGGTTAGAACTTCCCATCCTCTGTTTCGGATTTGCTCTTGGATCCCCGGATATTCATCTTCTTTCAGATCAAATTTTACTTCCGGGATCACTGACCTCAGACCCATTATTTTGTGATAATGGTCTTCATGTTCTTTGGTTAAGAACTTCTCTTGATTCCAAAGATTCTTTGGATTATTCTCTTTCTTTCCTCTTAAATTGGTTTGTTTTCCCTTAGGAGCCATGACCTTGATGAATCTTGGCTTAATGATCACGGAAAAGCACACCAAACTTAGAGGTTTGCTTGTCCTCAAGCAAAAGAAAGGAAAGAAGAGAGAGAGGAGAAGAGCAAATTCGAATGGTGTGGGAGAATGAGGAGGCCGAACTTGTTTTTATAAGGGGGGAAGGAGATTTCGAAAAATTGAAAAGAGATTTGAGAAGATATGGAGAGGATTTGAGAGAAGGGTGAGTTTTTGAATAAGATTTGGGATTGATTTGAGATAGATTTGAAGAATGGTTTTGATTTTTGAAGATTTGAAAGTGAATGATGAAAGGTTGAAGTGTGTTTATGTAGAAAAGTATGGGTAAGAAAAGGAAAGTTTTGAAAAAATTTGATTGAAAAACAAAATCTTGGTCCCCCACCTTTCTGGCGTTAAACGCCCAGGATGGCATCCATTCTGGCGTTTAACGCCCATTTGATGCCCATTGTGGGCGTTTAACGCCCAGCCAGGTGCCCTGGCTGGCGTTAAATGCCAGAATCCCCTTTGTCACTGGGCGTTTTGCTAAACGCCCAAAATGGCACCTTTACTGGCGTTAAACGCCCAGAATGGTGCCCATTCTGGCGTTTAACGCCCAAAATGCCCCTTACTGGTGTTTTTTCGCCAGTAAGTTCATTTTCTCTGCTTTTTGCGCTGAATCCTTCTGTAACTCTGTGAGTTCCTTCATTTTTGATACTTGCCTTTGTAAAAACAAAACATATAACCTGCTAATGACTGGGTTGCCTCCCAGCAAGTGCTTCTTTACTGTCTTTAGCTGGACCTTTACTGAGAATCACTCAAGTCTCAGTTTTGAGCATTCCTGCTCAAAATTGCCTTCAAGATAATGCTTGATTATTTGCCCATTAACAATGAACTTTCTGTCAGAATCAATATCCTGAAGTTCAACATATCCATATGGTGACACTCCTGTAATCACATACGGACCCCTCCACCGGAATTTAAGTTTTCCTGGAAACAATCTGAGCCTAGAGTTGAAGAGAAGAACTTTTTGTCCTGGCTCAAAGACTCTGGTTGACAACTTCTTGTCATGCCACTTCTTTGCCTTTTCCTTATAAATTTTTGCATTTTCAAAGGCATTGAGTCTGAACTCCTCTAGCTCATTTAACTGGAGCAATCTTTTTTCACTAGCTAACTGAGCATCCATATTTAGGAATCTGGTTGCCCAGTAGGCTTTATGTTCCAGTTCCACGGGCAGATGACAGGCCTTCCCATACACCAGTTGGTATGGAGAGGTTCCTATAGGAGTCTTGAATGCTGTTCTGTATGCCCACAGAGCATCATCCAAACTCTTTGCCCAATCCTTTCTTCGGGCTATCACAGTCCGTTCTAGGATTCTTTTTAGTTCTCTGTTAGAGACTTCAGCTTGCCCATTTGTCTGTGGATGATATGGAGTTGCCACTTTGTGGCTAATTCCATATCTGACCATAGCAGAGTATAGCTGTCTATTGCAGAAATGAGTGCCCCCGTCACTGATTAGTACTCTGGGAACACCAAACCTGCTGAAGATGTGTTTCTGGAGGAATTTCAGCACGGTCTTGGTATCATTAGTGGGTGTAGCAATCGCTTCTACCCACTTAGATACATAGTCCACTGCCACCAGAATGTAAGTGTTTGAGTATGATGGTGGGAATGGACCCATGAAGTCAATTCCCCATACATCAAACAATTCTATCTCTAATATCCCTTGTTGAGGCATGGCATATCCGTGAGGCAAGTTACCAGCTCTTTGGCAACTGTCACAGTTACGCACAAACTCTCGGGAATCTTTATAGAGAGTAGGCCAGTAGAAGCCACATTGGAGGACTTTAGTGGCTGTTCGCTCACTTCCAAAATGTCCTCCATACTGTGATCCATGGCAATGCCATAGGATCCTTTGTGCTTCTTCTCTGGGTACACATCTGCGAATCATTCCGTCTGCACATCTCTTAAAGAGATATGGCTCATCCCATAGGTAGTACTTGGCATCTGAAATTAATTTCTTTCTTTGCACTCTGCTGTACTCCTGGGGTATGAACCTCACAGCTTTATAGTTTGCAATATCTGCAAACCATGGAGCTTCCTGAATGGCAAAGAGTTGCTCATCTGGGAACGTCTCAGAGATCTCAGTAGAAGGGAGGGACGTCCCAACTACTGGTTCTATTCGGGACAGATGATCAGCTACTTGGTTCTCTGTCCCTTTTCTGTCTCTTATTTTTATATCAAACTCTTGCAGAAGCAACACCCATCTTATAAGCCTGGGTTTTGAATCCTGCTTTGTGAGTAAGTATTTAAGAGCAGCATGGTCAGTGTACACAATCACCTTTGATCCCACTAGATAAGATCTAAACTTGTCAATGGCATAGACCACTGCAAGTAATTCTTTTTCTGTGGTTGTGTAATTCTTCTGTGCATCATTTAGAACACGGCTAGCATAATAAATGGCGTGCAGAAGCTTGTTATGCCTCTGTCCCAACACTGCACCAATGGCATGGTCACTGGCATCACACATTAGTTCAAATGGTAATGTCCAATCTGGTGCAGAGATGACTGGTGCTGTGACCAGCTTAGCTTTCAGGGTCTCAAATACCTGCAGACACTGTGTGTCAAACACAAATGGTGTGTCAGCAGCTAGCAGGTTACTCAAAGGTTTTGCAATTTTCGAAAAATCCTTTATAAACCTTCTGTAGAATCCTGCATGCCCCCAGAAAGCTTCTGATTGCCTTAACATTGGCAGGTGGTGGTAATTTTTCTATTACCTCTACCTTTGCCTTATCCACCTCTATTCCCCTGCTTGAAATTTTGTGTCCAAGGACAATTCCTTCAGTCACCATAAAGTGACATTTCTCCCAGTTTAAAACCAGGTTAGTCTCTTGGCACTTTTTCAGGACAAGTGATAGGTGGTTAAGACAGGAGCTGAATGAGTCTCCATATACTGAGAAGTCATCCATGAAGACTTCAAGAAATTTCTCCACCATATCAGAGAAGATGGATAGCATGCATCTCTGAAAGGTTGCAGGAGCATTACACAGACCAAAAGGCATCCTCCTGTAGGCAAACACGCCAGAAGGGCAAGTAAATGCTGTTTTCTCTTGGTCCTGAGGATCTACTGCAATTTGGTTGTAACCTGAATAGCCATCCAAAAAGCAGTAATAATCATGACCAGCTAGTCTTTCTAGCATTTGGTCTTTGAATGGTAAAGAAAAATGATCCTTTCTGGTGGCTGTATTGAGCCTTCTGTAGTCAATACACATACGCCACCCTGTGACTGTTCTTGTAGGAACCAGTTCATTTTTTTCATTATGAACCACTGTCATGCCTCCCTTTTTGGGGACAACCTGGACAGGGCTCACCCAGGGGCTATCAGAAATAGGATAAATAATCCCAGCCTCTAGTAATTTAGTGAACTCTTTCTGCACCACCTCCTTCATGGCTGGATTCAGCCTCCTCTGTGGTTGGACCACTGGTTTGGCATTATCCTCCAACAGGATCTTGTGCATGCATCTAGCTGGGCTAATGCCCTTAAGATCACTTATGGACCACCCAAGAGCTGTCTTGTGTGTCCTTAGCACTTGAATCAGTGCTTCCTCTTCCTGTGGATTCAAAGCAGAGCTTATAATCACTGGAAAAGTGTCACCCTCTCCCAGAAATGCATACTTCAGGGATGGTGGTAGTGGTTTGAGTTTAGGTTTGGGAGGCTTATCCTCCTCCTGAGGAATTTTCGAAAATTCCTTTGTTTCCTGTGGTTCTTCTTGATCAAGCTGAGCATCCTTGAAGATGTCTTCAAGCTCTGATTCTAGGCTTTCAGTCATATTGATCTCTTCCACCAAAGAGTCAATAATGTCAGCGCCCATGCAGTCATTTGGTGTGTCTGGATGCTGCATAGCTTTCACAGCATTCAACTTGAACTCATCCTCATTGACTCTCAGGGTTACTTCCCCTTTTTGTACATCAATGAGAGTTCGTCCAGTTGCTAGGAAGGGTCTTCCTAGAATGAGAGTTGCACTCTTATGCTCCTCTATTTCCAGCACCACAAAGTCAGTTGGAAAGGCAAATGGCCCAACCTTGACAATCATATCCTCTATTATGCCTGATGGATGTTTGATGGAGCCATCAGCAAGTTGGAGGCATATCCGGGTTGGTTTGACTTCTCCAGTCAACCCAAGCTTTCTGATAGTGGATGCAGGTATTAGATTGATGCTTGCTCCAAGATCACATAGGGCTGTCTTGGTGCAAGCGCCTTCTAATGTGCATGGTATCATAAAGCTTCCTGGATCTTGAAGCTTTTCTGGTAAGCTTTTCAGAATGACTGCACTGCATTCTTCAGTGAGAAATACTTTTTCAGTTTCTCTCCAATCCTTCTTATGACTTAAGATCTCTTTTATGAACTTAGCATAAGAAGGTATTTTCTCAAGTGCCTCTGCAAACGGAATCTTTATTTCAAGAGTCCTTAGATAATCTGCAAAGCGGGCAAATTGCTTATCCTGCTCCGCTTGGCGGAGTTTCTGAGGATAAGGCATCTTGGCTTTATATTCTTCAACCTTAGTTGCTGCAGGCTTGTTCCTTACAGAAGTGGTTGAAGAGTCCTTTTTAGAGGGATTACTGTCAGCACTCTCAGGTGTCTGATCCTCCCTTGGCGTCTGAACGCCAGGATTGGGTGGAAAATGGCGTTAAACGCCAACTTTTCCCCTTTTCTGGCGTTTGAACGCCAGAACTGGGCAGGGAATGGGCGTTTAACGCCAGCTTTCCCTCCCTTTCTGGCGTTTGAACGCCACTAGCATTCCTCTCTGGGCTCTTACTATCCTCAGAGGGATTTTGAACAGTGGTTTGGTTATTCTCTGTCAATTGTTCCTTATTTGACTTTTTACTCTTTTGAGTGGTGTTGTTCAGTGTCTTCCCACTCCTCAGTTGAACTGCTTGACACTCTCCTGTTATCTATTTAGATATCTGCTGTTTTGCTTGATTCAACTACAGTTCTATGTTTTTGTTAGCAACTTTAGTTTCATGGAGCATCTCTTTAAATTCTGCTAACTGTTCTGTCATCAAGAGCAATTGTTGATTAAGCTCAATCATCTGTTCTTGAGGACTAGGATCAGTGACTACTGCCATGACTTCCTCTTTTGGAGAGAA